>NC_064810.1:39907664-40277342 GCF_023721935.1 Panthera uncia
TTGATAATTTTGGTGTGTATTATTCCCAGTTTCAGGAATTGATGGATATGGGATAGCCATTTATGTGAAATTTTCTTTTCTACTGGTAGCCATTAGCCACATGGGACTATGAACATTTGAAGTTTGGCTTGTGTGACTGAGAAATAGAATTATAAATTTTATTTAGTATTAGTTTATTTATATGTACATTTAAACAGCCACGTGTGGCTAGGGGATGCCTTATCAGACAGCACAATTCCAGATTCGTGAGGAATTTTCATATATGGTTATGTTTATGCCATGGCTTGCTGCTGACAATGCCCAGAGTACAAGTGCCTTGGGGTGGCTTACCCTTAAACCAATCTTGTCATCTTAAAGACATGGCCCATGCAGAAGATTACAAAGCAAATAATGGCAGAGATGAGACTCAGATCTCCAGATATTGTGTCCCAGTCTCAGAATCCCCAACAGAACTTAATTTCTGACTTCCTTATGACAATTGATAAACTTGGTAGATGATGATAATGATTTTCAACAACCACAATAATTAAACTCTATTTCCCTTCCTGTGGTGCACTGATAAGAAATGAGAAAAAGGAGACAGAATAAAGGGGACATTTGTATAACTAGACTCTGCTTCTTATCTTTCCAGTGAGTCCGTTGACAGAAATGGCCATATTCCTAATAAGCATTATCCCTGGACTTGGTTACAAATCATTAGTTGAATTCATTATGTGAAAGTCATTAATTTGAGTATAACATAATGCTATTTGATAAAGAATGACATCGATATATAAATCAAAGAGGGCAACTTTTCAGAATTTTCTGATAATAAAATATAGACTATTTTAATAATAGCAAATTCATGTTACAATGAAGTACACAGGGTCAGTAATTTGGGGGTCAAAAGGCCATTGCACATAAATTACTAAATAAATGTCCAAAGCCATCTAGAGACAGAGACAAGAATCTTTTTCTTCTTTTCAGTTATATACTAGCTGTTTGGTATGTTGTTCGTTTGCTAGAATAGAATATCAAACAGCTAGCATCTAAGAAGCAAATAACTACAGTGTGAACTTTAAAGTTACCTTAACTGTGATGGAACACAGAAGAAATTGTCACATAGTTGTTTTCATTTTCCCAGTCTAGATTTCACAATGGATCTCTCAGGTCAATCATTCTTCTCTATTATTTTTAAGATTTATTTATAGGAGGACGCATAATACGAAATTCCAATCTCTGACATTTTAATAAGAATAATTTTGGCAGTGTTTCGCAGGATTACATTTTTAAGATTTCATGACTTGTAGGCCCAAATGCTAGAGACTTTTTGGTAGAATTTTAGTAGATATTAATAATATTTCTGCTAGAAACTGGAACTAGGCTCAAGTTCTAGTGAAAAGATATTCTTGAAATTAACAGTAGTAAACTGTTGACTGTCTGTAGGGGTCCATCTTGTGTTCAAAACTGTTTATAATATTCTGGAGGTCCATATGAAATAATTTACTCTCACCAATAAAATTTTGTTTGTGGAAAGGGCAAAGGCTCTGAGCTTAAAATGTTTATATATATTTAACTTGCCATGAAGGCATGTGCTTTTTATTTCCTTGAGACATTGTTTGAAAATTCTCTGTTTAAAGATGTTCTCCAAACTTTAGTAATAATCATAGGTTCATATTGAGCAGCTTGTCAAATCTTGGGCAGAAAACAACAGAAATACTTGCAAGAGAGGTTCTGAGTTTGGAAGAACTGAGCCCCAAACTGAGTTTAAAGTTAGATAAATGTCAAATTTGGGTATCTACATGGATTTGATATACTAATTCCTTTCTTGATATGCAACTTCTTTTTATCTTTGTAGGTTACCTATGAATATCAAACTGACACCCATTTAAATTTGCTCTCTTGTATTCCACTGGAAGGATCCCTGTTTAGAACTACAGGATATAAGGGCAAGCATACACATTACTCCTAATAAATTAATAATGAAGAGAGAGCTATCATTACTACATTGAAAATTATACAGTAAGTCTTAGGTGATTTATTTAGTAGCTTAAACACCTAGGAAATTTCCCTAGTTGGCAGCAATTGGAAATGCATATTAATTGCATTCTCCATCCCACATCTGAAATAAAAGGAGAATGTCAGGAATAGATTAATTCTGGTTTCCTTTTGAATATCATATTTTAACTTCTTCTATGTTTCTTTAATCTTTTTAGCAGTGCTTAAGGATTGGAAGATGTTGATTAAAGCACTTCCTCTGATTAATTATATTTTGGCTTTCAACTGTTTTATTTTATTTTAAAATGAAGTGCACACACATTGTCTGGATTATGTGAGCATCTGCTCGTCTCTGCAAATATTTATATAAATCTTACTGCCACCCTGTTCCCTCCAAGTTCTCACTGCTTAGCTAATCCTGATTGCATCTCCTCATTAAGCCATCTTCAGGATATAGAAACATAAATAAAACAGACTAACAGCCCACATTTCAGGGATATTTGTGTGCATGGCTTACCATTTAACTCATGTTATTAAATTCTCAGAATTCATTCTGAAATTACAGGGTTTCCTTTACCTCTGTTTTCTTTATTTATACATCTGATTATTATTAACCTAAGAACTATTTTGGATATAATGACTAGGACTTTATCAAAAGGATGTACTATTTTTTAAGAAAGGTCTATGAGACTAATATGACTAAAAATTTAGAATTTAGTAGGCGGCTTAAAGATGACACATAAATGTTCAATATCTCCTGTTTTCCCCCCTTTAACTATCCTTCATATTTGTTTCTTCCTTTATTATGTATCTGTGGGCTCAGAAAATAAAAGATAGTACCCCTCCACGGGGATGGAATGCTAGGACTTACTATAAAGATTGTCCTTCACCTGGGTTTCCTTAACTAATTATGGCTTTCATATGGGGACAGTACTTTAATCTGGGGTCTTAGCTTTATTTCATGCTTTGATACAGAGTGAGAGACATCTATTTGACTTCATTTTACAAATTGTCCTTTGACCATGTAGTTTCTGTAGAACGAATGATTTTTTTTTTGATAGTAAATTTCTAAGACTGAGAATTTCTCTTCTTGCAGCTTTATGTAATTATGTTCAAAGGGGTTTGAATTAAAATGGAACAGATGTGTCCATCTTTAATTATGGTGTAACAAATTGTGTTACTCTAAGGCTTTATTAAGCGAAACGCTCATCTTTATGTAATAATGGGTCAGACAGTTTCAAAATGATATCGGTGAACACAGTGTATTGCCTATTTCACTTAGACTTCAAAAGGACTGTTAAAATTCAGAGGCTCTGCATGTAGAACCGGAAGAAACTATAGAAAATGTGCATTAATTTTTTTTTATTTCAAGTTAAGTGAAAACAATCGTTAGGAACTTATGAATTTTAATGTCATGTAAGTAAGACAAACAAGGTAACATTTGGCATGACAGGTATATCTAAAAGATAATGGGAATATTCAACTCTGTATTGGAAAATGCAATTTTTAGGCTTTCTGAAAACTCTTTTGTATTCTTTTGTGCAGATACTCTCTTATAAATGTGTGTCCAGGACTTTTTTTTTTTGGAGGGGGGATCACTTCTAAGTCAGTACCATGAAGTCCTTTTTAGAACTAGCTGGCAGCTACTTAACCAAAAATTAGCAAGAAGAATATGGATAGCACAATTCCTGTGACATGAGTCCCATTCCAAGGTTTCCATTTCTGTCTTTAGTACCATAATCCTTTAATGCTTCAGGACATCTCTAACCCCTTATACTTTTTCCATTCCCATAACCCAATCTGTCACCAATTATTAATTTTATTTTTGATTTTCTTTCTTTACATACTCCCTCTGCTTCATTATCAACCACCACTGGAATCCAGGTTCCATTACCTCATATGCCAATTATTCCAAAAGTTTTCTAACACATTTTCTTGACCCTTCTCTCCCCTTTTCATTCTCTTCTTCAATTCATTGCCAATCTAGTATAAAATAATAATTTTATTATGATGCATTGTTTTCTAAAATATTGTGGTAGATATAAATTGTCTATTGTACAAGGCCATACTTTTAAGTCTAGTCTTCCGGATCATACATAATCTCTAATCACCTTCTTCTCACTACTCCTCAATAAAGCTGGTGATACAATCTTCCTTTCATCACATCTTTCAGTAACAAAACCCAGCCTATTCCAGGCACGGTTGTTCACTGCATACCAAAATATACACCTTTATCTTCACCTCTGCGCTCTTTCTCCAACCTACGATGCCCTGCTGGCTTCCTCATTAAACTTTCCCTTTCTTGAAAGGTCAGATTCATCATGATGTGTTTTTTTCTTTTTTGCACTTTTCCCTGTCCCTGAGTTGTCAGTTCAGTTTTGATTCATACTTTAGTTATTTTCTGAACTAGCTTTGAGTTTTCATAAATATCTTAGTCTTGTGAACCAAGGTCTAATTCACAGAGTGACTCAGTGAAAAGTATACATTGGTTGATCAATTGACATGCCTTCTTTGAGGGATTCATTGCTAAGACTGTCTTTGTGTTTACTGGGGTGGGCAGAGGGCAAAAACAGGAGATGGGTAAGAGAAAAAATTGGGGACACTAATATTTTATTTTTTACAATGTCTGTAAAATTGTTGGACTTAAGGAAACACATAGACTAAATGCAATGATGAGGGAAAAAAAGTAAACTTCACAGAGCTGTAGTAAACACCAGATGTTGAAAGAGGATCTTACCAGACTAGCCATCTTCATCTTTCATCTCTAGGAGACAAATTACAACAGAGAACCAGAGTAAACATTAAGAAACCATAGAGGACATTAAGTGAGAATGCAGAGCTATAGATTTCAAAACAGAAGACCCACCCAGGGAGCCACTCAGTTTGTCCCTTCATTATCCAAGGCTGCTGCTCTATGTCCTTCTGCCTCCATAGGGATCTGCTGGTCTCTGTCCTTCGCTTTCCCCTCCCTTCCTGCAATAGATGTGCACACTCACATTTTCAGGATCCAAGGAAGGGAACAAAGCTTGATTCTCTGATTCACCCAGAACATTGACCCAGAACCTCTTTAACTCTGTTGAATTAAAAATAAGACAAGAACTAAAACTGAGTTAATGATCTAATATTAGAAATCAAAGAAATGTTGATCATTGGCTTCTTCTGGTTCACTCAGAGTATTTTTATGACTTGAACATATGCAGTATAGGATTTTTCTTATCCTTCAATTACCAATTTAAAGCAACATAGGTATCAGTTATATTAAAAAGTATGGAGTAAATTAAAAGTAATATACCAAAGTGAGATGCTACAAATGAATAACATCTTATGGCATGAAATAAATGGGGCAAAGCGGACAGGGCTTCAAAGATGTGGATGTCTTGTCTTTCATTTTTCTAATATCAAAATGATTACAATGCTTATAGAAAATTTGTACAGAGAGAAAAACAGAAGATAAAAAGCTTACCTTTACTCATCTACCACCAAGTGATAACATCTTACCAAGAGGTAGTTTTGTATAGATAGACATTTTTTTATTACAAAATGATACCTCATTTATGCTGTTTAAAAAAACTTTATACTTAACAATATATAGTCTTTTTTCATGTCAGAATAATATTATACTAGAGCTTTTATGCCTAATTTAAAGCAACATTGAATGTAAGGTAGCTCCCATTTGCCTTATTAGAAGGTCAATTTATTGAGTTACAAAGACATTTAAAATCATATATTTTAGCAAACACTGAGTTAATTTTAAACTGCTAATTTTTAAAAATTTCATATTTCATGAAATGCCATTAATTTTTCATCATTGGAGACTTTCTTTTGAGTCACCAGCTTTTTAGAACCCATCATCTATACTTGGTATCTGTTTATGATGCTTACTGGAAATTTTATCTCATGATATAAGTATTCATTTACATAACATTAAGATTTATAGTATTTTTGTTAATCTCCACAATATAATCATTTATCATTTCGCTTTTAAAAGTGATCTTCTTTACTACAATACCAACACTTGGAATTGTGTGGTCAGAATCCGGTAATGTGTTAATTTTCTACAATTCCATTATTTTAAATTTCAGTCTTATTAACTACCTGTCTATATCTATCTCTCTATTTATATCTATCTATCTATCTATCTATGCATCTGTCCATCTATCATCATCTATCTAAATATATACACATATAAAACTAACACTGATGAAGGCAATTTTGGGCTCATATCTTCTCCTGGGCCCTGAAATGCCATTCAAGACAAAGAAATTAAGAAAGCACCATTTGGAAATATTGATTTTAAGCTAACTCATTTTTTTTTGAGGGATCATTTTGAGGAAAAGAAATTTACCTTATATTTGAGCATGTAGGTTATGGGAAAGGGGATGGTAGGGGAAAATATAGAAAATATGTGTTTGAGGGTTTTTGTGTTTAACACTTGATAAAAACTTATGCTCTACAAGTAGACAATCAAAACTTTTTTTTTTTTTAAAGACATTGACTGAAGGTGATTTTATAGATTATCTGACTTAATACTTCTATTTAGTAAATAAAGAAATAGGACTAAGAGGATACATGACCTTTCGAGTTCCATAGTCATTTACAGGGAGCCTTTAAATTAGTCAGGTCTTGGGGGCTCCTGGATGGCTCAGTCAGTTCAGTGTCTGACTTTGGCTCAGGTCATGATCTCAGGGTTTGTGGGTTTGAGCCCTGCATTGGGCTCTGTGTTAACAACTCAGAGACTGGAACCCACTTCAGATTGTGTCTCCCTCTCTCTCTGCCCCTCCCCCGCTTGCACTCTATCTCTCTCTCAAAAATAAATAAACATTTAAAAAATTTTTTTTAAAAATTAGGCAGGTCTTCAGACAGTGTATTGCTTTTTAGTCAATACCGTATTGAAATGTAGACTTTTGTATAAAACTCAGTAAAAGGTAGCTCCTATAATCATTAATTAATATTATCATCATTTTCTAAGTCTGTATTTGGTATAGAATGGGTGATACTGATCCAACAGTGCTGGGTGATGGTGGTATAAAAGTAGAGTGGGTGAGTGTAGACTATAATTCAAGAGGTTTGGCTGTAAATAATGGGGAAGGGAGTGCCTGGGTGGCTCAGTCGGTTGAGCATCCAACTCTCTTGATTTTGGCTCAGGTCATGCATGATTTCTCAGTTTGTGAATTTGTGCCCCATGTCCTAGTCTGTGGTATGTCTTTTCACCTTCCTAACAGTCATTTGAAGAGCAGAAGGGTTTTGTTTTTGTTTTTGTTTTTTTAATTTCAGTAAAGTTCAACCTAATTTTTTCTTTTAGAAATGGTGATTTTGATGTCCTTGTCTAAGAAATGTTGACCTAACCCAAAGTCATACATTTTATAGAAATTTTTAGAAATTTTATAGTTTTATGTTTCCCATTTAGGTTTATGACCCATTTTCAGGTTTTGTTTATATATAAACATGAATATAAATATGTATACAGTATAAGGAATGGATCAAATTTTTGGTCTCTGGTTGAAAAGACAGCCCTTTTCCATTGAATTGCTATTATACTTTTCTCAAAGAAGATCAGGTGTTTTTGTTTGTTTGTTTGTTTGCTTGTTTGCTTTTATTTTTTGGTAGAGATCTATTCTATTTCATTGTTCTGTGAGGCTATCTTAAAGCCAGCACTACCTTATCTTGAACACTGTATCTTTGTAAGTCTTGAGATCATGTGGTGTTAGCTCTCCAAATAATTTTTACATTTCAGAATTGTTTTGGATGTTCTAGGTCCTTTGTATTTGTATATAGATTTTAGAATTGGCCTTTTAATTTCTATTAAAATGCCTGATGGAATTTTGATTGTGATTGCGTTGAATCTATAAATCAATTTGGGGAGAATTAGTATCTTAACAATATTCAATCTTCTGATCCATGAACAACTTTTATCTTTCCATTTCTTTAGATCTTTTAATAATTTACTCAGCAACATTTTTCGTTTTCTTTTTTTTATTTAAAAATTTTTTCTTTAACGTTTATTCATTTTTGACAGAGAGAGAGAGACATAGCGTGAGCGAGGGAGGGGCAGAGAGAGAGAGGGAGACGCAGAATCTGAAGCAGGCTCCAGGCTCTGAGCTGTCAGCACAAAGCCTGACGCTGGGCTTGAACCACAAACCGCCAAAGTCAGAGGCTTAACTGACTGAGCCCCCCAGGCGCCCCATCATTTTGCTTTTTCATTGTACATTTCACATCTTTTGTCAAATTTATACCTAAGAATTTCATTTGATAATATTGTAAATAGTTTTTTTAAATTAGTTTTCTATTATTCATTACTACTAATTAGGAATACAATTGATTTTTATAGATTGATCTTGTATCTGGCAATTTTGAGAAGTAATTTATCATGACTAGCAGCTCTTGGTAAATTCCATCAGAATCTCTTCCAGACAACAATATCAACTGCAAATAGACAGGTTTATTTCTTTATTTACATAAAAATGCCTTTCTCAGGTGAATAATTACAGTAGCTAGAAATGTCAGTACAATGTTGAATAGATGTGGCAAGAGTGAATATGCTTGTTTTGTTACTGAACTTAAAAAGAAAGTATTTAGTTTTTGTGCAGAATTCATATTAGCTGTATTTTTTAAAAATCAGGAATAAGATGAATATTGGATTTTGTCAAAAGTTTTTACTACTACTGACATTATAATTTTTTTTAATTCTGTTAATATGGTGAATTACATTGATTTTCAAATGTTATAACAATCTGCCTTTTTAGGATTAATCCCTATTTGGTCAGATACATGAATCTTTACATATATCTATATATCTGTATCCGTATGTAAGATTCTATTTTCTAAAACTTTGTTTACAATTTTTGTACCTATAATGAGGAATATTGGTCTGTATTATTCCTTCCACTTGCTTTGGGCTTTATTTGCTTTTCTTTTTCTAGTTTCTAAAGGTGGAAACTGAGGTCATTGATATGACTTCTAATATAAGCATTTAGTGCTATAAATTTCCCCATTAGTATTGCTTTCTGGTATTTTTTCAAAAAATTAATTTAAAATACTTTCTAATTTTTCTTCAAGTTTCTTCTTTGATGCATGGGTTATTTGGAAGTGTATTTTTATTTTTTAAATATGTGATGATTTCTAGAGATTGTTCTATTATTGATTAGTTTACAAATTTATTTTAATGTTTATTTTTGAGAGATAGAGACAGAGCATGAGTGGGGGAGGGGCAGACAGAGAGAGGGAGACACAGGATCTGAAGCAGGCTCCAGGCTCTGAGTTGTCAGCAATGAGCCCAACACAGGGCTGGAACTCACAGACCATGAGATCATGACCTGAGCCAAAGTCAGACACTTAACCAACTGAGCCACCCAGGCACTCCAGATTTTAATTCCACTGTGGTCAGAGAAGATTTTTATGGATTGCATGCTTTTGAATTTATTGAGACTTGTTTTATGACTTAAACTATGGTCTTTATTGGCAAATGGTCTGTTTGATCTTGAAAAGAATTTGGATTTTGATGTTAAATGGAGTGTTTGTATCTTTTAAGTTTGTATATTAGGTTGCTTGAACTTGTTCCACAGTTAATTGATTCTCTTTATTTTTTTAATGTTATTTTTTCCTCTGTTTTGTTTTTAATAGTTCTATTATGTCCTCTAGTTTACTAGTCTGTTTTTTTTATTGCCTATTCTACTTAATTCTATCCTGTATATTTTTCATCTCAGCAAACTACTTTTGCTGTAGTTTTTATCTCTAGAAAGTAGATATGGATCTTTTTAGATCTTTCATGTTTCTATTTAATTTTTACATATTGAACATAGTTATTAAAGCCATTTTATCATCCTTCTCTACTAATTCTAACACCTGGATTAGTTCTGGGTCAATTCATTTTATTGATTCTACTTCTCATTATGGGTCCTGCCTTCCTGCTTGTTTGTAAGCTTGGTAATCGTTGACTGAAGGCCATACATTGTGAATGTTACTTTCTGAGTGCTGGATATCTTTTGTATTTCTGTAAATATTCTTGAATTTCATTCCAGGATACAGTTAAGTTACTTTGGAACAGTTTGATGCTTTCTGGTTTTCCTTTTTATATTTGTTTGCTAGAGCTAATTTAGGGTTATTATTTTTCCTTATCATTGAGGCAAGACCTTCCTGAGTGGTCCACCTCATTATCTCTAAATGATGAGGTTTCTTAGTCTCAGTGATGTGAAAAGGACTCTTTCTGACCCTGTGTTAGTTCCAAGCATTGTTCTTGATATTTTTTTCTCCCTAGTTTTGAGTAATTTCCTCATGTGCATGCATTGATAATTTCTCTGCTGAATAGTTGAGGGGATCCTCTATAGCCATCCAGGGTTCTGTCTCAGTGAAAATTCTGTCCTCTCTGGTACTCTGTCCAGTGAACTATAAGAGCATTATTATTTCTGTACTCACCTGTCTGTCTCCTCAATTCAAGGGGTCCATTTGGGTCCTGCTGGCTTCTCCCTCCCCATATTGTGGCTTGAGAACTCTCTCAAGACAGTAAACTAAAAAAAAAAAAAAATTGTAGGGCTCACCTGATTTGTTCCCTGTCTCTTCATGACCACTATAATTTTTTGACTGGTGTCCAAAGTCTTAAAAAACTGTTTTGTAGATTAAAAAATCATTTTATATGTTTTGTCTGTTTTTTTTGGTTGTTGTAGGGGAGATTGTTTTAGGTGGGGTAGTAAATCTGGTTGCTGTTACTTCATCTTGGGTAGAAGTAGAAGGTTCTTTTAGCTTGACTCATAATTTTGAAATATTTAAAAATATTGTATGTGGGCCTCCAATTGTACTGTTGCCCTGGCCTCAGCAAATATAATGGTGGATCTGGGAAAAAGAAAGGAATTAAAATAGAAAAAAAAAAATGGAAAAAAGAGGAATTAAAATATTAAAACAGAAAAAAAAGAGAGATAATTGATGTAATAACAAGGTCTGAAAAGGAAAGGAATTATTCCTAAAATATTTTTTTAATGTTTATTTATTTTGAGAAGGGGGAGGGGCATATAGTGATGGAGAGAGAATCCCAAGCCAGCTCCATGCTGTTAGTGCAGAGCCTGACATAGGGCTCGATTCCATGAACTGTGAGATCATGACCTGAGCAGAGATCCAGCGTCAGGCACTTAACCAACTGAGACACCCAGGCACTCCTATTCCTAAAATTTTTTTGTTTAATTAAAAAAATGTTTTTTAATGTTTATTTATTTTTGAGAGAGAGAGAGACAGAGTGTGAACAGCGGAGGGGCAGAGAGACACAGAATCTGAAGCAGGCTCCAGGCTCTGAGCTGTCAGCACAGAGCCCAGCATGGGGCTCAGACTCATGAACTGCAGAATCATGACCTGTGCCGAAGTCCGCCACTCAACCGACTGATCCACACAGGCTCCCATATTCCTAAAATTTTTGTAGAAAATAAATAATCTAGGATATTTGAAAACTGTGTTTTTTAAAACATGCTGTCAGTATTTAGAAATATTGTTGTTTGTTGACATGTAAAAGGCTTACTGAACCATAGCAATAGCCTGATTCCTTTTGGAGGTCTTACAGTTTTGATGGTTCAATCCAAGTTATGTATCTTCCCATCAAGTTTTAGCAGTCTTGGTGTGGAGTAGAACATCTGGTAGACTAAATTTTCCTGTTCCTTATTTGGGGAAAAGAAAATGATGAAGCACAGATTTTTGGCTGTATATGAAAAAATTAGATGAAAATTAACGATCTTAGGAGTAAATGGGTTAAAAAGAAACTAGTATTTATTTATCATCTACTATGTTCCTTACCTACATTATGCTAATGTTCCAGATTTTCTCATTTTATCTTCATAAAAACTATATTAGATGGGCATGAGTATCTGCTAGATTAAACATAATTCCATTTTCTTTAGATGAGGAAATTGAAGCCTGTCTAAGTGTGCATAGCTAGGAAGCAACTGATCCAGGATGTGGATCCAAGTAGACTGATTTAAGAGCCCACACACTTAACCACTGACTATATTGCCAATGAGGTTAAAATGGAAATGGATTAAAATACACAGGAGAGCTGGAAGGATTGAGAGTTGTGGTAAGAAAGCAGGATATTAACATTAAAGATGTCAAACACAGAGTTACTTTGGATGGTGTTGGATCTAAGGTGGGTGGCTGGAGTAGAGTTGAAGTTAATGTAATTAGAGTTAAGGTAATTTAAGAATGTTTAGGCAGGGCTTTGGGAATTCATGTTCATGGATATTAAAATCACCCTTGATACTGGCTGAATTTAGGTAGAAAGTAAGACTAATGAAATTTTATTTTCCTATTTTGTCATACTGACTGGCTTTCTCTAGGCCTTTAGGAAAAATTCAGGAAGTTGAGAAACCCTAGCATCAGACCTTATTTAATCAAGCAGGAAAGGTTCCCAGGTCCTCAACCTGCCAGCAGACAATCTAATAAATAGGAATATTTGGTTTTTTTGGTGTCCACTACTTATCATGACTTCTGAAGTTATCTGGGTCTCAGTCATGTGGCCCTTTGCCAAGGAAGGGCCTTAATGTCATTGTTTGGGACTTAATCTCTATGCTGTGGTCCTTTTGGGCTCCTTGGTCAGGTACTTCATCACTGCCAAAGAGGAATTCTAACACATACTAGGAGTAAGGTCATCTGAAGTTTCCAGCTGTAATAGGGGAATTCACCAGAATAAGTATATAATAAAGGGCCAAAACTTAAAGAATCTCTAACTTTCGCGGCTGCTTATTTAATATTTGTCAGGTAATCTCATGGAATATCAGCTCTCCAATGTCATCTTAACTCATGGTATTATTTTAAGATAACATTATTTTTGCTGTTATTTTTACAACAGACTGTTTTATGAGACTTATTGTTTCTATAAATTCTCTGTGGGGATTGAAGGAAAAGGTGGTGCCAATTTCGGCCTATGAAAGGAGACCATCATGGATTCTATACTGTACTTAACAGGACTATAATGTGAAAATTAGTCCAAAAGTAACTGCGTTTTGGCAATACTTTCCTTCTTCTGATTTTGTTTAGTGTGGGTTTCCTGCTATGCAGCATTTGGTCCTCAGTGGAGGATTTTAAACTCTAGCACTTTGAGGTCCCACGGACCCACAGACCTGTTCTGGGTCATGGGTTTCCATTTGTGGCCAGTTTGATGATGAAAATGCTTCAAAGCATCTCAGCGACAAGGCAATTTTGGCATTCTAGTGCAGGCAGTTTGTGTAATGGTTAAACCACAGATGTATGTGGGTATCACATTGTCATCATGTTCTAGAGTGAGTTGACCAAAAACCAAATGAGGCGGGGAAGACATAAAATGAAACTATAAGGCAAATTAGGAAAGAGAAATGTGTTTTGCTAAAAGAGATTTGAAGTTTTCATGTCAGCGAGTCTTAAAGTTTGGTTTATAAATGAGTCTGGAAGTTGAAAACAAAATACTTGATTTCCTCAAGCGATAATTCTATGTCCCGCAACACGTTTATATTTTAATAGAGAATGGGCACATACAGGATAATTTTAATTAGAGTGTTAAAGTGATCATTATTTTCTAGGATTAAAAAAGAGAAATAGGTAGTAGCTATATTGAAGAGGGAACATGAGGGGCTAAGTCAGAGTGAAATGTGTAATTGGAGCCAATGCAAGGAACAAGGGAATGTTTCTTAAACAGGCACAATTAATACTGTAAGTTAAAGTGTTCTTTAACAAACAAAACAAAACAAAAAACAGTTTGTGTCTCAGCCTGACCTCTTGCTATCCTCAAGAGGAGCTTTCTAATTCACGGGAGGGAATAAAAAAGGAAACCAAAGTGAAAAAATAAGAACCAAACAGTTGCTGAGTACACTGAGGCTTCATTTATGAAAGTGGTGCTCAGAGTTTAGTCTTAATCGGTGATGGGACACTAGATATTTAAGACTGAGGCAGAGAAAATGCCAGGTAGGGACAGAGACAGGTAGTAAGGAAAGGATACATTAAAGGTAGTGTTTGAGCACAATGGCTTAGGACATGCTAAGCTTTATTTTTCATGTATTGTTACCCCGTAGTATTTTTAATAAAGATAAAAAAAATTCCAAAGAGAACTCCACATTTAATACTTACATTTCCTTATCAGTTATATTCTGTGTTTTTAAAACCTTAACTTTGTTGCACATAAGTGCTTTGGAGAACAGATCCCTAAGTCTGGAAAGGTCAATGCAAACCCTTCACACCAACAAAATTCACACTTTCCTTTCTAACACCCATGCATAGTTCTTTTGATGCTGTTGAATATTAAAGTAATGAATTTCAGTGTTAGCTACATTATTTGTTTTGATCTCTGGGCATGTGAACTAATGCTAATTTGCAAAGGCTGGTTGAAAAAAAACTCATTTGGATAACATTTAATAAAAACAATGCAAGTCTTTTGACTAATGGTAAGATTATAGTATTTGATTCTTCTCCCAAGTAAACAGATTTGTTTCCAGGAATTTGAATAATGGAAAAATGACCTTTAAGCCTATTTTTCAAGTGGAAGAGACTGTTCCATTGTGAAAATTAGTATACAAATATTTTGGAGAATACAAATCTCTAAGGAATTATGGGAAGCAAAAAATTATGAGATAAACCATATGGACTTAAGCTGATATTACTGACATTTTTCTCTTATGAGTAAACCAATTTTACAATATACATTTGAAAGATTTCTATTCTAATGAATGAGTTTCATTGTTAAAACTATTTCCAACTAAATTCACTCATTTCTGCTATTTTTTTTTTTTTTTGGTTAATAACCATTTGTTGAGGGTCCAATAGCTGCCAAATCCTCTTCTAGGCACCAAACAGGCAGTAGTGAACAAGAAAATGTTTGCTTTTCTAGACTGATATACTTACTGAGAAAAATAGGTAATGAAAAGAAAAGTATGAATGGTATGATATCAAATCATGATAAGTTTAAAGGAGAAATTAAATAGGGACATTGGCAAAGTTGAGAGGCTACTTTAGCTAGACTGGTTGGGGAAAGACTATCTGAAAAGTTTGAACTTGAATTGGAATCTGAATGATGAAAATGATACAGGTAAATTAAGATCTAGGGGAAGGTCTTAAAAATAAATAATAATAATTAAAGTAACGTGAAGCGAGGAACATGCTTGGCATTTTTGTGGAGTGGAAAAAAGGCCAGTATGCTTTAACAAGAAAGAGAAAAAAAATCCAATGGTTAAAAATGATTAGGACACTTTTTGTCTCAAATAACCAGAAGTGCAAAGGTCAGGTGGTTTTCAAGATTGTTTGATCCTGTCAACCATATAGCATCTGTTGCCTATTTTATCAGGAATGGAAGTTCAAACATTTCCGTGCACCGTATCTTGGTATTGGAGTCATCAGGGAAAATCATGCAGTCAAGTACTGGACTAACTATTAGAGAAGAGACAGTGCAAGACAGTTTCTCTAGTGACATTGGTCCTCATTGGTCCCTTTTGGCAGCTGACAGAGAGTGCATACACCCTCTCGTGCTGCAGTCTGCAAGAGGCAGATACAACACTGGGTTTGTTCAGGTGCTCTATGATGCATATGATGCATATGATGCAGGTGCTTTATGATAAGCAGGACAGGGAAAGATACTCCCACACAAGGTAATAAATAAGCCCAGCAGAGACTCGATCTGAGGACTCGATCTCTTGGTGGAGAAGTATTTCAGGCCCAAGGCCCATCCTTAAGCAGCTGATGGGGTGGAAAGACTGCAAGCATGAGACTGCTTTTCCCAATAGATCCCATCATCAAGAACCTAGTTTTTTCCTTAATTTGTTTTCCTCCCCAATATGTTTGCATTAACCTTCGATCTGTACCCCTTGAAGGCCAGTTCACTTTGTGACTAGAGGATGGATGTCAGTAGCTATCAGAGCTTCCTCATTCAAGTTCAGGGAACAAGAAAATTTCTTAGAAGAGAGGAGAGAAACTTTCTCAGAATCTCTGTCAACCTCTTCTCAAATGCTACCCAAATCTTCCAAATGATCAATCCTGAATTAATCATTGGCGAGGGGAATAGAATTGCCCTTAGGTAAATCAGACCCAGCTCTGCATATGTCTGGGAATCTGGGAAACACTGTACTCTTTACATTTCCGAGATAGGTAGCTTACATAGAAGAAAGAAGAATATGAAAAAAAAAATCCAGGAGGATGGATGGGCCAAACTGTTGGTTAGGTAAACTGTAGATTATCTGATACAGGTATTATGGCTATAGTGAGCAAGGAGGATGGAAAAGAATGAGGCCAGGAATTTAAGCAGAGGGTAGATGCTGCAGAGACTTACAGGATATTGAGTTTGTATTCTATTCCAGTTAATGGGAAGGACAATTCCTAGATTTTTAAACGTGTGTGTGTGTGTGTGTGTGTGTGTAATATATATGATCTGATTTGTATGTTAAAATGATCATTGATAATAGGGAGTGTGACAAGTTCAGGCAATTCTTCCCACAGAAAACAATTACAGTAACTGGAAAATAATAATAAAAAAAAAAAACAATAATTTGAAGATACTGGAAAATGACCAGAGGCAAGTAGGAACTTGAGAAGAGTTTACTACTGAAAGACTGCTACTGCGTCTTATAGAAAGTACAGTGTTGTGGCTTTTTAAGAAAACCTCAGCCTAAATGACTCAGTTGCAAGACAGCCAAATCACTGGATATTTAAGGGAAAATTCTAGAAGCAGAAGCACCAGAAAAGGTCTGAAATCCAAAACTCTGAGTAGAATATTTTGAAAATTCCTGGATGATCAATAAAATATGACCCCAGACAGGCTGGTGAAAAAGCAGGGAGAAAAGAGATATGGGTTTGCTCTTGAATGACAAATTTGCCTCTGGTGAAATATTGTAGTTTGTTAGGCCTTTTTTTGAGTATATTTCCTAGTCCACGGAGAGCTTGGGTGGCAGAGAAAAGAAATCGTATGATTGATATGTCAGAAGACAGAATTCTGGGATGGAAAAGCAACTGGAAATTTACTAGAGGGGCCTGGAGGCAAGAAACCACCAAAAGAGTGAACCCCCAAAATCTAAGAATTGACTCAGCTAAATTTCTTGGCAGACATCTAAACTAAATAGGAACAGAGGAGAGCAACATGGAGGCTAGGCTAAAAAGCAGCAGCTGGAAGCCAAGAAAACTTGGCCAGCAGTATCATCTTCTCCACACCATGGGGAAGACAAATTTTAGTTTGGATCCAGGCAAGCTAGTGGTTTACTGGAACCAAAAGCCAATAATCCTAAGAAGAAAAGAGATTTCAGAGTCTCTACAAAATATTATCTGTTATGGACTGAATGTTCTTTCCCAAATTCATATGTTAACACCTCATCTGCCAGTGTAGCTGTATTTGGAGATAGGGTCTCTGAGGATGTAATTAAGGTTAAATGTGGTCTTAAGGGTGGGGAACTGATCCAAAAGGCTTGGTGCTCTTATAAGAGAGACTAGAGAACCAGCACACACTCTCTCTTTTTCTGTCTGCCTGTTTCTCTCTCTCTCTCTCGACATACACACTGAGGAAAGACCATATGATGACATAGTGAGAAGATGGCTGTCTGCAAGCCAGGAAGAGAAACCTCATCAGCTGAACCTTGATCTTGGACTTCTAGCCTCCAGACCTATGAGAACTGGAAAATGATTTTCTGTTGTTTAAGGCACCCAGTTATAGTATTTTGTTATGGCAGTTTGTTATGGCATTATCTATCATTACAAGTTTGCAAAAAAAGAAAAAAATGCTAGCCATGGAAATAAATTAGAACGTATAACTCAAATGCAGGAAAAAAAATCCATCAATACAAACTGATTGTCAGTGGGTCAGGATGTTAAATTAGCACAAACTTCAAAGTAATTGTTCTATTCTTGAATTAGAGAAAAATATGTTGTAAGATAAGAAAAGGTGTTATTACACATTGAATTATTGTTTTTTAACAGACAAATGGAGACTATAAAAGAAGCCAATGGAAAATCTGAAGCTGAAAATTACAATAACTAAAAATAAAAATTCCCTAGGCGAGCTCAAAAGCAGACCAAAATACATAAGAAAGACTCAGTTAACTTGAATATAGTTCACTAGAAACTATACGTTACAAAGGGCAGAAATAAAAATAGATCAGAGAGAAATGAACAAAGCTTCTGCAGAGAACAGTGGAGAGTGTCATGTGGTCCAACATATGTGTAATTGGAATCAACAGTCAAAAAGAAAGAGAAAGGGACAAATATTTTTAGAAATGAGTAGAATGCATCTGAAATTTGAGTACCCTAAACTGGAAAAGAAAACCTGTACCTACACACTTCATGTTTAAGATGTTGAAAATCAAAGATAAAAGAGAAAATCTTGAAGGCATCAAGAGAGAAATGGCTCATTATCCACAGTTATCTTACAATTACCAGCTGGCTTCTTATTAGAAATAATGTAAATATATATTTATAGTTTTATATCCTAATTTCTCTAAGATACCTATGACTATGTAAAGGAAATTTTTAACACTGTATTACTTGGCTTGTAACCTAGATGATGTATTTTGCATAACAATGATAGCACAAAGGATTGAGGGGTGTTAAATGAAAACTGCACTGTTGCAAATTTCCCATATATCATCAAAGAACATCAATATTTAAGTAGTTTGAAATAATTTAAAGTTTAATGTTTTAACTCCTATAGCATCCATTTAAAAATATAAAGAATTATAGCTAAAGAGATAAAAGTAAATTTAAATTAAGGAAAAAACATTAAAATGAAGAAAAGAAAGTGGGAGGGAGGAACTGAGGAAATGAGATAAACAAAAGAAGAATAGCAAAATGTCAGAAATAGATACAACCATATTGATAATTACATTCAATGTAAGTGGATTTTGATCAATAAATATTATCACACCAAATAAAGAAGGAACCCTCATAAGAGACTTAAAAACTGAGAACAAACTGAGGGTTGATGGGGGGTGGGAGGGAGGGGAGAGTGGGTGATGGGTATTGAGGAGGGCACCTTTTGGGATGAGCACTGGGTGTTGTATGGAAACCAATTTGACAATAAATTTCATATATTGAAAAAAATAAAGAAGGAACCCTCATATTTTTATATGTGTGTTTGAAAATAAAATAATAGAAAAAATATAACATGCAAAGAGTAAACATATGAAAGCTGAAGTGGCTATGTTAATAGAAGATGAAATAAACTTAACACAAAAATTATTATTAAAGACAGAGGTAGCGATTTCATAATGATAAAAGGGTCAGTAAAATCGGAAGATATAAGAATTATAAACGTGAATACATTTAATAACAGAATTCCAAAACAAACAAAAAAAAAACTTTATAGAACTGCAAAGAATAATAGGCAAATTAACAATTACAGTTGAAGATTATACTACCACTCAGTAATTGATAGAATAAGTTGACAGGAATTCAAAATGGGTGTGAAAGAATTAAAAAATACCCTCATTTAATTTGACCTGATTGATATTTATAAAATAGTCTACCCAACAACAGAAGAATATTTCTTTTCGAAATTAAATGGAACATTTAGCATGTAGACCATATTCTGGGCAATAAAATACAGTATCAATACATTTCAAAGGACATTTAAAAGTCACAGAAAGTACATTCTTTGACCATAATATAACTAAATTAGAAATCAATATTAAAGGTGTCTGGAAAATCCTCGTATATTTGGAAATTAAGTAGTATATCTCTAAAGAACCCATGAGTTAAAAAAGAAATAAAAGGAAATGAGAAAATATCTTGAACTGCATAAAATTTAAAATACAACATATCAGAATTTGTGGGATGCAGTTAAAGTGGTGCTTGAAGGGAAATGTAATAGTAAATGTTTTTCTTACAAAAGAAGACAGGATGAGAGTTAATTGAGTTTCCACCTTAAGAGGCTCAAAAACAGAAGAGGAAATTACATCTAATGTAAGTAAAACGAAGGAAGTAGTAAATGTAAGAGTGGAAATTACACTTAGAAATCAAAATAAAAAGTAAAATGGAAATAGAAAATAGAAATAAAATGAGTGAAATAGAGATAAAATGAATGAAATAGAGAAATGTGATGAATCCAAAAGTTAAATTTTTGAAACGAGAGAAAATTTGATATCTAGTTCAGCTAATCAAGCAAAAATTAGAAAACACAGATTGCTAATATCAAGAATAAAAAATGAGGGTGCTTGGGTGTCTCAGTCAGTTTGGCATTTGACTCTTGATCTCAGCTTAGGTCTTGATCTCAGAGTCATGAGTTCAAGCTCTGTGTTGGGCTCTGCACTGGGTGTGAAGCATACTTAAAAAAAAAAAAAGATGAGACTATTATAAACAACTTAATGCAAATGAATTTTACAAATTTAATGAAATGGACAAATTCTTGAAAGACAAAAATTCCAAAAATTCCAAAAAAGATTCAAGATAAAATAGGAAACCTGAATAGCCTCATATCAATAAATATAGATCACTGAACTTTGTGATTTAAAATCTTTCCATTAAGGAATTTTAGGCCCTTATGGCTTCTCTGGCAAATTCTATCAAGTATTTAGAGACATACATAATACCAGTCTTATACAGATTCTTTTAGAAAATGACTACCGTATACGTTGCTTGCTGGAGAATGAGGAGCAAGAGTTCAAACAGGGAGACTGGTAAGAGTTTGTTTAAATAGTGCACAATTGATGATGAATTAAATTTGACTTGTAGCAGTAGCCTTGGTGAGAGTGGTTTATATTTTGTAACAGAGAGGTACAAGGTAGAACTTACTGAGTTTTGACAGATGTGGGATATGAAAGAACAATCAATGTGCCCTCTTAGTCTTTGTCCCAAGC
The DNA here is from genome assembly GCF_023721935.1 of Panthera uncia. NCBI lineage: Eukaryota > Metazoa > Chordata > Mammalia > Carnivora > Felidae > Panthera > Panthera uncia. The sequence goes on from NC_064810.1 coordinate 39,928,409, forward strand.
AATTAAGTGGACGAGAGAGCTATTAACTATAATAGGGGATAGGCAAAAGAAGTGTATTTGAGGGTGAGGGTATAACAAAGAATTCTTGTTTGTATGTGTTGCGTTAGAGATGCTTCTGAGTTCTCAAGTGAACAATTGATAGAACCATCTTGTGTTCAGTGGAGAGATCCTGGATGAAGGCATAGATTTGGGAATCATCAGCATTTAGAAAATTTCGTTAAGGAACTGGATGAGATCATCTAGACAATGAGTGTAGATGGAAGTGTAGAGATTCTTATGAACAGATTGCTAAGGTTCACTAGTCTTTTAGAAGCAGATGTGAGCAAAAGAAGACCGCAAATAGTGTGACTCTATCCAGTGTTCTTCATTTATTTATATTTCTTCCCAAATTCTATTTCACACTCAAAAATTACTCTTGACATCCATATTCACTCAAGACACCGTGCCTTTTTCTTCACTTTGACTATGCAATGGCCACCCTTTGCTCTTCCTGTCTCTCTAGGCTAAAATCATTCCCATTGTGGGTCTTTATATTAGCTATTTCCTCTTCCTGGAGCATTCCTTCTACTGGTCTCCTCATGTAGTAGGTTTGATCACATTCAGAATTTAGCCATGTTATCCTCAGAGAGGCCTCCCTCTCTTCCCTTGCTGACCAAAAAGCTACTCTATTACTCTATATCCCATTGTCTCATTTAATTTTCTTCACAACTATTTCACTATTTAAAATTTTTTATTATTGATTGGCATTTTATTTCCTTTTTTTTCTTATTTTCCTCCATTTATAAATATTTGTGTTCTCCAGGATGTGACTTCAGCCTTCTTTTATTTTACATTGTATTTCTTCTCACTCTAGAATATATTAATTCAATAAGTTTAGGTTACTACCTGTGTTGTTGATTTCTGTATCACCAGTTTCAAGAACAGCATCTATCTGGCACATGATAGGTGCTCAGTACACATGTTTTTGAATACGTGACTGAATATTGAGGACTTTTGATCTTAGTTACATAAAATGACTAATTTCAGTTTGACTTTGCATAGATTCTTACCTATCTTCATGTATTTTGTTTTTCCCAATGAGAAGTTTCTTCACCTTCTCCAAGACTGAGCTTTTTTGATGTTTTCTTGATCCACTATCTCACTATCTCCAGGTGCTAGCTCTTTGAATTGCATTCTCTGTTTTCATTTTCAGTCACCCTTTATGTTCATGACTTTTTTCAGCATACTGATATACTCAAAACAAAAGCAAGGACTTTACCTTGTTCTTACATTTTCTCAAGCTAACATACTTTCCCTTATTGCTTTTGTGGCTAAACTTATTGAAAGACTATCAAATATTTGACCCTAACATCAAGGTCAAGTACTGATTCTGACCTATACCAAGGTTTTTATTCTAAGTTTATCAATAATTCCTAGTCAATAAGCTCTCTCAATTCCCCATCCTCAACCAGTATACAGCACTTAATACTTTTATTTCTCCTTTCCTTTATGTAACTCTTTGTACTTTGGTTTTCATCCACATCTCTGAATTCTCTATCTCCATCTCAGTCATTGTCTTAGTTTCCTCATTTAACCTGAAAAGAAAAGATGTTCTTTAGAGATCCTTTCCTCCACCCTCTTTCCACTGGCAACCTCATTTTGTGTCATGGTTTTAATAATTAACAGTGTGCTGATGGTTATAAACCTGCAGTTTGAGTTTTTGTGGAGATCCAGATCCTTATTTGCACTGATTTTTTGGATACTTCAACCTGAAGTTCTTGCCATAACCTCAAAGTCAATATTTCTGAAATGAAACCTATCATCATTCTTCCCAAACATCTGCTTCTCACTATATACTGGTGCCCCTTTACCTAGACTTTGGAATTTTGGCATTTCCTTTGACCTCTCTCTTTCCTTCATCTTCCTATTAAATTACTTATCAAGTCCTGTTTATTCTAGCTCTGTTATATCTATAAATTTCTCTCCTGTACCTTTTCATTGCTGCTACTCTGTTCAGGCACAGCACTTCCTTTGACCTTTGAATGATAGAATCTGTATTTTGTTATCTCCAGATTGTCTCCTCTCATCCATGTTGTAGTTTGCTGATGGATTAACTTTCTTAAAACACAGATCTAATAATGTTGAAATTTCACTATTAATAGTAATATTAGCAAACACTTATTAAGTGCTTACTACTTTCTAGGCACTCCTTTAAATGCTTTTCAGTTAGCCCTTACACAAATATTGTAACACAGATACTCTTAATATCTCCACTCTTAATAATATCTTTCTTCAGAAGAGGAGACTTCATGAAGCACAGGAAAAAGTAATATGCCCATGGTCACAGAGTGTTAAAGCAGAATCCGATGGTTTTAGCTAGCACAGTATGCAATAAAACTTGAAGATTCTTCATTATCTACACAGTGACCATCTGTGAATTTGATTCAATTTAGTATTTTAATTGAAAAGAATTCACTCTTGTCTTAATATTATGAGTGATATAACATTTAATGTGCTAATAAATTTTTTCACATACTCATAAAATACATATAAAGTTGTTAAAATAAAAAATGCCATCAATGGTACCACTTAAAATCATATTGCATGCCATACTTTAGAACATATCTATCTGTAAAGCAAAGTTGAAATCATTATGCTATTATGCAAATTTTTTGCCACTCAGATTAAAAAAATATTTTTTTATGTTTTTATTTTATTTTTGAGAGATAGAGACAGAGTGTGAGTGGGGAAGGGCAGAGAGAGAGAGAGAGAGACACAGAATCTGAAGCAGGCAGGGCCTGACATGGGGCTCGAACACGTGAACTGTGAGATCTTGATCTGAGCTGAAGTCAGACGCTCAACTGGACTGAGCCATCCAGGCACCCCTGCCACTCAGATTACTTAATGATGACAATTCTACTTTAAGCATATATATTTCCCATTTCTACCCTTTATTCTTCCACAGGTAAAAATAAGTACATGAATAAATGCAATTCTTCCTCCCTATATATATCCACTACTTCTGGTTTTTTGACTTGTGTTCATGCTATTTCCTTATCTTTAATTCTCTATTAAGTGAAATTTTGAATGTTTTTTAAAGCTTATTAATATTTTTTTAGTAATCTCTACATCTAGTATGGGACTCAAACTCAAGACCTCAAGATCAAGAGTTGCATGTTCTTCTGTCAAGCAGCCTCCCCTGAATGTCAAAATTTTGTCCATTCTTTCCACTTGTGAAGACTCAAGTGGTTTAAATAGATTTCTGAAGCTGGATAGGATATTTCTGTATTCTAAACCAGTGCTCTCCAATCAGCCTCTTCACAATGATGGAAATATACTTTCAATACAGTAACCATAACCACATATGGTTATTGAGCACTTGAAATATGGCTAGTGAGACTGAGGAATTAAGTTTTTAGTTTTATTTAATTTTAAGTAATTTAAATTTAAATTTAAAAAGCCACAGATGGCTAATGGCTTCTGTAGTAGATAGTACAGCTCTAAATTGCCAATTCAATACATTGGTATTGCTGAATGACCAACATATTTAAAAAATTTATGTTACTGTAGCATGTAACTGTATTATCTTATTGTTTATAGTTTCCTGGAAGGAAGAATCTGCATTTTATTTTTGTGTGTGTATTCTAATGCATCTAGCACATTTCTTTGTATGTAAAAGAACACAATAAATAGCTGTTATGTCACTAAATGAATGGATGACCATCTGTTAACTTTGTTTAATTGTGTTAGTATTAGTGATTATCAAAAGCTGTTTCATAATTTAAGTTTTTCAAGATAACAGAGGTAAAATAAATGCTTATAATAAACAACTGGCCTTCATCTTTGCAACTGCTTATTTGATTCTTTAATGTAAAGTGCTTTCATTCAATCAGTTCATCCTTATTTTTGCCTGACATTGCTAGAAATGAAAACATCTATTTTGTTAACAAGCTCAATTTCAAGGTCAACTAGACTGCAAAGCCCCAGATTTACTATAGCTCAGTCAACAAACCCTGGAACATGTCCGCCTAGATTCACCATGGTTCTAATCAGCCTTTTGCACATGGAAAGCTCCCCATGTGGCTCAGACCCCTGTGACACTCATCTCTTTCTAATGCAAGTGCCTGCTTCTCCCTCTGCTGGTTTCAGAATAAACGCCTTGTCAAAAAAAGAATTAGATTTTGACAGCTCTTTTCTGATGGTTAATTGAGGTGGTAGATATACTTGACATTTATCTAAGTGTAGAATAGAAGATTAAGACATATTTTCTACATACATTCTCTGCTTTAGAGGAGGTCACTTGCTGGGGTCCTTTTAATATGCCTGTGCAATTAATAGTAGTGATAATTCGACTTCATATCACAATGTCTTTAAAGTTCTTTCAAATTGACAGATAAACTTTTCTTTGTAGTGTTTGCATTATTTGGATCATCTTCAAGTTCACCGTCAGGTGAACTTGAATTTTTTAAATATTCCCCCACCCCTTCAGTCCTGTAAATTAATAGTGATTGAAACATACAAATGATAGTGTGTAAACTCAGTTCAAAGAGAATAGGGAAAAAGGGTTAGATTTGAGATTACCTTCATTATTGTCCCTAAATTTATGAGGGCAGTCCCTGGCATTGTTAGGCTGACAGTAATAACATTTGAAAGTGTGTGTGTATGTGTGTGTGTGTGTACATATTAAAAAGTTCCTCAGCATCTAGTTGTATTTGTTGTTATTGATAGAAATGTAGACTATGATTTTTTATTTTCTAGGGAGGCTTATTAATTTTTATTTTTTATTTTAGCATGCCAAGGTTATCTCATGTAGGTATCTAATATTCAGTAGTGATTCTTATTATCCAACCTAATGTTAGGTACTCAGCTATTATAGCTACTATTTAGACATTAAATTTGTAGTATTTCCTTTTAGTCTGTAAAGCATTTAAATGAAACTAAAATGTATTAGTATATTTTTAGGATATAAATTTGTGAAAGGGATTTTAAAAACATATGCTTTTGAAACTGCTACTGAAATTATTAAAAATGTTATAGGTGATGTTAATATTTATTGGGAGAAAACAGTACAAATAAATGGGAGATTAGAAAAATGTATTTAAAAAGGAAAGCAAAAATAATTTTCAACTTAAAAAATGTAAACAATTGTATTTAGATTAAACAGTAGGTTAAGGCAACTAAATTAGTAATGCTAAAAAGAAAATGTTTGCAATGTTGTAAGAGACAAAAGAACTAGCCAAAAAGAATATTCTATTATGTCAGTGATACTAGTAGCTTACAAACAGAGTCTGGTAGCAAGGGCATCAAACTACATGTTAAGTCTTTCTTAAGTATTGCATTTGATTTGTATATCACTTATTAAGATCATTAGGGACAATAGCACTATTTAGAAAACTAAATAGCACTAGTAAAAATTCTAAACCCACTTTAGAAGAATATTGACTATTTCTTAATAGCATTGCTTAAAAAATAAGGCTATCAAGTTATATTTTTGTTGACGCAATGCTCAGGTAAAAGGGAACGAAGAGGTTAATACTTCTAAAATAGATTCAGAATTAAGAAAGGAGCACAATAACTATAAGAAATAGAAGAAAAATAAATAAGAGCTATGCTACGAAAAGAAAATGAATGGTATAGACTCACTATCTAAAGTTTTTAGAAGGCAAAGAATTCACGGATTTATTTTTATTCCTCTCACATGTTGAGCTATTAAGAATTAATGTCTTCCTGGTAGTGTTTAATTTATTCCTGCCAAGGAGCTTAGATATTAGAAAGTTTGGGCTTAAAGTATCTCCTTTATAGATGTGTAAACAGGGTGTCAGTCAAAGTAGAGATTAAATAGGTTCCCCATGGAAGAAGATACTTAAAATGACAGGCTCTTGCTTGTTCAGGTGGAGACAAAAAGCCTTAAAAACAGAAAGACACCTCAGTGGTGCTGCAAGTGTGCCAAGGTAAGGCTAGGATCCAGCCACTACCAAGTTAGGGTGTGGCAGAAATGTTGTTTATCAAGGCTACCGCTCTCAAATTTCCTTGGTCAGGAAGGATGTTCCTTGAAGGAAAGGCATACCTGTTTGTAAATGAAGACGTGAGGCCTTCTGGTAAGGAAGAAGTTGACTAATATTCTAAATAATCTTATTTGGAACTCCTAGTATAGGACACCACATTGAATGGATCAGAATGGCCCTGGCCAAGATCTAGTGGTGGGGGGAAGGGGGAGGGACAAGGGGATCCCTGAAATAAAATTTCCTATAGGAAAAGAGTAGTATGAGCTGGTTCTTTAGATGGTATACGATGAACTAACATTTTTGTTGTTTTCGGAGAGGTGAGGTTTCCCTGGTTAGGATACAACATGGAGCTGGGGCAGGAAGTGTCTCACAAGCTCAGCCTAGGCTGTGTGGAACAATTGCTAGAATATGTGAGTTGTTCTTAAGAGAGGTGTATCTTCAGAGTCTGGCAGACTCTGGCAGACTCTGGCACAGAGACCCTCTGTGGCTGTATTGGCAGAGAGTAAGCATCCATAAGATGAAAAAGAAAACTTGAGCAGTAGCACAATTTAAAAAATGAGTGGCCATGGCAGTAATGGAAGGATCAAATGTGATCTCCCTATAAACCTGACTGCAGTGTAGGGCTGACTTTCATTCTTTGGGTTTAGCCCTTAGCGTTCCTGGGCAAGAGTGGGTCATAGTTGGAAGAAATCAGACTTCCTTCTGATAAGGTATATAGGGACTCAAACGAGTTATAAAAGTAAAAGGAGATTCAATTATACATGGTACTCTATAACAGCTCAGATATAATGATAGAAGTAATATTATTCAATTAATTAGAAATAAAAAGATAACATGTACTAGCCAAGGATGAACTGTGAATGCCTGTTCCACCCATTCTGAGAAAAGTGGTCACAGGTCCTTTATTCTTGTCCCCTTTGTTTTTCCTTCCATCTGCTTCTTCCCCCAGTTTTCCTACCAAATGGGGACTCGGTTTGTATCCCTTTCATTCAAACATTCAGGAGAGACGATCTAAATTGTTTAGTCAGTCACTATTCAGTATTACACATTTCTACTGAATATGGTTCTTGTGCTAAGCAATATCAGAGTTAGCTTCTTACATGAAAGATGGTTGCCTTTGAGATTGGAACCGATCCTTGGTACAATCCTTTGTAGTCAGGGAAAATTGAAGGGTAACTTGATTCCCATGAATTCGCAATAGAGAAATACAGAAGGATGATACTATTATAGCCCTACCAGATTGGGGATGGCTAGTCAGAAGCTGCCAATATATTGGGCTTCAATAAGTCTCCTAGAGACCCTGAGCACTGAGAATATTATGGCACTTCTGAATGTGTAATCAAAACATATCACTCTGGGGCGCCTGGGTGGCTCAGTCAGTTAAGCGTCCGACTTCAGCTCAGGTCATGTTCTCACGGTTTGTGAGTTTGAGCCCCGCGTTGGCCTCTGTGGTGACAGCTCAGAGCCTGGAGCCGGCTTCGGATTCTGGGTCTCCCTCTCTCTGCTCCTCCCATGCTTGTGTTCTCTCGCTCTCTTTCAAAACTAAATAAACATTTAAAAACAGTAAAAAATATGTTACTCTGAAAAATACATTTACAAAAATATATGTCTAAAACAGTTCTCGTATTTCCTATCAAGATTCTTTTTAAAAATTTATTTATTTATTTTTACTGCTCTTTCTGCCATTGTGACTTCTATCTTGCAGAAACCTTTAGAAACTTCTTAGGCTGTTCATGGATAAAATACTCCTGAATGAGTCTGAATGCATAGTTGGTTAGGAGAGGTATTGGGCTCAGCTGTGAAGACCCAGAGATGGAAGACTCGGGAGAAACAGATCATGGATTCATCAATGCTCTGAGCATCTTTGTCCCCAAGATTAAAGCAATTCTGGCTTTTGAAGGCCCATATCCAAGAGGTCTGATATCAGTTATTTATTTATTTTTTCACTAATAGATTCTATGGCTGATTTGGTTCACTTGTGCCCAATAAAACCTAATCTTGCATTTTTACATTATTCTTTAGCTATGTATTTCTAGTTTATATTACTGAGTTATTTGCCTGAGAGCACCGGATTAGGTCTAGAAACCAGTTTCAACTCTGACACTTCCCATTAAATAACTGAGTGCCACTGCAAGACAGCTTACCTTTGTGGACCAAAAATTAGTCTCAAGTGTTTCTTCGCCCCCCTTTGCTCCTCTCAGGAGATTAAAAAGAGGGTTCCTATAAGTCTCTTTTGGGCCTATACCTTTATTCTTAGATTCAGAGGACACTTGTTTATTTATTTATTTATTTGTTTGTTTATTTATTTGAGAGAAAGCACGCGTGAAAGGGTGACAGCACATGCATAGACAGGTGGGGGACAGGCAGAGGGAAAGAGAAAATCTTAAGCAGACTCTATGCCCAGCATGGAGACTGACATGGGGCTTGATCTCAAGACTGTTAGACCATGACCTGAGCTGAAATCAAGAGTTGGACGCCTAACTGACTGAGCCACTCCAGTGCCCCCAGAGGATACTAACTTCTAAATTTATCGAAATAGAGAGCAAAAGAGGTTATGTGTTATTGTAGAAGGAATATAGGCTTTGGAACTGGGCAGACATCATCTCTAATCTGAGATCCATCATTCCATCATTCACTATTTATGAAATGTTAGATAAATTCTTATCTTTCTGAGGTCAGAATTTTTATCTGTAAAGTGGTGATGACAATGTAAACTTCAGAGTGTTGTACTAAAGGGGGTGATATAGAAAAGCTACTCAGCACAATGTTTGGTACACAGTTAATTCTCCATTATTGTTTGCTCCCTTTCCAGATGGACATTCAGGGAGCCACTTTACTGTTTACTCACCAGCATATGGCCTAACTGGTATTTCTTGTGCTTTCTTAGTCATAGGCTTTATCCGGGGAGTTATTCATCATTTTGAACAGACCATGGAAACATGTTTCTTTTCATGCTACAACTTTGTTTTTTACACTGTAGGTATTGGTGTAGAAATAGAAAAAAAACGTTCCCAAAGTAGCCTTTATGTAATAGCTCATATTCATTCATTACTTGATTTTGTTCAGAAATACTTACCAAAGAGGTATTTTGTGCTCTTTTCCAGAATGGGAATACTACAATGGGTAAGATAGTTAAAATCCCATCCTTACAAAAATTACATTCTCGTAACCTGAGATGGACAACAAAACAGGAAACAAATACATAGAATAAGTAATTACAGATTGTGAAAAAAATAGTAAGATGGAAATAGTATATTTAATTAAAGTCACTGGAAATAGGGTCCATTTTTGATTGAGTGTTGAGGGAATTTTTTTCTTTTTCATTCCCTTCCTCCTCCCTCTCTTTCTTTCTTTCTTTCTTTCTTTCTTTCTTTCTTCTTTCTGCCTCTCTCTCTCTCTTTCTCTCTCAATCTTTCACTGAGACCTGAAGTTTAAAAAAAGAATAGCTAGGTCAAGAGCCAGGGGAAGAGAATTGCAAGCCATGGGATTAGTAAGTAAAACACTCAGAGGCTGGAAATAACTTGGCAAGAATGAGGAAAGCAGAGAAAGCCTGTGTGGCTATTGCATACTGAGATGTCATAGAGGGATAGGGTGATATATTATGAGATAAAGCTAATATGACAAGAGTCATTTTTCCCCCTCAAAGAGCAATAGGAACTCCTGGAACCATTTCATACAAGGAAATGAGATGATCCAATTTACATTTTAAAAGTAAATCATTTTGTAGCCTATAGTGGGATAAGAATGGAAGCAGGGAGATCATAGTGAGACAGTAATTGTTCAGGTGGAGGAGATACTGATGACTTAACTAGGATGGAGACAATAGAAGTGGAGAGAAACAGACAGATTGAGATATATTTATTAGGTAGAATCAAAGTGACATGGTGGTAGATTGGATGAAGGCAGTGGGGAAAATGAAAGAATGGAGCCAGGCTTCTAAGGAAATAAGATGCTATGTTGATTTCTGAGATGCGAAAGATTGGGGAAGAGTTTTTGAGAAAAAGTAAAACTTCTTTTTTTTTGAGATGAGATAAATTGGAGAAGCCTAGCATAAGCCATCTGAGTTGGAGATACAAAATGGACAGTTACGTATAAGAATTTAGAATTTAGGCAGTTAGCAACAGGGGTTTGGAACTGGAGAGAGTGTTAGATGGAAATGCATATTTGGAAATAGCATAAGGTTATTTCATGCTATAACATTATCTTGGGAGAAAGTAAGCGAGAAAGAGAAAAGGTGATTCGAGGTGGTATCCCAAGGCAATCCAATAATTTCATGCTGGACACAGGAGGAATAGTTATCAAAGGAAAAAAGCAGCATTGGTGAGGCTGAAGGAAAACCCAGAATGTGTAGTGATACAGAAGCCAAGACGAGAAGGGTGTTTAAGAAAGAGGCAGTGAGAAACTATCTTCAGTGTTGTGAGCCATAATTAGAATATAATAGAGAGATTGCACTGATTTTGGGTATGTACAGGTCTTTCGTGACTTAAGAGGAAGACTATGTATCATGTTGGACAGTTAGAAATAGTATTGAAGGAGGTTGAGGGGTAATTAGAATACAAGAAACTGGAGATAGCAGTAGTGAACAACGCATTAAATAAGCTGTTAAAATTTCATTATTTTCTTATTTAAATGGTTGAAAATGGTATGGTACCTGGAAGGGAATGTGGGATCAAGAAAGTTGGTTTTTAAAATATGTATGCTACTAGAACATATTGGTGGGTTGACTGAGAATAGTTAAAAAGGGAGAGTAATTTGTACGGCAGACAAGGGAATACAACTAATAGAGTAAAATCCTTGAGAAAATAAGAGTAGTTGGAATCTGTAGCTCAAGCTGGCTTGAGCATAGTCAGTTATTGGATGTTGCAGTGCGGGTACAATTGTAAATGGAATGGAGTCAGCGAACAAGATGTTTAATGTGGTGTAGTTTTTGGTGATGATGAAGTCCAGGGTTTGGCTGTGTGACTATGTGGCTGATATGGGGGGAAAGAAAAGGGTCAAACATGAGGAATAGACATCAGTTCTTAGGTTGGTCATCCACATGGATAATGACATCACCAATAATAAAGCCAAGCACTGAGATGGATGGAACATCTGGGATGGAAATACAGTGAAACAGAGGCTAAAATTGTCTACCAATAAATAGAGGTGAGAAGTCACTTGGAGATGAAAATGAGCAAGAAAATTGGAAACTCTATTCTTAATCTAGTAATTTCATAATTTTTTTAAAAAAAAGTCAGCATTGTAACAACTATTGTCCTTTAAATATAATTGGCTGAATACACATGCTTTTTACTAAACTTCTATTTATAGGCTAACCTGTTTGCATCCCACTGTAGGTACTGGCGGTAGCCCCCTTGACTCCCATTATCTCTTAAACCATTTTTATTTTTCATGAGAGTTCATTGAAGTTTTGTGTGTAACTCATTGTTGCTACACTTCATCTATAGGATGATATTGCTATGTAAATTTTATTTCTTTTCATTTTCTCCCACCTATAGCACAGCCTTGAGATAATCTAGAAGCCTTATTAAAATCCTCCTTTCAAGATTGGGTTAATTAACTCTTTCCTATTTATTTCAGCACAGTACTTATCCTTTTTTCTCCCCTGAAGGCAGTTGTATTATTAGACTTCCTCTTTTGCCATTCCTATTTTAGGCTCCAACAATTCCCATTATTTCTCTGCTGATTACTTTTTTTCCCCATATAAATTCCTGATTAAATCACACACACACACAAACTCACACATACTATTAGTATCTTACATGAAAGAGTGGTCTGTTTAATATCTGTTTTTAAAAATGTAACTCTTCTAGTCATTTTGGTGCTAGGCCAATTATGTTAATTAGAGTATATTGAGCAAAGTACATATTTCCAGTCTCTGCACATATATTATTCAATTTGATCAAGCTTCAATATATAAAAGCTTTTTGCAAAATGTAGTGTCAAAATGTTACAGGCTTTGGTCAGAATCTTGGCAGATTAAGTCAATTAAAAAGGTCAAAATAATGGTCCTTTATTTTACAGGAAGTGTAAATGTACAGAATTTATTATCTAATAAATGCAAGTCTGTAATTCAGTACTACGATAGAGAATATAAATGCATCCAAATCAGGAAGCGGAAAAAGTTGGTTTATTAATAGTAACCAGATATAAGATTTGCTGTTCAGTTTGTTGCTATCTTATTCATTGCCCTTTATTGTTCTGGAAAACCTTTATGTCCTCATAGAGACAAAACACATTTTCTATTTGGTCAAGTTGTCTTCATTATTAATTTTTGGTTAGCTGAATATCTGACAAATTAAGGTTGTTTTGTTTAGTGATAGAAGGAGTCTTCCATGCAGGGTATATATAAGATTATTTTGCCTTCTGCCCAATTCAATACCAAATAATAGTATTGAAGGATTCATTCATTTAACAGATATTTATTAATTATCTCTAGTGTCCCTTACGGTGTTTTAGGAGCTGAGCATACATCAGTGAAACAAATAAACAAAAAACAAACTGAAACACTCTGCCCTCATCATCTTACATTCTAGTGGGGAGTTATATAATAAAAACATCGTATGAGTGTATTAGATGGTAACTTGTGTTCCACAGAGGCGGGAAAAAAAAAGAAGGAAAGGAACAAGTGGCAATTGGCAGTACCAGGGTAAAGACACCGTTTCAAACACGGTGCTCAGGAAAGGCCTCTGGTACTAAAAAGGGAACATTTGATTAAAAACTGCATGTACATGAGAAAATGAGGGCAGTGCTTATTGGGAGGAAGGTGTGGGAACAGCAGTGTAAAGGCCTTAAGACTGGAACTTGTCAGGCTGTCTAGAGGAGCAGCTTGAAAGCTGGCATGGGTGGAGCAGAGAAGGGAAAGATGAGGGTGGAGGGAGGGACATGCCAGATCACGGGGGACTAGATCATGAGCTGGTTAGGTTATGATCTCACAGTTTGTGGGATCAAGCCAAGCATTGGGCTCTGGGCTGACAGTGTGGAGCCTGCTTGGGATTCTCTCTTTCCCTCTCTGTGATCCTCCCTGCTCAATAAATGAACATTAAATAAATAAAATGATAATAATAAATAACATAAATAATAAAATAAAATAGATAAACATTAAAAAGTAAAGGTTTATATAGCAGGTCAAATGTAAGCTAGAATAGTTTTGTTGTTGTTGTTATTAAAATTATATTTGACAAGGCCATATGGTTATGTGGGAGATATCCAGGTGAAGAATGGGGAAGAAGAGTATCCTAGGCACAGGGAATAGCAGGGGCCAAGAGTCAGAGGCAAGATGTTTTTCAAGAAACTAATAAATCCGTCATCATTGGAGCATAAACAGTAAGGGGAGACTTCCATAGATCAGGTTGTAGAAGTAGAAAAGATGAAATTGTGTATAGTTCTGTAAGCCATGCCAGAGACCTACAGTTGTACCATAAGAGCCAGGAGAAGACACTGTGATGATTTACAACAAGAGTAACATGATCATATATACATTTAAAAAAAGGTTACTCTAGAATCACGTAGTGAGGGTGAGGAAGGGAACTGAGGGTGGTTACAGTGGGATCAACAAGGAGACCATTGTAGCAGTTCATTCAAGAGATGATGGTGGCTTCATGATAGTTTAAATGGAGAAAAATGAATAAAACCGAAAAATCTTTTAATATGTGTGATCAAAGGAATTTGTAGTTATTTGGATATGGGAAGAAGTGACAGAGAAAGAATAGCCAAGAACAAGTTCCAGATTGCTGGGTGGATTGCCTGAGAAGATTGGGGTGCCATTTAAAACACTAGGAAAGGAGAAGGTGGTGCAGGGCAGCCTGGAACAGTAGAAGATGTTGCTTCCCATCGTGAATTGTGAATGTGTTAATGTCAAGTAGGCAGATGGATATGTGGTTCAGAATTCAGGAGAGAATTTTGGACTGAAGATAGCTGTTGCTATACCCCAAAATAGTAATTAAAGCCCAATGGAAGGAATAAGATAGCCCCAGGGCTAGAGTACTGAGTGAGAAGACTTAGGATAAATCTTGAGGAATTTAATGGCAGAAAAGGAACAATAAACAATGGAAAATGAGGAATAGTCAGATAAATAGTAGAAAAAGAATAGGAGACTTACAGGGACAGAAAAATTCAGGAGAGAGAGTTCAAAAAAGAAGAATCAACCAACAGTTCAAATTCTTCCAAAAAGTTAAGCAAGGTTAGAACAAACACTATAGATTTTATTTTGGAGCAAAGAAGACATCAGTGACTTTTATGAAAGCAGTTTCATTGGATTTGTGGATGTTGAAACCAGATTAGAATGGACCAGAAGCTAAAAATTGAATGTGGCAATGGAGAAAAGTGCAGGCAATACCTATCAGTTTAGATGGAATGCAGATAGAATATTAGCTGGATTAGTGGGTCAAAGGAAAGATGCTTTTGTTTTATCTTATACATTTTTCAAGATGGGGCAATATGAGCATTCTTAAAAGCAGATGAGATGGAGGTTAAAAACAAATGAGAGTGGAGAGACAGATTAACCATACAAGGTTCAGAGAAAGAAGAACAAACTGAAATCTAGAGAATAAATAAGAGGATTGGCCTTGAAAAGGATGAAGGGCCTTTTTTCCTTTGAATTAGGAGAAGGGGAGTATGTGTCTGTTGTACATTGGATTACATCTTTGGTGGTAAAAGTTGGAAGAAATCTCTCACATATCTGTAGAGGATATGAGAAAAGATAAAGGGTTTTATCTTCAAGCATACTGGAGAAGGTTTAAAGTCCTTAAGGGACATGGGGAAGAAAGAAATTTAAGTAAACACTATTACTAACAGTCATGGGAAATTTTGAAAGCCCAACTGAGGAATATTAAATTTTTTTCTATCAACCTGTGTAATGGATGTTTTTCCACCTAGATTATAGCATGGAGAACGTGCATAGTGGATTCATCTGGAGTTAGGTATTTGGCATTTATGTATGGATAAAGACATTTTAGGTAAGAGTATAGTGGGTAACAAGGATAAAATCAAAATAGATGAGAGGAGTATAAATATTTTGATAGACATAGATAGACAGGATAGGTAGATACAATAATAGAAAAGACAGTGGTTTGAGACTCAGCAATATTTTTTTTTAAGTGTAATTATAGTAGCACAGTGACATATACAGAATTTTAGCAGATTGTGGTCAGACAGATTTCTGAAGTAGTTTAATGTGATTGTTTGGTTTATTCCGTGGTAATAGAAATGTGTGGTTGACATGAAATGGAGGAAAATGCTATTTCAGAAGTAATATTCAGATGTAATTTCAGATATAATAGAATTTCAGATGTAATATTGAAAATGTGGAATTCAAAAATAGTAGTACAGTTTGGCCAGAGAGTAACAATGTTGAGCCGGGTGCCAAAGTTATTAAAACAGAAGTAAAAATGACCAAGAAATTGCTAGCTACTACAGAGGGTTGAGGATTGAAGAACTGAAATGATGTAAGCCACAAACGAGCAAGGGTAATAGTCTGAAAGTAGTATGAGGGAACGGGGAGGGAAGACACTGACACATTGACACAACTCTGTCTAATTGCATATGGTGTGTGGGATAATGTATGGTCTTTACTTGACAAAATTATGAGGGATATGGTGTTCTCAGAGAATAACAAAGTTACTGTTATTGTCCTGACATGTCAGGTCAGGAGATGTAGAGGACACTCAGTGAAAAATTTAACAATATATAGGAGATTGGTAATCAAGGAATGTGTGAGCTGAACTACTCTTGAAGTTTTTGCATGGAATAATGGTCCAATATTTTTAGGTGGGGAAGAAGTACAGAATATCATCAAGGAAAAAAATATGAGAGAGAATAAAACACTGTGGGGGGCTTCTTTTTTGGTGTTTACCAAAGAAAATAGGGACATAAGATGATTACTGCTAATCCTCTCATTTCCTTGAGGAAGGTGGGACTCTCACTCACTTTGAAATAAGACGTGGTATCAGTTGTGTTGGCTAAGGCATTATTTTTTCTTTGTAATCTTTTACTTATTTTTTAGCCCATAGTACTTAGTTTTTCAACTAATTTTGTTGAAGTATAATTTACATATCCATGAAATTCACCCTCGTTAAGTATAATTTGATGAGTTTGAAAAACGTACCCATCCATGTTACCACCACTACACTCAAGTTATTGAACATGTCCTTCACCCAGACAAGTTCTGTGTCCCTTTGCTATCAATGTACCCACTCACTCCCCTAGTTAACAACTAATCTAGATTTGTCACTATACATGACTTTTGCCTTTTTTAGAACTTCCTAAAAAAGAAATCCTGGAATATGTGCTCTGTTTGTATTCGAATTCTTTTATTCAATATAACATTTGAGATTTATCCACGTCCTTTAATGTATTGGTAGTTCATTCCTTTTTATAGATTAGTAGTACTCTTTTGTATGGATATACCAAAATCTGTTTACCTATTCACTCATGATGTAAGTTTCGGTTTTGTTCAATTTGGAGCTACCATGAATAAAGGTGCTGTAGCACATTTGAGTGTAAGTACTTGTGCGGGCATTTATTTATCTTGGGTATTGTATGTTTATCTTTATATGTATGTTTATAAGAAACACTGCCAAACTATGTTCCAAAGTGGACGTACCATTTTACATTACTACCAAAAATTTATAAAAGTTTAATTTTATCCATATCCTCAATAATATTTAGTATTTTGAAACTTTTAGCCATACTAGTAGCTGGTGGTGTTGGCTAATGATATTGAGTATCTTCTTACGTATTTACTGGCTATTCATATACCTTCTTTTATGAAAGCTCTGTTTAAGTCTTTTGCCCAGTTTTTTATTGTTTAGTTTTTATTTTTTAAATTTTTTAAAATTAAAAAAAGGTTTTTAAAACTTTTTATTTTAATTCCAGTTAGTTAACAATACAGTGTTATGTTAGTTTCACATGTATAATATAGTGATTAAAATTTAAAAATAATTTTTTTTAATGTTTATTTTTGAGAGAGAGAGACAGAACATGAGTGAGTAAGGGCAAAGAGAGGGAGACACAGAATCTGAAGCAGGCTCCAGGCTCTGAGCTTTCAACACAAAGCCTGACACGGGGCTCAAACACATGAACTGGGAGATCATGACCTGAGTGAAGTTGGGCACTTAACCGATTGAGCCATCCAGGTGCCCCCCATTTTTTTTTTTATTATTGAGTTGTAATGGTTCTTTATGTGTTATGGATACAAGAGTCCTTTGCCATACATGCTTATGCTCACACACGCACATACTAAAACACACACACACACACACACACAATTTTCTCTTAGTTGTCTTTTCATTTTCTTAATGGTATCTTCTGCAGAGTAGGTTTTAAATTTTTGTAAATTCTAATTTATCAGCTTTTTATGGTTTGCCTTTTGTTTCATATCTAAGACATCTTTGCTTATCCTAA
Organism: Panthera uncia; assembly: GCF_023721935.1. Classification (NCBI taxonomy): domain Eukaryota; kingdom Metazoa; phylum Chordata; class Mammalia; order Carnivora; family Felidae; genus Panthera; species Panthera uncia. The sequence goes on from NC_064810.1 coordinate 39,945,796, forward strand.
TATAATGAAAAATTTCTTCTATTTTTCTTTTAAAAGTTTATAATATTAGCATTTATATTTAAGTTTATTATCTATTTTAAGTTGATTTTTGAGAAGTATGTGAAATGTCAAAGTCCACCCTCCTTCCCTTTCCACCATGGATTTCTAGTTGTTTAACAACATTTGTTGAAAAATACTATCTTTCCTCATTTAATACTTTGGCATCTTTGTAAAAATTTATCTCTTCTTTTCCGTTAGTCTAGATACACTTATAGGTAATGTAAGTCTTCCAACTTTTTCTTTTTTTCTTATTTTTTTATTGTTTATTTTTGAGAGAGAGCACAAGCCGGGGAGTAGCAGAGAGAGGAGACAGAGGATATGAAGTAGGCTCTGCATTGACAGTAGAGAGTCCAATGCGGGGCTTGAACTAATGAGCCCCAAGATCATGACCTAAGCTGAAGTTGGCCGCTTAACTGACTGAGCCACCCAGCCACCCCCCAACTTTTTCTCTTTCAAAATTGTTTTAGCTATTCTAAATCTTTTACATTTCTATACTGTTAAAATCAGCTCTCCAATTTCTTTAAAAAAAAGTATATTGGAATTTTGATTGGGATTGAGTTGAATCTACAAATAAATTTGAGAATTAACACCTCAACAATACTGAATCTTCCAATCCATTAAAATGGCATGTCTCCATTTCTTTTTTTCATTTTTACTTTGCCTCATAATTTTTTTTTTTTTTTTTTTTTTTTTTTTTTTTTTTTTTTTTTTTAGTTTTTAGTGTATAGGTTCTTCACTTACTTTGCTAAATTTACCCCTAAGTGTTTCATGTTTTTGTTTAGGTAGTGTTATCTTTAAAATTTCCTTTGTAATTGTTTATTGCAGTTAATTACTTTTAATTGGTGGTCATATTAAACTAATATTTTTTGAACATCTACTATATGCATTCACTCGCTTTACCTTGGGATTATCATGATGAGTAAAATCATAGGCCCTCTTGTTCTTTTCAAGTTCACAGCCTACTGAAGGAGACAGACATTGGTAAAACAGTGACACAATAAGTGTAATAAAAGAGACATGCCTAGATCTTTAGGACATATGATCAGACAATTTGACCTTGCCAAGAGGGTAATTTGACCTATAAAAGTGCAGAGGGTTGAGTTCTGAAGGATGAACAAGAACTGATGAGGTGAAGAAGGGAGTGAAGAACAGTCTAACTAGAAGAAAGAGCATGAACAAAGAGATTCTGTGGTGGGAGGAAGTATAAGTGAGGATGTGTACTGAGAGATGATTATGATAGGAGAGAGCAAGGAGAAGCATGATGTTAGATTTGGTTTGAGAGCTATCTTAGTGGCTTGATCATGATCTGGAAATCATGTTTGTCTTTTTCCTGAAAGATTTTAGGCAGGAACATAACATTATTATTATTATTATTATTATTACACTTTAAAAGGTCAGTGTGGCTGCCATGTGGATAATGGGTTAGAGGAGAGAAGTAGTAGAATTAGAAAAGTTAGGTGGATATTGTCAGAGATGGTGGCTTGGAATAGGGTGGTGAATTGTAAATGGAGAGAAATGAATAAATTTAGGAAATAATTCAGAGAAAACAAGTAATAAGTTAGTGATGGATTTGGATGTGGCAGGTAAAGGAGAGGGAAGGGTTAGGGATGTTATCAATGTATCAAATGCATGGCAGTGACATTTTTAAGACAAGCAAGAGGAGGCATGAAATAGATCATTGATAAGTGTGTTTGGAACTAGAAAAGAGGTCTTTGTAGTAGAGAAATATTCATTGCCTAAAGGAGTATAGTTTTGAATTGAAGTCTCACGTGAAGATAAAATTATTTAGCTAAGGATTATGGGATGAAAAGAGAGGAGGGCTACACTCAGTTCCTATTCTTCTTTCTAATGCAATATGTTTTAGCTATAAGTGTGTCAAGATAATCCTGTTCATTTTGTTCCTTTTTTTCAATCAAAATCTCTAATTTTGTCACTTTTTCTCCTTTGATTTCTTATGTTTTGTCTTGCATTTGTAACAGTCTACTTATGACGTTATATTTGTACCATTATTAATCTTTTGTTAATTTTATCCAGTTCTACAGAATAATAAGAATAAGGATAGAAAATACTTGGCCAAAATGCTAATTCCTCATGCAATGCTACAAAATTCACATATGATGGGGGTTTGTCAAGCAAACCTCTGAGTGGGCATATTTACTTTGTAGGTGATCAATAGAAAGATAAAATGTGAATAGGCTGGGGAAGAAAAATTGAGAATGAAGTAAAAGACATGTGTCATAGTATCTATATTCATGAAATATTGAAATTGCCAGTGGATATGAGTACAGATGTTTCCTTCTTATGACAGTGTTTGACTTGTGATTTTTTGAATTTCTGCTGGTATGAAAGTGACACACATTTAGTAGAAACCACACTTTGAATTTTGCATTTGGACTTTTTCCCGGGCTGGTGATATGGGTACCCTGCTCTCTGGTGATGCTGGATGAGGCAGCGAGCTGCAGCTTTCTCAGCCATGGGATCATGAGGGTAAACAACCAATATATTTAGAACAGTTCTGTACCCAGAGCGCCATTTTGTTTTCACTCTCAGCACAGTATTCAGTCAATTCCATGAGGTAGTCAACACTTTATGATAAAATAGTCTTTGTGTTAGTTAATTTTGGCCAACAGTAGGCTAATGTAAGTGTTCTGAGCCCCTTTAAGGTAGCTAGGCTAAACTATGATGTTTGATAGGTTCAGTGTATTAAATGCATTTTCAACTTCTGATATTTTTAATTTATGAAGGGTTTATTGGGCTATAACCTCATCATAGGTTGAGGAAGATCTATATTTTACAAAATTAGCTTTCTAATTATTTAAAATGATGGTGATGATACCTAGGTTTTTGTCGTCGTTGTTGTTGTTGTTAGTAAAGTATCACCACAACTTGAGGCATCTCAATTCCAAATAATAACCATTTCATTACTAAATATGAAAAGTAAGAAGTAGTATGATAATATATAAACTTTCCATTCCCCTTTTAGATGCCATCTATTATTTATTCATAAAGCAATCCTTAATCTGGGAGTGGAGCCAGTAAATTGATTTCATTTTCATGACTTCTAACAGTTTTTTGGATAAGAACCATTGTTATAACTTAGTAAAATTGGGTAACTGTTTCCTGACAATGTACAGGAAAAAATACAATTTCCTATAATAAAACACTGAACTTCATCCAATTCAGAGAAATATGCTGAATTCATAAACAGAAAATTAAATCCTCTAATGTAGAATGAATATAGATATTATGGCCACTGGGATTGTTCTTAAACTTGAGTTGCTATTACTTATGCAAAAGTCCAAGGAAAATGAATGGCTCATTGTTGAACCCATTGAACAAACAGCTTTGATTTCCAACAGTGATTTTAATCGGGACTAATTATATGACTTAGAATAAGGTACTTAAATGGCTCATGCTCCTGTTTCATCATCAGTGAACTAGGATGAAAAGTATACTTTTTCTCTGTTCTTGAACTCTTAAAGTTGTAAAGAATAATAATGCTAGTGTACCCTACCGATATAAATGCAAAAATATAATGACATAAAAAATTATTTAAATCCAAGCATCAATTAGATAATTTTTTCCAAAATAAACTAGGTGTATACGGGAATAAACATTTTTAAATGCTATATATGCCAAAATATATGTTTCTTTTTTCCTTATGCAACACTTTCCACCTAGCTAGGCTTACTGTTAAGAATAGAGGAATGCAGCATTTTGAATATGAAGAGAAACCATAGATATCATATCCAAGGGCTAGGAGGCTTTATTTAATTATTGCAAATTGAAAGCTAATCTGATTATGAGGTCTTGAGATACTAGGAAGGACATCTTGATTTGTCTATAACTAAGAGCCTTATATATGGAGACAGATAATTCTTTATTTGGAGCTATCATTATTATTCCATGATGGCAGGAAACATGCATTTTCTCAGTCCTTTGCACATATTAATGTTTTTTTGTTTGTTTGATTTTAAATTTTATTTTTTATTTACATCCAAATTAGCATATAGTGCAACAATGATTTCAGGAGTAGATTCCTTAATGCCCCTTAACCATTTAGCCCATCTCCCCTCCCACAACCTCTCCAGTAACATCCTGTTTGTTCTCCATATTTAAGAGTCTCTTATGTTTCGTCCCCCTCCCTGTTTTTCTATTATTTTTGCTTCCCTTCCCTTATGTTCATCTGTTCTGTGTGTTCAAGTCCTCATATGAGTGAAGTCATATGATATTTGTCTTTCTCTGACTAATTTCGCTTAGCATAATACCCCCTAGTTCCATCCATGTAGTTGCAAATAGCAAGATTTCATTCTTTTTGATTGCGGACTAATATTCCATTGTATATATATGTACCACATCTTCTTTATCCATTCATCCATCAGTGGACATTTGGGCTCTTTCCATACTTTGGCTATTGTTGATAGTGCTGCTATGAACATTGGGGTCCATGTGTCCCTTCGAACAGCATACATCTATCCCTTGGATAAATAACTAGTAATGCAATTGCTGGGTCGTAGGGTAGTTCTATTTTTAATTTTTTGAGGAACCTCCATACTGTTTTCCAGAGTGGCTGCACCAGTTTGCATTCTCACCAGCAGTGCAAAAGAGAACCTCTTTCTCCGCATCCTCGCCAACATCTGTTGTTGCCTGAGTTGTTAATGTTAGTCATTCTGACAGGTGTGAGGTGGTAACTCATTGTAATTTTGATTTGTATTTCCCTGATGATGAGTGATGTTGAGCATTTTTTCATGTGCCGGTTGGCCATCTGGATGTCTTCTTTGGAGAAGTGTCTATTCATGTCTTTTGCCCATTTCTTCACTGGATTATTTGTTTTTTTGGGTGTTGAGTTTGATAAGTTCTTTGTAGATTTTGGATACAAACCCTTTATCTGATATGTCATTTGCAAATATCTTCTCCCATTCCATCAGTTGCCTTTTAGTTTTGCTGATTGTTTCCTTCACTGTGCAGAAGCTTTTTATTTTGATGAGGTCTCAGTAGTTCATTTTTGTGTTTGTTTCCCTTGCCTCTGGAGAGGTGTTGAGTAAGAAGTTGCTGCAGCCAAGATCAAAGAGGTTTTTGCCTGCTTTCTCCTGGAGGATTTTGATGGCTTCCTTATATTTAGGTCTTTCATCCATTTTGAGTTTATTTTTGTGTATGGTATAAGAAAGTGGTCCAGGTTCATTCTTCTGAATGTCATTGTCCAGTTTTCCCAGCACCACTTGCTGAAGAGACTGCCTTTATTCCATTGGATATTCTTTCCTGTTTTGTCAAAGATTAGTTGGCCATACATTTGTGGGTCCATTTCTGGGTTCTCTATTCTGTTCCATTGATCTGAGTGTCTGTTCTTGTACCAGTACCATACTGTCTTGATGATTACAGCTTTCTAATATAGCTTGAAGTCTGGGATTGTGATGCCTCCTGCTCTGGTTTTCTTTTTCAAGATTTCTTTGGCTATTTGGTGTCTTTTCTGGTTCCATACAAATTTTAGGATTATTTGTTCTACCTCTGTGAAGAATGCTGGTGTTACTTTGATAGGGATCACGTTGAATATGTAGATTGCTTTGGGTGGTATTGACATATTAACAATATTTGTTCTTCATATCCAGGAGCATGGAATCTTTTTCCATTTTTTTGTGTCTTCTTCAACTTCTTTCGTAAGCTTTCTATAGTTTCCAGTGTATAGATTTTTCAGCTCTTTGGTTAGATTTTTTTCCTAGGTATTTTATGGTTTTTGGTGCAACTGTAAATGGGATCGATTCCTTGATTTCTCTTTCTGTCACTTCATTGTTGGTGTATAGGAATGCAACCGATTTCTGTGCATTGATTCTATATCCTGCAACTTTGCTGAATTCATGAATCCGTTCTAGCAGTTTTTTGGTGGAATCTTTAGGGTTTTCCATATAGAGTATCATGTCATCTGCGAAAAGTGAAAGTTTGACCTCCTCCTGGCTGATTTGGATGCCTTTTATTTCTTTGTGTTGTCTGATTGCTGAGGCTAAGACTTCCAATACTTATGTTGAATAACAGTGGCAAGAGTGGACATCCCTGTTGTGTTCCTGACCTTTGTGGGGAAGCTCTCAGTTTTTCCCCATTGAGGATGATATTAGAGTTGGGTCTTTTGTATATGCCTTTTATGATCTTGAGGTATGACCCTTCTATCCCTACTTTCTTGAGGGTTTTTATCAAGGAAGGATGCTGTATTTTGTCAAATGCTTTCCCTGCATCTATTGAGAGGATCATATGGTTCTTGTCCTTTCTTTTATTGATGTGATGAATCACATCATTTTTTTTTTTTTGCAGATATTGAACCAGCCCTGCATCCCAGGTATAAATCCCACTTGGTCGTGGTGAGTAATTTTTTTAATGTATTGTTGGATCTGGTTGGCTAATATCTTGTTGAGGATTTTTGCATCCGTGTTCATCAGGGAAATTGGTTTATATTTCTCCTTTTTAGTGGGGTCTCTGTCAGGTTTTGGAATCAGGGTAATGCTGACTTCATGGAAAGAGTTTGGAAGTTTTCCTTCCATTTCTATTTTTTGGAACAGCTTCAAGAGCATAGGTGTTAACTCTTTCTTAAATGTTTGGTAGAATTTCCCTGGAAAACCATCTGGCCCTGGACTCTTGTTTTTTGGGAGATTTTTGATTACTAATTTGATTTCTTTACTAGTTATGGGTCTGTTCAAATGTTGTATTTCTTCCTGTTTCAGTTTTGGTAGTGTATATGTTTCTAGGAATTTGTCCATTTCTTCCAGATTGCCCATTTTATTGGCATATAATTGTTCATAATATTCTCTTATTATTGTTTTTATTTCTGCTCTGTTGGTTGTGATCTCTCCTCTTTCATTCTTGATTTTATTTATTTGGGTCCTTTCCTTTTTCTTTTTGATCAAACTGGCTAGTGGTTTATCAATTTTGTTAATTCTTTCAAAGAACCAGCTTCTGGTTTCATTGGTCTGTTCTACTGTTTTCTTGGTTTCAATAGCATTAATTTCTGCTCTAATCTTTATTATTTCCTGCCTTCTTCTGGTTTTGGGTTTTATTTGCTGTTCTTTTTCCAGCTCTTTAAGGTGTAAGTTTAGGTTGTGAGTCTGGGATCTTTCTTCCTTCTTTAGAAAGGCCTGGATTGCTATATACTCTCCTCTTATGACTGCCTTTCCTGTGTCCCAGAGGTTTCGGGTTGTGGTGTTATCATATTCATTGGCTTCCATGAACTTTTTTATTTTATTTATTTTATTTTTTTTTATAAAATTTTTTTCAACATTTATTTATTATTGATAGACAGAGACAGATAGAGCATGAGCATGGGAGGGGCAGAGAGGGGGTGGGACACAGAATCTGAAGCAGGCTCCAGGCTGAGCTGTCAGCACAGAGCCCGACGCGGGACTTGAACTCACATACCGCAAGATCATGACCTGAGCCGAAGGCAGACGCTTTACTGACTGAGCCACCCAGGCACCCTGGCTCCCATGAACTTTTTAATTTCCTCTTTAAACTCTTGGTTAGCCCACTCATTCTTTAGTAGGATGTTCTTTAGTCTCCAAGTATTTGTTACCTTTCCACATTTTTTCTTGTGGTTGATTTCGAGTTTCATAGTGTTGTGGTCTGAAAATATGCATGGTATGATCTCAATCTTTTTGTACTTGTTGAGGGCTGATTTGTGTCCTAGTATGTGTCCCAGTATTCTGGAGAATGTTCCATGTGCACTGGAGAAGAATGTATATTTTGCTACTTTAGGATGAAATGTTCTGAATATATCTGTTAAGTCCGTCTGGTCTAGTGTGTCATTCAAAGCCATTGTTTCCTTGTTGATTTTTTGATTAGATGATCTATCCATTGTTGTAAGTGGGGGTTGAAGTCCCCTACTATTACGGTATTATTATCAATCAGTTTCTTTATGCTTGTGATTAATTGATTTATATATTTAGGTGCTCTCACATTTGGCACATAAATGTTTACAATTGTTAGGTCTTCGTGGTGGATAGACTCCTTAATTATGATATAATGTCCTTCTTCATTTCTTCATACAGTCTTTATTTTAAAGTCTAGATTGTCTGATATAAGTATGGCTACTCTGGCTTTCTTTTGTTGACCATTAGCATGATAGATGGTTCTCCATCCCCTTACTTTCAATCCGAAGGTGTCTTTAGGTCTAAAGTGGGTCTCTTGTAAACAGTATATAGATGGACCTTGTTTTCTTATCCATTCTGTTACCCTGTGTCTTTTGATTGAAGCTTTTAGTGCATTGACGTTTAGGGTGAGTACTAAAAGATATAAATTTATTGCCATTATGTTGCTTGTAGAGTTGGAGTTTCTGGTGGTGTTCTCTGGTCCTTTCTAGTCTTTGTTGCTTTTGGTATTTATTTATTTATTTATTTATTTGCTTTTTCATCTTTCGCCCTTAAAATTTCCTGCAGGGCTGGTTTAGTGGTCACAAACTCCTTTAATTTTTGTTTGTCTGGGAAACTTTTTATCTCTCCTTCTATTTTGAATGACAGCCTTGCAGGATAAAGAATTCTTGGCCGCATATTTTTCTGATTCAGCACACTGAATACATCCTGCCACTCCTTTCTGGCCTGCCAAGTTTCTGTGGATAGGTCTACTGCAAACCTGATCTGCCTTCCCTTGTAGGTTAAGGACTTTTTTTCCCTTGCTGCTTTCATGATTCATTCCTTGCTTGAGTATTTTGTGAATTTGACTGTGACATGCCTTGTTGATGGTTGGTTTTTGTTGAATCTAATGGGAGTCCTCTGTGCTTCCTGGATTTTGAGGTCTGTGTCTTTTCCCAGGTTAGAAAAGTTTTATGCTATGAGTTGCTCATATAACCCTTCTACCCCTATTTCTCTCTCTTCCTCCTCTGGGACCCCTATGATTCTGATGTTGTTCCTTTTTAATGAGTCACTGATTTCTCTAATTCTTAAATCATGCTCTTTTGCCTTAATCTCCCTCTTTTTTTCTGCTTCATTATTCTCCATAAGTCTGTCCTCTATTTCACTGATTCTCTGTTCTGCCTCATCCTTGCTGCCATGTCATTCATTTGAGATTGCAGCTCAGTTATAGCATTTGGTATTTCAACCTGACTAGCTTTTACATCTTTTATCTCTGCAGACAGGGATTCTAATCTATTTTTGACTCCAGCTAGTATTCTTATTATTGTGATTCTAAATTCTGGTTCAGACATCTTGCTTGTATCTGTGTTGGTTAAGTCCCTGGCTGTCATATCTTTCTGCTCTTTCTTTTGGGGTGAATTCCTTCATTTCATCATTTTGAAGGGAGAAAAGGAATTAATGAGGTAAAAAAATAAAAATTGAAAAATATTAAAATTAAAAAATTAAAAACACAAACACACACAAAATCAAATGATGCTAAATCCTAGGTGTGTTTTGGTCTGGGTGTTGAAAGGGGCTTGATAGATTAGAGAAAAAGGGGGAAAGATAAAAAAAGGGAAATTGTTTGAAAGTTTGAAAAAATGAGAACACTGAAGTAGAATAAAGTGAAATGATGGAAGTAAAATAGAATTTGAAAAAATTTACACCAAAGTAAAAAATATAGTAGAAAAAAATTAAAGAAAAATATTTTTATTAAAAATTGAAAATAAAAATGAATTTTTTTTTCTCTTTCTGTATTCAAGAAAAAGAAAAGAAAAGAGAAAAAAGAAAAAAAAAAGAAAGGAAATTGAATAGATGGACTAGTGAACAGACTGAAGTATGACTGATACCACTTCGTTTTCCCCTAGAAGTCAAACTATGAAGTGCTTCATAGTCCATAAACTAAGCAGGCAGAGAGACCTGTGTTCTTGAAGACTGAGGTTGGCTCAGTTGGGCGGGGCTTAGCGTAACAGCTCCTTTCTCCACTAGATGGCGCTTCTAGCCTACTGGGGTGGATTGTTCTGGTGCTTGTAGGTGTGTGCACACACACGCAGGAGCGGTAAAAATGGCGTCACCCAGCTACCAGTCTCTAGTATCAGAACTCTGCTCTCTCCGATCAGCAATCGTGCACCCTCACTTTGTCTTCGGCTTCCGTCCACTCACTGCTTTTACACTGTCTGTGACCAAGCTCTAGGCAGAACCACCCTCCTGAGTTTTATCTCACATGCGGCTTCTTTTCCTGACCCTTTATTTCTGAGGGGCTGTGGCTTTGACCCATTCTGCCCCTCTGCGGGAGGGTCTCACTGAACAATGGCCGGGTGCCGGCCACACCCAGGAATGTTCGCTGGACCGTGCTACTTCCGACGCTCGGAGACTGTGGCTGGATGCCAGCCCGCCCCAGAAAAAGTTCACGCGATCATGTAGCAGCAGCATTTCAGGGATTATGGTAAATCTCAACATACATCTGGCACCAGGCTTCACCCCCAGCGACCTTGTTCTAGCACCAGTGAATGTGGTTGTTCTCCCGGGTCCACTGGCACCTTTGCCTTTGGGGGAGTCACACAGCGTCTACCAGGTGTCCTCCCAGCAGGGGAACCGGCTCTCCCTGTGTGGCCCAAAGACCTCCGGACTTTACTCTGCTTCTGGGGATTTGTCCTTCCCACCAGAGCACCACCAGGTATCAAGCTACGGAGTTACAGCCTTTGCACTGCCCTTGTTTACAGTCTTAATGGAATTTAAACCCTCTCTTTTCTCTTTTCTCCTTTCTTCCCTTTTAGTTCAGTCCCTGCGACTGTTTATACTTTTCCACTTTCTCTCCAGCTGCTTTCGGGGGGATGCTTTTTCTGTATCCCACACTCCCCATCTCCATCCTCTCTCTGCCCTCCCTGCCCTCTGCAGCTACTCGCTCCCCAAGTTCACCTCTAGCGCTGTGTACCTGCTGAGTTCTGTGGTTCAGGTTGTGCAGATTGTTGTGTTAATCCTCAGATCAGTTTTCTAGGTGTGCAGGATGGTTTAGTGTTGTTCTGGCTGTATTGCATGCACACGAGACACAAAAGAAACTTCCATGCTGTTCCACCATCTTGGCTCCTCCTCCTGCACACATTAATGTTTGACAGATATCTGAGGAAAAAAGGATACCAAGTAGGATGCATACTCATCCATTTATTTACATTTTTAAAAAAGAAATAGAAACTGTCCTAGGTTCTAAGGATACAAAGATATGTCAAACACACCAAGGAGTTCAAGATCTGGGAGAGAAGAAAGACATACAAAAAAGTGTAATGAAATACTAACTTCATAAGATGTGGTGTTTTTCAATAAAGTCGTTTTAGAGGGAGGCATTCTTTAAAAATAGCATAAGGACTAAAAGCATTTTTGAAATACTTCTGGAATAATTCTGTTACTTTGAATTCTGTTACACAAGACTTTACTACTTAATTCTTGAGCCAAAATGGTTGTCTTGGGTTTTTCCTTAACATTTTTAGAAGACAATGTATTGGCTTTTGACATTTGAAAAAATCACATGTATATCCTAAAAAAATATATTATCCCTAATGCATGGGATTTCCAGGAAATAGTATCCAAAGTGGGTTGAGAAAAATAGGGTAACCAAATTTACCTACCTACTCCACTCCTGCATTGAAAAATTAGACACACTAACTCAGAGTCTAATTTTTATGTCAGTCTTTCATTCATCCTTTCAATTATTCATTTGATAAATGTTTATGAAGTGCTTACTATATGTAGGGAATGCTCTGGACACTGGCCTGGCAGTGAAGAGTGAAACTTATTCTTCCTGGTAGAAAAAATAAAGTGACACATAGTCCTGAGACTTATGTGGGGCTTCATACTTCTTCATAAATTCAAGACAGTTAGGCCCAGGGTGCTAATCCAAGCTGAGTTGCCACACCAGCTACAGTCAGAAATGCTGGAAAAGTAGAGAAAGCATGGAAAATCTGTCTCTATGCTTTCCCCCTGCCTTAGTGCGTTTTTTGGCAAGGAGAATTACCAAGGTGAGTTGAGAAGGAAAATAAACTAAGGAACAGATCTTGCCTTTAGGCACAGAACTGACCCAGGCTAATGAAATGTGGCACATAAAATATGGAGAATGCACAGTGGAATGAATAATTGAAAAATGAAATAAAGGGAAAAGTCTAAAACATGATCATATAATAGAAATTAAAAATGAAACATAATAAATATAGTTCTAAGAGTAGAAAAGTAATATTTGTTTTTTGTCCTTGTATAAAATAAATGATAGAATACAAATTAGTGGTCAGATAATAAATGCTAGAGAAAGTTTGGTTGAGAAATTAATTTAAGCTGACATAATTACGTGATGCTTCATAACAGTGTTATTATCTGAACTGGGCCTAGAAAGGCAAGTAACTTCATTTAGCCTTAAACATTAAAAAAAATTTTTTTTAATGTTTATTTATTTTTGAGAGACAGACAGGGTGTGAGCGGGGGATGGGAAGAGAGAGAGGGAGACACAGAATCCAAAGCAGGCTCTAGGCCCTGATCGTCAGCACAGAGCCCAACATGATACTCGAACTCACTGACCATGAGATCATGACCTGAGCGCAGTAGTCCGAGGCTTGACTGAGCCACCCAGTTGCCCCTAAAATTTTTTTTTTTATGTTTATTTATTTTTGAGAGACAGACAGAGCAAAAGTGGGGGAGGAGCAGAGAGAGAGGGAGACACAGAATCTGAAGCAGTCTCTAGGCTCTGCCCTGCGACGCAGGGTTCGAACCCACAAACCGTGAAATCATGACTTGAGCTGAAATTGGATGCTTAACCCACTAAGCCACCCAGGCACCCCTACTTCATTTAGCATTTAACAAATATTTGCTAATAATCTGTCATTTGGCAGCAATGAGACTCTTGGACTTACTTGTAAAATAGGAAGTTGAATTGAGTGAAATTTTTCAGTCTGAACAACTCAGTGCATGCTCTTATTCTCTGTGGAAAGAAGTAAACTTTGTTAGGTGGCAGGAAAAGATGAAAATTGTGGCAGGCAGAATGATGGTTCCCAAAGATTTCTGTGTGCTAATCCCCGGAACCAATGAATGTATCACCGTACATGGCAAAAGGGACTTTGCAGTTGTGCATAAGTTAAGGACCTTGAGATGAGGTGATTGCCCTGGGTAAAGTCAAACTGATTACATGAGTCATTAAAATTGGAGATGCCACCATAGCATTGGTAGGAGATGGGGAGATATGACTATGGAAGAATGGTGAGAAAAATGTAACATTGCTGGCTTTGAAGATGACAGAAGCAGGCCATAAGCCAGCGAATAAGGGTGACCTCTAAAACCTGGAAAATGAACACAGGCCCCATGACACCTTGATTTTAGCCCCGTGAGACCTGTATTGGACTTCTAACCTATGACACTGTAAGATAAGACATTTGTATTGTTCTAAGCCGCTAAATTTGTGGTACTTTGTTGTATCAGCAATAGGAAATGAATGTAAAAGTGTTGATGTAAAAGTTATAGTAGGTCCATGATGCAGAGGGAAAACATATCAAACGTTTTTGATGAACAAAGATAAGAAATTGATAAGAAATTTGGTGGAGGTGTAGAGTGTGGATACAGAAATAACAAGATCAATCAGTACAAATGGGTTGGGTTAAATTATTGATGGCCTTGAAATTTAGGCAAAACAGTTTTATTTATTTATTTATTTAGTTTTTTTTTTTAATGTTTATCTTTGAGAGAAAGAGACAGACAGACACACACACACACACACACACACACACACACACACGAGTTGGGGAGGGGTAGAGAGAGAGGAGACACAGAATCTGAAGCAGGCTCCAGGCTCTGAGCTGTCAGCACAGAGCCTGACGCGGGGCTCAAACTCATAGACCATGAGATCATGACCTGAGCTGAAGTTGGACGCTTAACCGACTGAGCCACCCAGGCGCAAGTATACTATTTGCTTTTTAACAAATCATTAAAATATCAGTCATAAAAGTCAGATATAGAGTCTTATAAAGTAACATAGACTGTATATTTAAAAAGCTATATTTTGATTATTTCACAAGAGCTTAAATTCTTTTTATAATTTTGAAAATAAGACTGACTCCAGCAAACTGTCATTATTTAAATAAAAATATGACCATATACATACTTGAATATCAATAATAACAATGAAGTAGTAACCCCTTAGTTAATAACCCTTAGTTTATACAGTTCTTGCTGGTATGTGGGATCTTGCAGAAAGTTTCATTTCATTAAGAAAAAAATAAATATCTTCTAGAGACTAACTTTAGGAACAAAGGTACTTTTTGCAGAAAATTTTATTGAGAACAGATTTTAACATTACTGTAATGGAAATAAAACAACTGGGTAAGTTAGCCTTATAGAAGAAAGATAGGTTTATTAGAATTGTCTAACTCCTAATGAAGAGTTAATGAAATCCTCAAATCCTGCTGGCTGTATTAATGAAAAGACTCAAATGCAAAACCTGTGTGGGAAGTTGTAATCTTTGCCACGTTTAAGAAGTGGCTAACCAGTCCAACTTTACAACTGAGTGTATTTAAATAGGCTTCTCTTAAGGGAAGAAAAAAGTGTCAAACAGGAGGAAAAGGAAAAGAAGAAGGTGTGGGACAGAAGGGGAGAAGAAGGAGAAGAAAACAGGATTTCTAAGAATGTTCCTATCTAGAAAGTGTAAATTAACTTTCAAGGCTCATTTATAGTTAAGTGAGCTTTTTTTTCAAGGGTTTAGGTAATTTTGAGTCTGAGGAAAATGAGATGGAACAAACCTTGTTCTTTGCTTTGGAAAGAAAGGGAATCTGCCGTTTCACTTACTCTTTGTGCAATTCACTGTGGATGGCACACATGGTAACAGTCTACACAGATACGAAATGGGTTACATGGAAATTTAGTAAGATACTTCAAATTCATAATCCTGGAATTTACTGCTTAAAAGGCATTCACTTTAAAATTTGTTTTAATTTTGGCTTTTATATAAAATCTAAACAAAAAATTGATTTTGCATTCACCAGAACAATAAACATTTAAGAAATTTTGTCCATACCACGCGCTGGTGAGGATATGGAATAAAGGGGACCCTTGTATTTCGGTAGTGGTTGTATAAATTGATACAGCAAGTTTTCAGAATGATTTGGCAATATCTGGTTAAGTTGATCAGGATCCAGCGTTCCACTTCTAAGTGCTGTATTTACTTCAGAAAAACTGTTGCATACGTGCACAAGAAAATATGTACAAGGGCATTCAATGCGACATTGTTTATATAAAAAAATTAAAAAAAATATCCATTATTAGAAGTGGATAATTTTATATTCAGCAGTCACAATGAATAAAGAAAATAAGCAGGAAAATGTTGAGAGAAAAAGACAAACTCTTAAGAACTCATACAATACAAGTCCTATTATTCAAAAATTTGAATATTAAGAATAATATATGTTGTACATAGACACGCACAACATATTATACGTTTGTGTGTAAAAAGTGTAAAAACATTGTTGGAAAGTATACATTTCAGTTTGTCTAGAATGTAATGGGGATGGCATGGAATAGAATGAATTAGGCTGCACACACAAGAAGAACTTGGATCAGACCTTTACTGTTTTATGTCTTTCCACAATTACCTAAAGAAAATGTGAAAACATGTTTATTAAATCTGAGAGTGGGTACAAGGTATTTGTTAGGTTACTTTTCTTTTTTTCAATTATAAACCAATTAAAAACTAAAGGATCATATTTAATTATTTCACCATATATACTAACCATCTCAGGAATAATCTGGTGGTGGTTTTAATTTGGGTGGTTTTGTATGGTTCCATTAATTCTATTTCAGCCTCAGATCATATTTTTCATTTCAGTCAGCTGGCCTATATTCTTCCTTAGATTGTGTTCTTCTAGCACAGAGGTCTTTCTAGTACTATCATGCATGTGAGGATCCATTTAAAAAGCTATTTATCAAAGATTTTCAAAATGTCTATACAACTATGCTCTGCAATATTTCTATTAGTTTTTTCAAGATTAAGTTGAATGCCCCAAATATGATTCATTAAACACAAGCTATGGAAAAATAAGGTCACCATGAAAAAAATGTAACTTTATTCTAGAGTGGCTAATCTGATTGATGGGGATAAATATGTGCCATTTCTGAGAAAAAGACTAGCTTGTCATTAGAGATGATCTTAATCATTGATACCAAGGGATTCTAATGGGGGTGGCATTTTTCTTTCATCTTTATCCTTGGGAGAGGAGCTTTGACCCCTTAGCTGCTACATTACCATTCTTTGCAGTAAATCATTTGCCCGTCATGGACAGCCATTTACGGAGTAATAATAATAACAGTTAACATTTAAAGAGCTTTTATTATTTGCTGTGCTGTAATCAGCACTTTACATGGATTATCTCATATCATTTTAACAACTTATGAGGAAGACGCTATTATTATTTATCTTTTATAGATGCAGGGATTGAGACTTCCAGAGGCCAATGAAATCTCAAAAGAAAATAAAAACTCTAGGTCAATGATAGCATAATCCTAAATTAAATTATAAGCACAAAATATTTCATTCCAAGTTGGTAAACGTCTTAGCAAAGAAAGTCTATCTTTTGATTGGCAAAGAATTCTGGAGAAAAGTTGGAAATAATGCTTGTGGGTGAAAGAAAAAGAAAAGCTATGGATATGTGGTAGGGGCCAAGAAACATAAGGACACTCCCAGCAAAGGGAAGCAAATTCTTTTATTTCCTGATTATATTGGGAGATAAGTCCCATATACTTGGTGTATTTTTCTTGTTTTCTGTATAGCTTGAGGGTTCCTGTGGAAGAAATCAAATCCTAAATAACCAGAAGCAAGACAGAGCAGTATCAGAAGGAAAATGGTAGACCAGGGATAGGTTTAGTACGTTGACGGCATCTGTAAGGGACAGTCTTGATGAAGATGCACACAGATGACTGTTCAGGAAGGATGGGGGGCTGGTAGTAGATAGAAGCAGCACAGGCAAATGAGAATGCTTAGAAAGGGAGCAAAGTTAACACCAAACAACATGCTGCAAGAGTCTTTTATGCCAAGCAAGGAAAGGAAAAGGATTTTAGGTGGAGTGAACATATTTCATCAGCTAAGGTCATTTGGAAATTCTCAATATTCACCTAAAGCCTGTATATTTAATACTGTATAATTGTTAGAGCAGAACAGTCTGATAGAAACTTCTCTCTGGGGCACCCAGGTTGCTCAGTCGGTTAAGTGTCCGACTCTTGGTTTTGACTTCGGTCATGATCTCACAGTTGATGGGATCAAGTCCTGTGTCGGGCTCCCTGCTGACAGCATAGAGCCTACATGGGATTCTCTTTCTCCCTCTCTCTCTGTCCTCCTCTGCTTGCTGTCTCTCTCTCAAAATAAATAAATAAACTTAAAAAAAGAAACTTCTCTCTAGCCCAGGCTAGAACAGGTTTACACGAAAAAATGATTTTTTTCTTTACACTTTAATATGTTTATACCCATTGCATCATCAACCTTCTCTCTCTTGCCCTCAACTTTCCCTCTTCCTCTCCATTAACTCTTCTTTTCCTCTTTCCCAAAACCTGAACTTACTGTCTATTAATTCTCCCATACAACTTTCTCATTCTACACTATTCTCCCCTTGCTTAATACTTTTTTGCTCCTAATTTTACAATTGATTTTTTTAAGCTCTTTATCTGTCATTTCTTTCTTTGTTCACATTTTACCTGCATGCCTTAATGTACCTTTTTGGATCCTCACTTTGCCCTTCCTACTCTTCTCTCTGTCCGGGGAGACTGATCTACATAGATCATATATCAAGAGGTCCTCTTCCCCTCTGGTAACTTACTGCAAGTAGTCTGCTGCAAGAGATCAGACGGTGGGGAGAGACATCAGTGAGTTCAATCCCCTGCTTCCCTCCCTGCAGGATCACTTCTCCTTAGCTCTGTCCTTTGACCACAGGTCAGAGCTCCTGTCCTTGTAGCCCTCCTTAGAGGACCCTTGCTTTGGCTTCCTGGAGCCACACTTTCTTCCTCAGTTTTGGTCTAGGAATAGGAATAGCTCAGATTTTCTAGCCTAGACTCTGGCCTAGCTTTTATGACTTTTTTGTATCTGGCCCACAGCTTGGTAAATACTTCATTTATTATCCAATTATCCCAATTTGAGTGTGTCATCTGTTTCCTGTTGGGATTCTTACCAAACTAACCATTTTCAGGCACTTTTCCTTTATTTGACACCTTCCTGGTTTAGTTGGTCCTAAATACCTATTTATCTATTTATCTTGTAATTACTACTCTATTTTAATCTTTATTCTCTCAGGGAGCTTGTAGAGTAACAATATTTCAGGAATGAAGCAGTCTGGTGTCATCTTGGCCATCTACTAGTCATGCGGTCATAAGCAAATCACCTATTTCCTCTGAACCTTACTTTTTTATTATTTTTTCTTTTTCTTCTAGAAAATGAAGAGAGCTATATTAGATGATCTCTAAGATTATCTCCTGAATTGATGATTCTATGATTTCATAAAATGAGCAATAAATAGTGTTTCAATCTCATTGATTGCTCAACTGTAGCCTTTGCCTTATTGTGACTTTATTTGAAGACTGTTTCTTTTTGAAAAAATCATCACTTTTTATATTACATGTAAAAATTTAAATAGAAGAAAATAAGCCTAAATAAGGTATTAAAATACCAATATAAAAGTACAAAATAAATAGCTATCACAATTGCATAGCTTTGAATTTGAAATTGAAACAGTAAAATTCTATCCAAAGCTAGAACTGGAAGAAGAAAGTTAAGTACAGGTAGTTACTTGTTTAATGAACATTGATTACATGCGCTTTGAACCTTTAGATTGAATGAATACAATCTACTTATATTTTCAGGCCTGGGATATGGGAAGAACAGATTCTTTAAATGTTGCCTACAGAAGGTTTATCTGGCAGTTGAACTTTTCCATTTTATTTGCCTCTTATCTCTTTAGATGTGAAGAGACAGTGTTTTGAAATATGTGACATTCTAAAAGGGGGAAAGAGACACTCTACATTGAATGGTCAGATCTCAAGGAATATTTTGTACATATATTAGCTGAAAGATATAAGTTTGAACAATCTTAAAATGGAACTTTTGGCCACTGTCTCACTGGACTTGATATTAAAATACCAAATGATATTAAAATACCAAATGATAATGATAATACTAATATTTTCAAATAACACTGTGCATCTTTTTTTAGCTAGAAGGTATTTTCTTCCAAAGAAGTCAAGGAAACACACCTGTGTTATTAAAGTTTTTATTTTTGATAGCCCCAGAAAAGAAAAGAAAAAACTGTACATAGTATTCAATATTTAAATTCCTACTTGAGACAGACCCATGCCGCCATGCAATTGGCCACAGAAGTCAGTTTCTGTCACGGAATTTGCCCTGTGGAGATCACCGTGCAGCTCCACTCTCATGTGGCTGACAGAGAGGCGAGGGGGAGCATTACATTGCTTTGCTTTGGCTCTGGCTTAGGAAAATTGCTCAGGCAATTGCTCTTTGTAGCATGTAATGCTGTTAGTTCCTACTCCACTGCTAATAGCCTCCTACCCCCAAGCAGACCACAAAGAGGATGGAAGAAGGAAAAACTACTACATCTACTAACCATATTGATCCACGTATCAATAGAGGGGGGTAGTTTTCAGTCCTGCCTCTTCAAAGTGTGTGCATTCAAGGATGCCAGTGTGGACCCATTTACTCAACATCGAGCCAGGTATTACCCAGCATTGTGCCAACACTCTTCTTCTAATTCAAATAGATTGTAAATTTCAGGAAGAAATAAAGTGGGCATTTCAGCAAAGGTAGGAAAAGGAAGGGAGGCTCTGAATGCACATTTATGCATTTCATGTAATGTTAATTATGCTAAACATGGGAATATATATATTTTATGTTTTTAAGAATTCAAGCTAGCAAAATGAGGAGCTGACATTAAAATTTGATTAGCTTCTTGGTGGCATGTGTAGTATTCACTGTAATCTCTTCTTGTTTTTGGTGACATGGTTACTGCATCTGATTGAGGTCAGCATATCATGTCCACCCACAGTGTAGGTGGTGACACAGGTGGCCATGCAGGCTGAGAACATATACTTTTTTCTTTTTAATGGTTAAGAGGATTTTTTTCCCCACAAGCAAAGCTTATTTACTGTAAAGGTGATATACTTTGGAAGAGATTCAGGGAAATACCGTGGAATGGAATTACTTTTATATGTAATGATTAATTTTAAATACACATTAAAACATTACATTCAATAGAACAGAAAGAAAAAGCAATTTATTTACCAGTACTAAATTCACTTCTTAATGGGCATATTACTAACAGATCGAAAGAGAAAAATACGTTGCATCTAGCTAGGTAGTTTTTGCATAGGCAACAGGGTTAGAGGGATGTGAGTTTTTCCATAAAGGAATAAAGACAGTAAATGGAGATTGCTTATTTTTACTGTTCACTGCATGTCTGACTGCTCATTTAATGGACTTGGGAATGAAATTCAGTTTTCTTGTCTACCAGACCAATTTGTTGTTGTTTTTTTCTCAGACTTGACCTTACAGAAATGGTAATCTCTCCAGATTTTGTGGCAATGGAACAAAGAAGAAGTGTAAAGACTTTTCTATTAAATCAGCTGATTAATCTCATAGTATAACAACAACAAAAAATTGAATTTGTCTTGATAATCTGAAACCAAGTCAGTGTCTGAACGGACCCTTAAAACTATTACCACAAAGAGAAGCTCCTTATTTACTTTATTTTACATGAAATAAAGCACTCTATTAATGTTCCATACAGGGAGACAGTCTAAATTTTTATTTCCCAAAATGTGTATGTTCAAGGTTGCCCATTGTAAGAGGGGTTATTGTGATCTGGGAGCTGCCTATATACTAAGCCAGACGCCCCGTTCCATGATTAAAATGTGCCAAACTATTCATCTCAAAGATTTGAGCACCTAACAAGTTAACTGGAGGACTCCTTTTTGTTTTATTGTTTTGGTGGATTCATTATCAGAAGCAGTTTTCTTTACCAAATACATAAATTTATCATAACTTCAGACCCCTGAAAGTGATTCAGAATAAATCAGCCATAACCATTAATGCCAACTGAGACCATTGGAAAGGGGCCCTGGAATAGTGTAATTAGTTGCCATTACGTGGCTGCAAGCCTGCAATTTTCCTACTGACTCTGACCCACTGCCTTGCTTAAGTAAGTATTTGCACGCAAACTCATGATAATTGATCCCCTTCTGTGTCAAGTGTCTTCATAACTTTAAAAATTAAAGATGCAGAGTGTCTCAAGTGGTTTGGGTAGGCAATTTTATTCCAATTTTATTATCACAATGGGTCCATAATATGCATGGAGTGTCCTTTCTGATTAGCCATGCCTCAGCAGTTATCCACTCTATTTCTGTATTTGCCTGTCTTTCCCTCCCGTTCCTCCTCTTCCAACCCAGGCTTCCCCTCATTTTCTGAGAAAATAGAAGATGCTGCTTGCAGAAATTAACTAGCTATTCAAATTAGTTGCCCAGAATGAGGATTGGCTAAGGCAACAGCATGTTGTTCTAAGTAGCTAAGTAGGTTGTCTCTGTTACATGCGAAAATGATTTCTTTCTGTCATTTCAGGAATTGGGGCAAAAAAATGTCTAGGTAGCCAGGTACAAATGAAAACTCTGCTCTAAACATTAAAATGTATTTTCTAAGTGCTCTCAACACCAAATTGCAGAAAAGTGAGTGTTTTGTGTCGGTCTCAGTCTATCAATAGTGATGCTATTGGCTAGCAATGCCTGGAGCACTCATTTGGCCCGTACAGTTTGTGGTGAGCCCCACAGATGTTTCTCTGACCGGCGCCAGTGCTGTGGCTGGACTGGCTCTTATGATTCTCCAAACTGCGAGACGCAGCTCAGCAGCCATCGGCAGAGAACTTTGATGAAACGAGGCTTATTACTCAAAAATCCTGCAGGGTACACCATGTGCTCATGGCCACACAGCAAGGCCTCAGGTAGAGACAGGGTGCTCATTCAAGGATCTAGAATTCTGCCTTTATTGGGATCAAAGGCGGGATTCCTAGGGTTTTTTTGGGTTTGCTGTTGGTGAATTTAAAACATAAGAGCAAGAATTAAAGCATGGGAAGGGAGGAGCAGGGTCACTCTGGCAGTCAGTTATCTAGGTCACCCAAAGCTTTCTAAAAGGGGAACTTCCTAAGTGGGACTGCCTGCCTCTTTTTCTCACTGCATAGTAGCTGACAATATGTTTATTTGAGATGGATGGCTTTGAAGTCAATGCCTGGGCATCAACAGTTTAATGTCCTTACATTACAATCAAAACTAATTGTTAGGCATTTACACTACAGTGAGGCAAATAGAAAAAACGACAACCAAAAAACAAAAAAAAACTAGCTTATTTAGCAGAATGTGAGTGATAAAAATTATTCCTAGGGCAAATTGTAGCACACATGTGCAAAGCTACATAGAAGTTGAATATAATTGAAGGAGCAAGTTACTTGGTTACAAGATCATTTTGTTTTGTTGCCTTTAGGTTCTTTTTTCATATTTGTATTTTTGTTCTATTTTCTAGAAAAGTCAGTGGTCTTGTCTCCAATTGTATAATGGGATGTATGTTATTCATTTTATTGGTCACTTATAACATGAAACAATAAAAATTTAAATCTTCCTTTACTACAGGAACAGTTATACAAGCATTGATAATATCCAACTTCCGTAACAAATGCATCAGGGTGATGTATTTTTAGCTGTCCTAAGGCCATTATCTGAGCCTGAATTAGGACCATTGTGTGTCACAAGAAGCCTTTTACCCAACAGTAGTTAAGAAATCCTATCTAGCCTAGGTCAATAAATCAAACTCCAAAGTCTTTAAGAGAAAGAATCCAAATTTTGTCACAAAATGACTAAAAACATATGGGTGTTCATTTTATTTCATGGGAAAATGTGGTTCACCGATCTAAAAAAAAATAAGCTCTGTAAATGGAAATCATGCAAACTGCATTTGGGCAGTAACTTTAATCAAATTTCAATGTTTAGAATATCCTGAAGATGACCCACCCCTGCATATTTCTAAAATTGGGAGGGTTTTCTTTTATATAGCAAATTATTCCTATAAATGAAAAGGGTCTGTTCCTTTGTAGCACATGTAGAAATCAATGGAGGTGTGTGAAAATCAGACCCATACTTGAGATCACCAGGAGTCTGACATTTATAAAGATCTCTAGTTACAGAAGCCCAGGCCTTCCCTTTGATTTGTTGCAGTATGAACCATTGGTCCATTCATGAAACTCTCCTGCCACTGAAGCCCTTTAAAGAACTTGTCTTTTGTGGCTATCTGATTGACAATAAATTCTCAGAAAGAAAAAAAAACCTGTTCAATAAATCTTCAGAAAGACTGTTCATGAGATTATAGATATTGTTTACTACCTCTAAACTTGTCTTTTCAGGTTCAATATAAATTGTTTCCTATAAGTTTACTCATTTTATTGTTATGCCTAGTCTCCCATCTCATTATTGAAACATGTGAAACCTAAGTATGAATTTAATTATTGGCAAATGCTGCCGTTGATTATTTCCTGGCTTTATGGACAAGAAGTCAACTTCACAATGAGTTGTTAGCACAGTGGTGGCTTGTTGTATGAACTGTGGCGATAAACGCTTGACTTTGGTGCCTAAGATTACTCATCTATAAAATACTTTTGTTGTGTTCAGAGAGATGGAGCAAAACAAATAGCAATGGAATAAAATGTTCATGCTGTCTTCAAAAATGAAGCTATTTCCCATTTTCACTGCTGATGAAGCAAGACATATTTAATGTTACAAAATTACAAATGTTTGTGGTAGAGGGGAGGGAAAAAACAAAACAAAACAACAAACAAAAAAACCCAGAAGTGTTTGTGGTATAGTATGGGAAAACAGGTTTTTGTTACCCTAAATTATCTATGGCAAGTTTCCTTATGTGATGCAATTGAATATATTTATATTTTATATTTAAAATTATCACTCATTTTTAAATGAATGAGAAGAATGAAAATTTTCTCTTTATTCAAACCAATGAGGAAAACAGAGAATGAAGTCATATTAAAAATGTGTTTTAACGTTAATTAAATGTGTTTTAATTTTCAGTGTTAACTTTTTGTGTGTGGGGGGTGCTCAGAACAAATCTCAAAACAGTCCTAGTTCTGAAGCAAAAGCAAGCCATCATGCTTTCTCTAATTCCAGATGTTTTAAGTGACATGAAATGTACTGTACATTTTACTCTATCATCTATCTATCTATCTATCTATCATCCATTAATCATGTATCAACATCACTTATACTTTGTCTCTCCTAAATAATCAAATTCTTACCAGCCTCAACTATGAGTTTTCTTAAGCTAAGTATATTGGGGCGCCTGGGTGGCGCAGTCGGTTAAGCGTCCGACTTCAGCCAGGTCACGATCTCGGGGTCCATAAGTTCGAGCCCCGTGTCAGGCTCTGGGCTGATGGCTCAGAGCCTGGAGCCTGTTTCCGATTCTGTGTCTCCCTCTTTCTCTGCCCCTTCCCCCGTTCATGCTCTGTCTCTCTCTGTCCCAAAAATAAATAAACGTTGGGAAAAAAAAAAAAAAAAGCTAAGTATATTGTGAGCACTGAATCTCTACTCAGACACTAAGTCGATATGGATTCTCTAGACGTCCTTGTTTGATACTACAGCAACTAACCCCATGTAACTATTTTTTTTATTTAAAAAAGATTTTTTTAATGTTTATTTATTTTTGAGAGAGACAGAGACAGAATGAGGGTGGGTTAGGGGCAGAGAGAGAGGGAGACACAGGATCCGAAGCAGGCTCCAGGCTCCAAGCTGTCAGCTCAGAGCCCGATGTGGGGCTTGAACTCGATGTGGGGCTTGAACTCACGAGTGGTGAGATCATGACCTGAGCTGAAGTCGGAGGCTCAACCAACTGAGCCACCCAGGTGCCCCACCCCTTGTAACTATTAAGAACTTGGAATGTGTATTGTATGAATAAAGACCTGAATTTTTAATTTATTTTAATTGTAATTTAATTTTAATTTCAAAACTGATACTTGATGCACTTATTGAAATATTTTTTGTTTTTTTTGGAAAACTTAGGTATATGAATGTCCTTTTTTTATTGTAGGTTTATTAAATCTAAATACATGCTAGTGGGGAGCCAGTGTGGCTCAGTCAGTTAAGTGTCCGACTTTGGCTCAGGTCATAATTTCACAGTTCGTGGATTTGAGTCCCTCATCCAGCTCAGAGCCTGGAGCCTGCTTCAGATTTTGTGTATCCCTCTCCCTCTGCCCCTCTGCGTCTTGCACTCTGTTTTAAAAAAATTAAACATTAAAAAAAAATTAACTACATGCTAAGTATTGCAGATGAATCTATAGAGTCTGTAATGAGATGTTTTGTGAGTATATAATACATTCCAGATTTCAAAGACTGGGTATTGTTAAAAGAAAATTTCAGATCTAGTTGACTTTTATTTAGTGATGCATGAATTGGGAAGCAGGCAGTCTAGAAAACAGAGAGGAGCTTCAGAGAGTTGTACAAACTGAGAGGGTTTTATAGAGCAAAGTGAGCAGAAACAAGAAAGTTACACTGGGCATGTGCTTATATAGAGCAAAGGGAATTTTGAAGCTGGTCAGGTGATTTGTGCTGAGCGAGCCAGTGCTGATCGGTAGACATAGGCCATCCTTTCATGAGAGAGCTGATCACAGACATTTAGTTTTAGTTTGCTGATGTGCAGCTTGGCATGAGTACCTCCATCTTAGACCTAGTCTGGACACTTCAACAGTGTGAAAAAAGAATGAAATATTTTGTTAAATATTAATTTCATATTGATTAAATGTTGAAATGACAATATTTTAGAAAGATTGGGTTAAATAAAATTTTAAACTCATTTTTACATGTTTCTGTTAAGCTTTTTAATGTGGTGATTATAAAATTTGAACTTACATGTATGGCTTGCACAGATTTCTATTTGACAACACTGTTAGAAGAATACCCCGAGAGAAAGGGTAGCATAATGTGTTCTGTATATAAAAAATAAACTTGAAGTAAAAAGTTTGGTATGAAAAAGAAATTAGTCATAAACAATTAGGTAAATACTCATTTTATTTTTGGATAAGTAATGGTTTTATCAGAATTAAGAAAAATGAATAAATCATAAATAATGTATTGATCATTTTGACTATATAGAATAAATAGTCTGGATTTCTGTGTGTGTCTATTTTAAGAATCCATTGTGAATGAAATTAAAAAGTTCACTAGAGGAGTCAGTTTTTACCTTCTTTTTTTTTAATGTTTATTTATTTTTGAGACAGAGAGAGAGCATGAACGGGGGAAGAGCAGAGAGAGAGAGAGAGAGAGAGAGAGAGAGAGACACAGAATCCGAAGCAGGCTCCAGGCTCTGAGCTGTCAGCACAGAGCCCGACGCGGGGCTCAAACTCAGGGACCATGAGATCGTGACCTGAGCCGAAGTCGGATGCTTAACCGACTGAGCCACCAAGGCACCTCAGTTTTTACCTTCCCTAGGGGGGAAAGCTTCCTGCTCATTCCCTAGAATTGGATGGCATTTGGATTATCCTTCTGGACCGTTATTTTTCTCCTAGAGGAATGACTCACCTTATGTTTATGATTGGAGGAAGAATATTTGAATATTGGAGGAAGAATGTTTGCTCATCTTATGACACGGTCTTTATCTTTCTCTACTTGGAGGAACATATTGTCTTTATTTCTGTTTGTGGTAAGCTTTATTTAAGTATGCTTAGTACAGTTTCATCATGCAAATCTGCTTTTTCAATTGTAAATTTGTGAAATTTATATGGCTGAGAGCAGGGATGGGAATACATGGTTTTTCATTTGTCAGCCACCCATGGTAAGATGGATGAAGTAAACTGGTAATTTTCAATGGGTAGAAGTAGATATCCCTATTTTGACTTTTGGTTCAAGCTATACTTTTTTTTTTTTTTTTTTGATGGATCCGTTATTTAATTAGGTTCTTTATAAGAAATTTAGAACACCAATTTGTGAGGGTAAACTCCATTCGTGAGAGCAAACACAGAGCGGAGGTAGCCCTGAAGCTGAGGAACGGCTTTGATTTTTGGCAGAATTTGCGAGTCCACAGCTTTCTGATCAACCTTGTGCTGCTCTGTAATCTCGTATTTCTCTTTCTCCGTGTTGAAGATCTCACCTTCCTGGTGTCTGGGTTTACGCAGCTTTTTCTTCTTAAAGTAAGCATCAATGAGGTGTTTGGGGATTTTCACACTGCTGATAGCAATTTTGGTGGAGGTGGCAATGACAAATTTCTGGTGTGTTCTACACAGAGGAACTCGATTTTAAGGGACAGAGGTCCAGTCACAAGTAGCAAGCCACTGCTTAGTTGCTTCAGGAAAACCACTCCCTTGCCTCTGTGGCTCCCAGTGAGGATGACCAAAATGGTCCCAGGAGTGATGCTAGCTCACAGTTTCCTCACATGCTGACTGAAAGGTTTTTTTGCCGTGGCTCAAACAGCTTCCGAGGTTCATCTTCAAACACCTTCCTAAGCATTTTGCAAAGTTTAACCACTCGGGTACCACCATTATTGTCGCCACCAACTGGTTTTGTGACAATAGCAAGAACCTTCTCCTTCTTTTTCTTTTCAATCCTGGATTTGGCTGCTGAATACTTCCTCTTGTGCATGGCCTTTCTCGAATACATAGCCGATTGGGAATATCTGCCAATTCCTCTGACTAGGACAGGGTTTCGGCTGCAGTGGGGCTTCCCCTTCTTTGGTGTTTTAGCCTTGAGGTTACCATTCTTAACCTTGCCACCAGCATCAGCCTTCTTGGCTTCAGGTTTCTTCTCCTTAGCATCTGGCTTCTCAGCTTTTTTGCCTGCCATTTGATTCCCTCTCGGTTCGGATGGTGAAGGATTAGGGATCCTGATATCTAGTCTTGCAGAGAGGCCCCACCATAATTCCAAGCTATACTTTTTAGAAAATAAAATTTAAATTTTTAAAATTTATTTCTTATTGTAATATAATTAACATATGATTGTGTAAGTTTAAGATGTAGCATATTGATTTGATACACTTCTATATTACAATATGAATACCGTTGTAGTGTTAGCTAACACCTCCAACATGTTGAATAGTTACCACTTCCTTTTTGTGATGAGAACCTTCAAGATCTAGTCTCTTAAAAACTTTCAGGTATATATTTCTTAATCTAGTTCTCCTGGGGAATCCTTTGAGTAATAAAGCTGCTAGTGCATTAATCCCAATTTGCCTGTGTGACTTTAATTTACTTTGATTTAGCAAGCAGTAACTAATGATATAATGCACTGGAAAATAAACTCCTATACATGCTCTTGTCAGATATGTTTGACCTAAACTTAATGATGAGAAAACAGCTACATCTAGAAAGTGGGATGTTCTGTAAGTTGCCTGACCTGGACTATTCAAGTAGTTAATATCACAAATGACCAAGGAAGGAGCATTTGTCTCTACTGGATTGAGGGAACTAAAGAGACATAATAGTCGAATGCTATGAACCACTGGGTTTTGAAAAGATATCTAAGGAAAGGGAGACTATTTATTTGTATATGGATATTGGATAACACTATTGTTGACTTTTTTGGTGTGGCAATCATGTGGTTTCATAGGAAATAGTATTCCACTCTTTGGAAGATGCATGGTAAAGTATTTAGTGCTGAAACTTAAATGATATCTGCAACCTGTTTTGGAAGGTTTGCAAGTGTGTGTGTGTGTGTGTGTGTGTGTGTGTGTGTGTGTGTTCGTGTATGTAGATAGATCTAAATAAAACAGGTCTAGCAGAATGTTAACAGGTGGTACTGTATTTTCAAACTTTTTAAACATACTTTCAGTGGATATAACATTTTTCAAAATAAAAATTGATATATAAGATTTTTATGTGGATGTGGCATAGAGGGTAATAAATGCGATGAATTGATAATCCTAACCCCCTTCCCCACACAGGAGTGACAAATATTTGCAAATATATGACAAATGGTTAATAAAACTAATTTGTAAGAAAATTTTATGATCAATATGAAAAGATAGCCTCTTTAATAGAAAAATGGTTAGCATAAATAGGTTATCAACAGAGGAATAAAGACAAATGGCCAGTACCTTATGAAATATTTATCACTAATAATCAAAGTCAGGAACTTAAATATAATACCAAAGTAGAAATTTTGTCTCTCATTTAATAAAATATTTTTTTTTTAAAGGTTCTTTCTTTTTTTTTTTTTTTTTTTTAACATTTATTTATTTTTGAGACAGAGAGAGACAGAGCATGAACAGGGGAGGGTCAGAGAGAGGGAGACACAGAATCTGAAACAGGCTCCAGGCTCCGAGCTGTCAGCACAGAGCCCGACGCGGGGCTCGAACTCACAGTCCTCACGGACCGCGAGATCATGACCTGAGCTGAAGTCGGCCGCTCAACCGACTGAGCCACCCAGGCGCCCCTTAATAAAATATTTTAAGATTATAAATAATGAGATAGTCCAAGGCAACAGGTACTCTCAACTGCTGGTAAAAGTAAAATATATTGGGACACCTGGGTGGCTCAGTTGCTTAAGCATCCGACTCTTGGTTTTAGCTCAGGTCATGATTTCATAGTTTCGTGGGTTCAAGCCCCATGTCAGACTCAGTTCTGACAGCATGGAGCGTGTTTGGGATTCTCTCTTTCCTCCTCTCTCTGCCCATACCCCACTCATATTGTCTCTGTCCCTCTCAAAATAAACTTAAAAAAAAAGGTACAATATATTGAGAAAACTATTTGTAAATTTGAGTAACATAGCCTAAGAAAATCAGAAATATCCATAAAATATCTACAAAGATTTTTAAAAGCAGGATTTTTTAAATGTTTGTTTATTTTTGAGAGATGGAGAGACAGACTGTGAGCAGGGGAGGGGCAGAGAGAGAGGTAGACACAAAATCTGAAGCAGGCTCCAGACTCTGAGCTGTCAGCACAGAGCCCGACATGTGGCCTGAACTCACAAACCGTGAGATCATAACGTGAGCCAAAGTCAGACACTTAACCAATTGAGCTACCCAGATGCCCCTAAAAGCAGGATTTTTTAAAGGCAGAGTATTAAAGATTCTGTGTTTTATTTCCTCATTTTTATAATGGGAAATATTTAAAATGCCTACCTCTTGGTGAAGTTATAACTGTAAAATTAAGAGGATTAAACAAGATGATAAATGCATAGTAAATGGTACTTAGTACAGTATTCAAATAGAAATAACTAATACATACCCAATTAGGGGATTATGAAAATAAATTATGTAATTTCTATACAACTGGAAACAATGGATTTATTAAGATTGTGTTCAAAGATTTTTAGTTGAGTTTTCAAAAGAAAAAGCATGTGTAGCCTCCAAAAAAGTATTTAGTATGATCTTAATTTTATTAAAAAGTATATAAATCCTTGAATTTATACCCATGTAAAAGCATAAAAGGCAGTATATATAACAAAATATTACTAACAGTAGTTATTTAATGCTGTTATTCATAGCATTATGAACAGTGGTGTTTTTTTTTTCTAAATTTTTCACAATCATTTCATTTACTGATGTAGACAAACCCAGCAACAGCCTTACAACATTCATCTCTGAAAATGGAATATGATTTCTATTTCCTAGTCTAGATTCAAAAGATAAAACTAATAAGAAAGATTAGCTCAAGATACCAACAAAGTAGGAGTTTAGCATCACGGGAGGTGTCTTCCTATTCTTTTGAGGTATTCTACAGAGTAAACAATTAGGATGGTGTTATATTTTCTTAGAAAAATAGTGGTGTGGTGGAATCAGATGGACTTGGGTAAAAACTGATTGTGATGTCCATCATTCATGGTATAGTTTGGGAAAATTTTAACGCCTCTGAATTTCCATTTTTCCATTTGTAAACCGAGAGCAATATTCCCCAAATAAGAGTAGTATGATCTTTAAAGGAAATAATTAAAGTGGGGAAGGAATGGAAAAGGTAGCAAGAAACCAACATGTATCCAATGTCAACTATTCCAGACTTTAAGCTATTCACTTGACATGCGTAATCTCACTTAATCTTCACAAACCAGTGAGGTGCTCTGGACATAGTTCCTTGCAAAATTCATCTGACTTCAAGAGACACACTAATGTATACAGCTTGCTTTACAAGCCCTAACTGCAGATCCTGGATGAATAATGTTTCTTTTATCTTATAGCCTGAAGTGAACCGCCTTGGCAGGTGTGATGACCTGGGAGTGTAACATTTTCCCATTAGACCTTAAGTTTCATTGAGATGCCTTAATGTGAATCTATGCCAAAATTCAGAAATACAGAAGCCAAGTTGAGCCTTGTTGCTCTTCAGAGGCTTGGATGAAATAGGGTAACAGAGGCTTGAGCCAGCCACAGAGGATTGGAACTCAGGCATTCAAGAAAATGCCACTTGCATTTACACTTTGTTTACAGGTTTTGCATCTTTCTAGTGAATCAGATTGTTCCCTATAGATTCACAGGCTTAAGTTCAGTGCATAGCTGAGATAAGAAAACCCAGTAGCATTCTGAAACCTCAGATAAATAGATCAAGATAGCTTTACAATTAAGACAGAGAGAGATCAGTAATACACTGTTATAGCTTCGAGGGTGGATGGAAATTATTATCCTTCTTTGCAGCTCCAGACTCTTACTATTCCATATCACTAAATCATAGACATTTATCACCCTTAACACATTTACTTCTCATAGGCAGCTTCTGGGTATAGAAGGAACGATGGTGAGCTTAAGACAACATAACTGTAAATCCTAACGCATTAATTTATTTATTTTCAAGAGAAGTTCTTGGCAATTCAAATTGTTTGATTAAAAAGCTGTTATATTATCATTCAAAATAAAAGCAGATTTTTTTTGTTGGCTTAATTACCAAATTAGGTAAGATTTCTCCTTTTTAATTGCCCATGCTAATAGTCTTTAGTGTATGGGCTCATATGAAACAGTATGGCATGAAAATAATGTAGAGCACCACGAGTGTCTTTCTGAATTCTCCCTAGTTTACTACATTATTAAATATTACATAAATTATTCAATGTCCTTTATATCAAACAAATTTTTTTTTCTTGCAAATTGGATCAAAACTGAGTGGTATTATTTAAGATTACTAGACACAGATTATACAATACCTTTTTTGTTTGTTTTTTAAACTAACAAAGACCTGCCCTTAATTTACATACTTCACTGATTGAAGCACAGGGAAAATGGGATGACAGAAAAATAGGGATGCAATTTAGTTTATTTACACAATAAATAGCTGCATTTGTTGGTATTTAATGTTTGTTTTCTTACTGTCTCTGTGCTCTGAGATAAAGATTTGAGCATGTACTTTATTCTTGGTTATCTGGCCCCAACAGAAGGTTGCCTGGGAGCTGGAAGGGTAGGCATTTAAAAACCCAAATATTTAATTACCTCTCCTGGCCTGTTCAGAATACAATCTGTTGTGCAGAGAAATAAGAGTGCTTTTGCTTGGGCTGGTGCTTGGTTGTGTCTGAGAATGAATGTTTGACATTCCCTCCATGGGATAGAGAAAAAGTCGAGAACTTATCAGCTTTGCATTGCCTCCCATTTGTAGCCATTGTAGCCCTATTATTTTAAAAAATGGGCAGTTCCTGGGGTCCCTGGGTGGTTCAGTCAGTTAAGTGTCTGACTCTTGATTTTGGCTCAGGTCATGATCTCATGGTTGGTGAGATCAAGTCCCACATCAGGCTCTGTGCTGACACTGCAAAGCTTGCTTAGGATTCTCTCTCCCTCTCCCTCTCTGCCCACCCCCCTCCCCCCTTCATGATCTCTCTCCTCTCTCTCTCTCAAAAATAAATAAAACTTTTTTTTAATGGAGAAATTCCCACATTGGACATACCAAGAACCAACTACAATAGGCAAGGGGGCACATTTTTCAGTTAGATCTGATTGTTCATTCCATTTTATATTGATCTCAAATTTGCTTCCATGTAACTGCTACACGTTGGTCCTGGTTCTTCCTGAAGCAACATACAAGAGCCCTTGTTATTTTCTATACCCTAGCTCTTGTCTACTAGACACTTTCTATGATCCACAAAGGTCCATGTTAGACCCTGTGACATTTTGACTTGTACTGAATAAAACAATCATGTATTTACCCATTTGCATTACAATAGAAGATAGGAAATTCTTTCTTAAAGGTTAAGGACTAGCTCTATTTGAGATCTGAAAGAAAATACGTGCAAAGTTTTCAAATTTACAATATTTTATCACAGCATCTTTGTGGTACCATAAAGAATTTGAGAATCAGTAAAAATATGATTATATATTTTTAAAATGTGAGAAATTGAGACTATAGTAGGTTTTGTAGATGCATTTGTGAGGAAATCTCTTGACCAAACTGAATAATAAAGCATATATTTTTTAGAGCATTAGAATTCTTATGAAATCAGAATTCATCGGTGATTCCTTTGGAATGTGTGAGAGGGTGCATGTCACTGGGATGATGAGAGGTGCTTTGATGAAAGCCAGTGGAATATTCCTAAGAATTTCATTTTAAAAGAAAGGAAAAAGACCATGGTGCAGTTAACATATTGCATGCCTGTCGGTGTCTTATTCTAAACCACTCTCCACACAAGAGTAATTTTAATAATTAGTATTGTCATTATGCTACTGCTGACAACTTCCAAATGTCTACAGGGAGCTAAAGGTCTGTGTGTGTGTGTGTGCGTGCGTGTGTGTGTGTGTGTGTGTGTGTGTGCATGTACCCGTTTGTGTATCTTTATCCTGTAGTTTTTAGCAGCATTTAGTATGGCATAAAATCATATTTCACTAGTTACACCCAGCTATAGTCAACGAGGGGAAAGTGAGGGGAAAGGAAGGGAGAATTCTAAGATTAGTGTTATTTGAAATTAGGCATTTGGTTCATTATTATGGTTTCTTTGTGCTTTAAAATTTCTTCTCTTGAATATGAAGAAGACTTAATGACAAAGAGAACTTTTATAAATCTCTTTAGTAAAACAAACACCAACAAGAAGTTTTTTGCTTTAAGTGCTAAGTCTTTGATGTTCCTTTTAGAGCAGTTGAAAGCATGTTCTGAGGTCCAGAAGGCTCTATAGGCAGTATGCAGAATGAAGGCAAAGGAGAAAAATCATGCATTATCTCTTACACTCACACCTCACCAGAATCACTTGGGAAGATATTGAAAAATACTGATCATGCCCAGGACCCTCTCAGAAAATTTCTATTTTAGTCTGAGATGGGGCTTGGGCACTGGTATTTTTTAATATCTCCCTAGGTGATGCTAATGTGTAGCTAGGGAATGGAACAACTAGTCTATTTTAGAACATCATAAACATAAAAATTTTTGCCTGCAAAGTTCACACTTGAATTAGGCACTTTCATGAAGATACATCTCACTGTCTCTAACTAGTTGTGATGCTTTATTTATATCCAAGAAATATGGTTGTTGGTTAATAAATGACTAACTTAATACTGTACCCATTTATCTTATGTCTGGCTATCACTTATGAGTAAGACTGAATGGCTAATCTGCCTTTCCTATGCTACAACTCTGCCATTCCTGCATCGAAGTGGGCATTTTTAATTGTCCTCACTCGCCCTTTAGCCTACATAAAGCATCATAATCTTTCTCCATGTTGCATTTAAGGCAGCCATGACTGATAAGTCAAAGTTATTATGTAGTATTATCTATATACCACTTCTGCACTAAAGTTAGAGCACCAGGCATTTCTTTGGAAAGATATTTGAAATGAGATTTATAAAAGTTAAGTGTTCACTGATTGCAGTATGTATAATAATAAGCTATATTTTTGTTATTTATTATGAACAAATGGGGATAAACAGTCATAAAATTCTACAGCCAAGGGTAGCTCAGTCGACTGAGCGTCAAACTTCCACTCAGGTCATGATCTCACAGATTGTGGGTTCGAGCCCTGCATTGGGCTCTGTGCTGACAGCTCAGAGCCTGGAGCCTGCTTCAGATTCTGTGTCTTCGTCTCCTTCTCTGTCCCTCCCCTGCTTGTGCTCTTTCTCTCAAAAATAAATAAGTAAACATTAAAAAAATTCTACAGTAAAAAATGTTTAATCATGAGTAGATTCTTTCATGAGGGTGACATAAGGGAATTTAGAGGGAGAGTCAAGTGCAAAATTCTGGAGAAACAAAATTGGATATTTAAGTTGCATTTGGTGCCCAACTAAGGGCTACGTATAGAAATGTATATACTTGGGTTATGACATGTTGATGACAGATAGGAAAGGGTGAGTTAACAAGAATACAAAATGACTTGGTAGGCGTCAGTGAAACAAATGTTTGGTCCAATCTGAAATGGTCTCTTGTTTATTTGTATAGGATCCATCTTATAATAATAGGAACTGGGGAAAGCACTAAAGTCATAAGCAAAACATCTGACACTAAGTTAAAATATTTTAAATAAAAATTGTTATTGGGGCGTCTGGGTGGCTCAGTCGGTTAAGTGTCCAACTTCAGCTCAGGTCTTGATCTCACGGGTTTGTGAGTTCGAGCCCCGTCTGGGGCTCTGTGCTGACAGCTCAGAGCCTGGAGCCTGCTTCAGATTCTGTGTCTCCCTCTCTCTCTGCCCCTTCCCTGCTTGTGCTCTGTCTCAAAAATAAATAAACACTAAAAAAATTTTTTTAATTGTTATTAAAACTAAAATTTAAACATTAGGGAATATATTTAAAGAAAGTATATGTAGAGGACATTTGTGCAGGGTACATGTAGAACTTATTCATCATATCCTTTTTTACTCCTCTTATCTTGGAAGAGAGATGTTTTAGCTCCTTTTTAAATTTCTTTCTGAGGATTGGATCCACCTGGTTTGTATACTTTACTTCTCCATAACTTATATCCTTAATAAGTGAGAAAACCCCCTTTTTATGATTGTACTCAAAGTCATTGTGTCCATATCCTGGTTTCTTCTTTCAACCTTGAAGATACCATGTATGTAGGGAGCCTCACTGTAAGTTTGTCTAATATTATCAGCCCACAAGGCAGCACGGCCTCCATATATAGCAACAGCTGTCTTGCTACAATTAAAGCTTCTCTTGAATTAATGTGACTTTATTTTATATTTTCAGTACTTTAAAATTATTTTTATTTTACAGAAACACAGCACTTTTCCTCCTGTCGAGAAACAACTCCACCAGCATATATGACCCCCAAAAGCCATCTGGATTTGCCCCTATCAATGTTGTGAGCTTGCTTATAAGAACAACTTTTAATAGAAACTATCTTAGGGGCGCCTGGGTGGCTTGGTCGGTTAAGCGTCCGACTTCGGCTCAGGTCACGATCTTACGGTCCGTGAGTTCGAGCCCCGCGTCAGGCTCTGTGCTGACAGCTTAGAGCCTGGAGCCTGTTTCAGATTCTGTGTCTCCCTCTCTCTCTGCTCCTCCCCTGTTCATGCTCTGTCTCTCTCTGTCTCAAAAATAAACGTTAAAAAAAATTAAAAAAAAAAAAGAAACTATCTTAGAAACAAATTTACTCCAAGGATCTGTATATTTTTCTTAGAAAAAAATTTAATAATTATTTCAACAAAATTTAAAGCATAGACGTAATAGCATAGCAGTAGCAAGAATTCATGAGCTATTTAATTCCTTAATTAGAAAATTGGTCTGTCTTTTGCTGTATCTGACAATATGTGTGTCTCTTAGTATTTCTTAGTTTTTTGTTAATATTTCTCTGTATGTTTGAGTACGTGTCTTTGTATGTCTGTTTATTTTGTTTCTACATGGCTCTCCCTAGGTGAGCTTGTGAAATATTTATAAGGAACTTTATGTCATCTATGTGTGTCTGCACATTTGACTACCTGGATAGTCTACAATGGGCAGAGCACTCGTTTTTCTCTTTATCCTCCTGTATGTTCATCTGTTTAACTTTTCCTTTATTTCACTTTCCTCATTTCATTCTTTTCCCCCTCCTTTTTTACTTATTGTGTGTCTTTATTTGTCTAATTGAATAGCTTTAAATTTTTGTTCTTAGACCTAAATGTGAGTGTTTTGGGTGGTTATATCTATCTACAAACAAACAAACAAACAAGCAAACAAACAAACACAGAGCCAGTTCTCTGTTCCTCTCCTACAACACAATGTCAATTTAGTTAGTTGCCTTTTTCTTTTATGGCTTTAATGAGGTGTTTTTGTTGTTGTTTTGTTTTTTACTGAGAGAGAAAAATAAAGATTTTTCCACATCCATGACCTAATAGCCATCCTACAAAAACAAAACAAAATAAAACAAATCAAACCAAAACCAAAACATGAATACAGCCCTGGAATGAAACATCTAAAAATAGTATTAGCTTAACAACTATATCAGTAAGAACAAAGTAAGTATCTTTCCGGAAAAAGCAATTGTTACTCTGATGTGGAAAAATTTTAGATTAATTTTTTTTTACATATCTAAGACACAACAAATATTTGGTCTACTGTTGCTCCTTTATTTTCTTCTTCTCCCATGGTTGTTGAATGAATGCAGGCAAGAAAGGCATCTTGGCAGGCTAGCAGCCCCTGGACAGTCTTATAAGACACACATTAGAAAAGTTAGCATTTCTGACCTATGTTCCTTTCAAATTCAAGATCTTCCCCAACTTATGATGGCATTATGTCCCAATAAACCCATTGTACGGTGAAAATATTGTAAGTTGAAAATGTATTTAATAAACCTAACCTATTGAACATCTTAGTCTAGCCTGCTTTGAAGGTGCTCAGAACAATTATATTAGCCTTCACTTGGGCAAAACCATTAACACAAAGCCTATTTTATAATAAAATGTTGAATATCTCATGTAACTTATTGAATACTGTCCAGAGAGTGAAAAACAGAATGGTTGTCTGGGTGCAGAGTGGTTTTAAGTGTATCAGTTGTTCTCCCTTGCGATGGAGTGGCTGACTGGGAGCTGTGGGGCACCCAGATCATGGTGGGGAGTATCTTACTGCGTATCACCAGCCTGGGAAAACACCAAAATTCAAAATCTGAAGTATTTTCAGTATTCTATTGTATGCATATCATTTTTGCACCATTGCAAAGTCCAAAGTTGTAAGTTGAACCATTTTAAGCCACGGACAATCTGTGCAAGCTCTGACAAACAACTTTTATTAGGCCTTTTTGTTTATAAGTAGCATTTATAATGACATAGCCATTTGAAAGTAAATTCGAAAACAGCAAAACAATAAAAAATAATATAACTCGAGTTTCATCTATCTTTGAACCACTTGGACAGAAATGTACATTTTTGGATTTAGTTATGAATAGTAGAACCAGATAATCAGTTTAGACAGTAAACTCCACGAGGGCAGGGGACCTTGTCTGTCTGGTTTACCGCTTACTATTTGTGTCTAGCACTTATTGCCTCATACTCAAGTAGATAAGTAGATACTTAGTAATTAGTAGTTGGACAAATTCAAACATTTAAAAAGCAATTTTCTGTTTAATCATCAAGATCTCAACCACAGAAGAGACTTAGAAATTGGATAATTAACCTCAAGTCTAATCCTTGTGGTTTAAAATAATTGTGGGTAAGATCTTAGTTTTCTATTTTGGGGTCTTATATAGTTTATTACAAATGATATGGGATAAGAGGAGGCACATATAATTATGTTCTCACTTTTACTGACAGAATAGTCTGATTAATTTGAAAAAGTCTCAGATAATATGGAAAACAAAATGCTTTATCAAATTACAAGAAGCCCTGGTGAGTGGCGGTTCCTTGTCTCACCTCCTTTAGTTTCTCCTTTATAGAAATAAATTTTATTGCCTTTAAAAAACATTGATTAATTTCTTATATTTTCCTTTTAAGATCAAATTTTCCCTCTTGATTTCTTTTGTGCTAGAAATTAGGATGAGATTTCACCCTAACATTTTACTTTTCTGAAAAAATAGCCATTAAACAAGAAAATATTTATTGTGAACTAATCTATTTAACTTCTCATTCTTCCAACATGTGAAGAGTCTCGATGAGTATCTGGGATCTTCTCTAACATTGAATACATGTAGGGGTTTCAACTCACAGGTTTTAAAAATCCCAGCGATTAGTGTTTTTTGGTTTTTTTTTTAATGTGTTCTGTTTAGATTTCTGGTTTTGTGCCACAAGCTGAACAATTTTAACAAAACAGTTGATGGATTAATAGATTGATGAACACCTTCATTAATTTATTTTTTTCGTTCATTGTCCCTATGCAGTACATACTGTAATGTTCACAGAAAATATAAGCATAAAAACAACGATTGATGTTTGTATGGGCAGGATATAGAAAGTGCCTCTCTATGTTAAGGATCAGGAGAAACAGAGACTGACAGGTACCCTTTTGTCTACTCCCTGTTGTTTTGGCCTCTTACAAGTTGTAACACAGGAATATTTAGGTTTCAGGAAATTAGAAGATTCTTTCATCTCATGGCACAGACTAGAAGTTATGTGGCAGATCAGGAAACTATGTTCAGCAGCAAGGAGTAGATGAAATGGGCCTCAGCAGCAGAATGGGCCCTTACAGCACAGGAGAATCTCATTTTATAGGTAAGGCTCTGAGGCACCTACGCTATGAAGAAAACCTGGCCAGTGTCTGTGCTTTCCTGTACCTGCTACTCTTTGTTGGCTGTCCCCTAAAGACATTATATTTTACATGTCACTCTTAGAAAAGAGGCAGTTTACTTGCATAGAGGGTGAATGTTTTCCCCAGAATGTAGAAAGGTAGTGTCACTATTAACCTGTTACTGGGATATTTCTCTCAAGTGAGTTTTTTTTTTTTTTAATTTTTTTTTCAACGTTTTTTATTTATTTTTGGGACAGAGAGAGACATAGCATGAACGGGGGAGGGGCAGAGAGAGAGAGGGAGACACAGAATCGGAAACAGGCTCCAGGCTCCGAGCCATCAGCCCAGAGCCTGACGCGGGGCTCGAACTCACGGACCGCGAGATCGTGACCTGGCTGAAGTCGGACGCTTAACCGACTGCGCCACCCAGGCGCCCCACTCTCAAGTGAGTTTTAACCTTACCAGCATCTTGGTAAAACTGTAGTAGATTGTTTTACAATTTTCTCTCCTTTTTTTTTTTTTTTCCTGTTAATCTTGCTTCCTTCCTATCTTTGTCCCTCACTCTTCCTCTTGGAGAACTTTAAACTGCTCTATTATCTGACTAGTCGTGGTGATATACTTGTAGATTGTAATAGGTAACAGTGCTGGGAAGGCTGTCTTGTCTTCAGAAATCATAGTGCAAAAGGGGTGCCTAAGCACGCGTAGGAGAGGTGTGTTATTCTAGAGTATTTATGTTTTCTCAGTTTTGTGAGAAACTGCTCTTGAAGCTAGTGATAAAATACTTTTATATTTCCACTTGACCCCTTATATTCTGGACATGTTAAATGAGAAAATTTTGTTGGAATAATCTACCTTTGAGGAGAGGAGGCCGCAAAAGGAGGAGCCCAGATTTCACCATTGAGAGAGACTCTAGAACTGGGAAGAAAAAAAACATGCGGGAGAAAAACTCTATAGGTGTTGATGTTAATTTTCAGTGTGGGAAATAAGGAAGAGGGTTTTCTTTTGTTTTGTTTTGTTTTTGTTTTTTGTTTTTTGTTTTTTATAGGGACTGCACTGAACTGATAGATCAATTGGAGGGAATTGCCAATTAAAAATAACAGATATGGAATCTTTCAATCCATGAACATAAAACGTGTCTTGATTTATTTTGGTCTTTAATTTTCCAACGTTTTGTACTTCTCAGTGTACAATTCTTAACCATCTCCTGTTGATCTCTACATGTTTTATTTTTTTTTGATGCTATTGCCAATGGGATTGTTTCTTAATTTCATTTTCTGATGTTCATTGCTAGAATATAGAAACACATTTGATTTTTATGTTGATCTTTTTTCCTGTGCACTCACTAAACTTAGTAGTTCTGGTAGTTTGTTGTTAATCCCTTGGGATTTCTTATTTATTTAGTTAGTTTTTAATATTTATATTTTTTTGAGAGAGAGAGAGACATGGAGTTCAATCAGGGAAGGAGCAGAGAGAGAGAGGGAGACACAGAATCCAAAGCAAGCTCCAGGCTCTGAGCTGTCAGCACAGAGCCTGATGAGGGCCTCGAACTCACGAACCCTGAGATCATGACCGGAGCTGAAGTCAGACGTTTAACATACTGAGCCACCTTGGAATTTCTATATACAGGATTATACCTTTGGTGAATAAAGACAGTTTTTCCTTTTCCCTTGCAATATGGATGCTATTTAGTTCTTTGTTTATTTACAACATGGACAGTGTTGGAGACGATTTATTTTTGTGGATTCTTACTTTTTCTGTCATAATAAAGTATTAAATTAATTCTGGGAGGGACTTGCTATTTGTCAAAATTTGAAGTGGGGTTACTTATGTTACACATAAACTTACCAGGAATTTTCAATTCCCTGCGGAACATCCCATGATCTTTTTAAGGGTTCTCTTTGTCATTGGTTTTTATTTTCCACCCCCACTAAATTCTTGTTTTTTCTACTATCTTGGAATTTTTACTTTATGGTTTATATTCTGTCTATCCACTGTTCCTTTGGTCAAATTAACTATAAAATGAATCTTCGCATGTAATAGAACTTTATTTATTGTAAAAAATTTTATTCTTTCTCAGGGAAAATTATGATACACATAATTCTCAAGTGAAAAACAAATAAGGAAACTTAAAATCATATACTAGAATGTTTGTTGTTGACATCCTTTTGACTATTTAATATAGGGGACTTCTTATTGCCTTTGTTAAGATACATGGGCCTGGCTACTGTCACCACTGTGATGGTCCCTCTCTCATTTCAACTCTGTTGTATTCACTTAACTCTTCCTTTAAATTCTTACTCGTCTGTTATGCAGAGAATTTCAGCTCTTACTTATCCCTACTTTCAAACCTTGTTCCAGGCCTAACTTTTCCTATGGAATGGCTATTATATTTAGTTAAATGAATGTCTGTTTGCTGAGTTCATAATTCTTGAAAGAAGGTTGTACTCTGAAATATTTTTTTTTCTATCTTAAATTGCCATAACATTTTGGACTGAGTTCATGTGGCAAATTCCATAGGAATAGACTTGGTGAGCTTTCTGTAGAGTGTTGATGAACCTGAGTCAAAAGCTGCTGTAATGGAGGTGTCTTCACTGTGTGGTATAGTATGATCTCATACAAAGTTACTATTTTACTCCTCCTAAAGGTGTCTGAGGGCAACTCAAAAGGGGCATTGTACTTGAGGGACACAGTTTTAAAAAAGGACTAAAACTTTCAACTTTAACTAGTGATAAGTGTTTTAAAGAATAAAAATATAATGTTGTATTAGAACATCTGTGGAAGAACTTTATTATTTATTTCATATCATTGTCCCAAAGTATGCAAATTTCTGTCATTGGCTTTTACATGGGTAGATGCCTACATCTTTAAAAGTCACTCATCAAGTGTTGATATCTATATTTTCACTCTTATTAGTTAAGGAACATGCAATTATTGGACCAGGTCTTCCTGGATTTAGTGTATCAAGAAGTGATACCTTCATGAATTACTTATTTCCAGCCACAATCTTTAACAAAACTTTTTTTTTCTGCATGTGAAAATCCTATAACATAAACCTAAAGACGTGTAACTGTGTAACTTTTATGGAACAGTTTATGTAAGTTTCTTATATGCTCTTATATAAGAGATGGAGAATTGAAAATGTTTCGAGCTTAAGGAATGAACCTAAAGAGGCAGACATAAATGAAGGTGGTTGAGTTTCAAATGCATGTTATAGTTTTAATTTCTTTTTAGAATCAATCTAAAACTACAGCAGAAACTTTTTATGAAGATCTGTATACACAGAGACACATCATTAACATTTCACTTCAGAGATGTTACTCTAGTAACAGAATCATTCACCTGAATAGTTTTAAGTAGTATGTAATTAACTGACAAAAATTAGATACTACATAAACATAATAAAAAAGTCACATTTTCTGGAGACTAGCAATAACTGTATTAAAACATACATGACAGGGGTGTCTCTGTCTCCCTAGCTCTCTGCCC
Source organism: Panthera uncia (assembly GCF_023721935.1). Classification (NCBI taxonomy): domain Eukaryota; kingdom Metazoa; phylum Chordata; class Mammalia; order Carnivora; family Felidae; genus Panthera; species Panthera uncia. Next base: position 39,988,753 of record NC_064810.1, read on the forward strand.
CTCCCCCACTAACACTATCTCTGTCTCTGTCAAAATAAATAAATAAAACTTAAAAAAACATATGTGATAATGCTGATTTACTTTTAAAAATACTCTGCAAGTGCCATTTAAATCAAATGTAACTAGCTCTCTGTGGCATTTAATATTCCAACTAATCTCTGCTTCTCTCTCTTTTTTTTGCATCAAGATGGATTAAAGGTAAACCAAGAAATGCTCTTCTTTCTTTCCAAATGTTAAGATGGTACCAAATCTAAATAAGCAATAAACATAAATAGATATAATTCATGTGTTATACTTCGAACTTTTAAATTTTTATTTTTGGAGTTAGATTTGTCCATTTATATCACTGCTAATCATATCCTAAATAACTGAAACTGACTGTATTCCATGGACTCAGTTTTCTCATTCTTTGTATAGTAATATACAAATTTGACGGTGGAAAATATATTCTTCCCACAATAATGCTACCTATGTTGAGTGTTTTAGGTGACAGACATAAAGTTACTTCATTGCTACAAAATGCTGGTAATACTAGTACCAATAATAGTACTAACAGTAAAAGCAGTAGTAGTAATGTAATGTAATAAGCATTTGTATAACACTCTCAGTTGTATAATACATTGACATATTCTTTTGGAAATTTAATATTCAAATCATTATTATTAGTTTCATTTGACAGAGGATTGTTTAGAGATGCAAAGAGTTTGCTTTTCCACCAAGATTACTTGGTAGAACTCCAGCCAAAGTTTCCAACTTTGAGACTTGCATTCCCCTTGTTACGCTACGTGTTATAGGGTAGTAGGCAAGTTTAACAGTCTTGATTTTACCCCATAAAGAAGCTGAAATCTTGAGAAGTAAGTGATGCATTCATTAAATATTCATTTATTCTGCACAAATACTGTGCGGGCAACTTGCTAGTTGCAAAGGGACCAGGAATATATGATCTGACGTTTCAAAACAGACATTCTAAAATATTTTCACATAACAGACACCTATTTTGAAGGGAAAGTAGTCCTTTCCTAAAAAACAAACAAAACACAAAAGGATTTCTAAGATGTTTCTTGATATTTTACAGAACTAAGAAAATAATGAATATTTAAAAACTTGCTTATGCCTTGTTTGAATTAAGATCACCATATATTTGTTAGATATCATAAATGTACTAAATGTTGCCCTAGTGAGCAGAGTTAAAATAACTTTCTAAGTGTATATGTCAAGTGTCTGTGTAAGTACTAGGAAGAATGAATACTCCATAGTCTTGCTACTTAATTAGTGGTCCATGGACAACAGCATCAACAGTAAATGAGGGCTACATAAAAATGCAGATTCTCAGACCCTACTCCAGACTTAGTGAGTCAGAATTTGTATTGTAGTAAGACCCCAATGTCATTATTATGTTCACTATGTACTAGTCCATATAGGTAAGGAGGATCAAGGATTTATTGGAAATAGCATGGTATAAAACCACACTGAAAATTTTAAAAAGCAGGTTTTGAAGGCTGCATATGCAAGTAAAATGCTATGTGATGTATAGCAAAGAATGCAATTAGATGAGACTTAGCAACCTCACCTCTAAGACAAGATGATTAGACTAGATGTTCCTAGCTTATTTACATTTCTCTATCTGCATTTATTTTTCTAAGTTAATTGGTACATAATAATTGACTAACAACATCTTCAGAGAAGCATATAGTACTCCCCCTTATCTGTGGGGAATACCTTTCAAGACCCCCACTGGATAACTGAAACCACAGATAGTACCAAAGCCTATATATATATATATATATACATATATATGTATACGTATATATGTATATGTATATATATATATATACACGTATACATATATATATACGTATATATGTATATATATATGTATATATGTATACGTATATATGTATATATATATGTGTATATATATATGTATATATGTATATATATATGTGTGTATATATATGTATATATATATTTATCTACACACATACACACGTATATGTATATATGTATGTGTGTGTATATATAATATACACACACATACATATATACATATATATATACATACACATACATACATACATACTATGATTTTTCCTATATATACATACCTATATATACATACCTTAATTTATAACTTAGTCACAATAAGAGTTTAAAAATAATAGCTAATAATACAATAGAATAATTATAATAATATACTGTAATAAAAGTTATATAAATGTCGTCTCTCCCTCAAAATGTCTTATTGTGTTGTACTTACTCTCCTTTTTGTGGTGATATGAGACGATAAAATGCCTACTCAATGAAATGGAGTGAGGTGAATGATATTAACACCGATGTTGTGACATAACATTAGGCTACTGTTGACCTTCTAAGGATATGACAGAAGGAGGATCATCTGCTTCTAGATGATGGTTGACCGAAGGTAACTGAAATTGTGGAAAGCAAAACTACAAATAAGAAAATGGGAGGACTGCTATAATATTTGTGTGTATCTAAGCAATTTATAAAATAATTAGCTCTTCTGAAGTCAGAACTGTGGGACAGCTTACTTCCCCTTAGGTCAGTACCCCTGTTAAGGGTTTGCAGATACTGGCCCTGAATTTTAGATTTAGAGTTCCATTGGTTACACATTTCTTTTAACAATCTCAGGAGGCTCATGCTTTATTTGCATTCTTTGTTTCCATGGGCCGATGGTTAAAAACCAATACCAGAGCTGACTTTGCTTATTGTCATGTCTCTTAGCTTTGGCCTTTTTATACAGTGAGCCTGGACAATGAGACAGGGAGATATACCTCTCAGCTCTGCCCTTGAAGGGGAGTCTTCATATTGATGTTATTTACTTTCTTAGGCAGGCAGTGCCCTGCAGGACATGTTTGAGGAATCCAATAGGAAGTAGCTGGGAAATGCCAGGTGAGGGTTCCTTTCTCTACTGACTTTTCCCTTTCCTAATCTTATTTCCTGCTGTGCTTTTTATTACTATGACTTGGCTTACACTAACTTTAATCTAGGGCGGATAATTCATCATTTGCAAACCTCCAAATTATCTGATATTCAGTCTAGCTGAATATCTGGCTCTCTGAACAAGACGATTCTGTCTTTCCCTTTTGGTTTCAGATGGAATAGCTGGGCTAAAGCTTATCGTTTTCTAGTAGGTCTTTACTGAAGGTTTTTCAATTCACCAAATTCTATAGAACTTGACAATCTTTTAATTAATCCTCTAAACTCTTGCCTTTGTAGGTGCATTTTCTAAAAATTTTCAGGTGGCAGTTTGACATCTTGATATTCTATTTTACATGCCAGGCTAATTTTGCAATGAAGGATTAGGGAGACTCTTTATTGCTCAGCAAGGAATGCTCTAACTAGTGTTAACTCTTCCTGTAAGAGAAATTTGAGAGGATATTGCATCTACAAACAAGAGAGGGCTGCCATATACATGTATACAAAAAATCTCTCATATAACAAGAGTGTGCTCCTAAAAAATAAGTAAAAAAAAAAAAAAAAAAAAAAAAAAGGAAATTCCTGAAGAGTCACATTCAGTAGAAAGCCAAAAAAATCTATTAGTTATCAGGAAGAGAACTTGATAAATTTGAGAAAATATACCAGCATACAGAGGAGAGACAAAGATATAGAAAATGAGAATAGGCAAGAGACACAAATACAGAGCCTCCAGTATTAGGACCCAATACTGGCTAGTAAGAATTTCAGAAGGAGAGAATAAAGCCATTGAGGAAACTGATTATAAGAGAAATATTCCAAGTTTTAGAAGAGCCAATCTAATGGAAAGGATCAAATTAAATAGCAATGATTCGAAAGTACGTGGGAAAAAGACCTCACCCACATACACATCATACTCCTACCCCCGATACACACACCTTACCTATATAACAGTGGCGTTCAGACTTCCAAGAAATTCAAGAAAGCATTTAAACTTTTGGAAGTTTAAATGATTTCAGAAAAAAATATCTTTATTTCTAAATAGAGGAGTGACTTTATTTAGAAGTCTGTTTGGACCTCATTTCAGCAATATTGAATAAGAGATAATAAAGCTAAGATTCCAACATTTTAGAAAAATTATTTGGAGATGCACTCTACCAAAAAATGTTGAGAAAAATAAATGATTGGGCTTAAGGAATTAGTGGAAGTTATTCAGGAATATGATTCATAACATTCCAAGATAACAGCAAATTCAGCAAATATATAATGAATTGGTCCAACTCATAATATGAAGTTAGAAGTTTTTGAGTAAAGTTAGGACACTTTAAACCAATTTTCAGGATATATTCTAGAAATTCTTGATGGATTGTAGGTGTGTATCTTCTAATAAGAAAAATGAAAATTAATTGGCATTCTGGGAAATAAAAAGCTCTAGAAAACATTCCCAAAGCAAAACAAACAAGTATGTGGCATGCTTTTAGAAAAATAAAGCAATTATGTATTGATTAGATGATTCAGGAGAAATACATGCTATAATTCATGTAACATATCTTTATAGTTTTAATAGATAAAGGTTCTAATTTGTTCTCCATGATGTGGTGTTGTATTTTCCTCTAAAAACATGCTATTTTATAGGATATTTTAATTGTAACATTTATCTTACAGTTTCTCTAAAATTTTTGTATTTTATTAAAAATAGATTATGCTTTTACACAATTGAGATGCCTTCTAATTTTTAATGGTATACTTTATCTTGTTTTTGCCAAAAAACAAAACTATGCTCATTTACAAAACATATGCCTTAAAGAAATTACACACTAGTGACCCCAACCACTTAATATTTTTTCAATTTTCAAATTTAGAAGAAGGCTTTAGGAAAGGATTTTTATTACCAAGAAAAATATTTACCTAAGGTTTAGTAATTTATCTAATTTCATATGTCAGTTGATTTCTGTTTAACTCAAATTAATTAAATTACATATAGAATACATATAGGAGGAAATAGAAAATATGAAACCTATCTATCATCTCTCTGAAATTTAATAGATAAAGAACTGAATAAAAATTTTCACAATACCTACAAACTCATTTGGGTCAATAACCAGTAAAGTAAAACAAACTATCTTGAAATCTTACTAATAAAAGTAATTATGATTTAATTTTTAATTAAATTTAATTTTTTCTTTGTAGTACAGCTTAATCTATCAGAAGGAAAGCTGAATTCTCCAAGCTAAAGTTAGGGCAGGTAAAGACAAGGAGATAGCATTAGCTGAAGGAAAAACAATCCTAAATTCTCAAATTTCTATCAAGCATCTTCTCTTAATCATTCTCTTTCTTGACAAAAGAGCAGTCAGGGTTGTTGTGAAAAAACAAAACAAAACAACAGTTGTAAGGTAAAAGCAGGTGGCAGGTGATGGATCCCTCCCCAGAGTTATTTTTACAATTCCTACAAAGCAGAGATTCAGGGAGAGGGGCCCTTGTGCAAAGTTGGGTCTGGCAACGCACAGAAATTTAGATAACAATCACTTTGAACACGGATACCAGGTCGTGAAATTAGGGGAAGACCAAAAACTGCTAAGATATTTATGGATTTCTGTATCGCCAAAGAAACTCCAAGGCTGATGGTAGTCTCAAAAGTTCAATCCTCAAGGCAAATTCTATGTTAACAAATTCCACCTAAGAGGAAAAGGGCTGTTAGAGCTCTTGAGTCTCATCTTAGATGTGGCCATAGCAGAGATCAAGGCCCATAGAGGTTAATGGGGAGGAGGGTTCAGAAAGCAGAATTCTAAGCAGGTTCTTTTGTTTGCCTGTAGCATCCATTCTGCTTCACTTCCTACTTCTTAATGAATATTGTTGAACATTCCCAATATTGTGAGGTATCCATCCCTGTTCTTTCCAGCCGAGTGCTACAAACTTTTTTCTCAACTTCAGGAGCTAGAAGTTGAATATGTAATTCTATTTTGATAATCCCAGTTTTCTTGCCAGAAATTCACTTAGGAATGGACAAGTGATTTGATTCTGGCTGGTGAGATGAGATGCGAAGTTCACTGGTGTGCTTTTGGAGGGACTTAAAGTTTCCTAAGAAAGCGACAGAGGAGAAAAACTCTCTTGACTGTCTCTGACTGTTTTCATGTGTGCCAAGATGAGATGCTAAGAATATCTACTATAAAATCATCCGGCCACTAAACTGAGAATAAGCCAAAAACAGTGAGAAAGCAGAGCCAGTTCATAGGTTTACGGAGAAATGGATGCTATCCTCACTCAGAATCCATTACCCCTCTGGATTTAATGCTCTGTGAAATATTCCATCATTTGTTAATGAGGCAAGTGGGATTTTCTGTTGCTTGTAGCTTTAAGAAATATCCTAACTGAGCATTCTCAAACACATACAGTATTATATAGACATGGCTCAAATTTCATTGTCATATGGCAAAGGTTCAAAGTAATTTATTGTGGATATTCTCTTGCCCAAATTGCTAAATGAAAAAAATCTGGTTCGTAAAGATTGTAGGTCAAAATCAGGAGAACATCTTCAAACTTATAATATGGAAGATTTTTTAAGATAAATTTTTAGTATCCATATTATGTATACCTCAAGGAAAGGGTGAAGAGAGAGAAGGAGGGAGAATCAAAAGAAGGAAATTAAAGAGAAAAGAAGAAAGACAATCATGTTTACAGCACAATGTTCCTTAAAATCTGAATCACTTTACCCAAAAAGAGCAAGGTGGAACATGTTATATTTAAACCTTGTAAACACTTTATCACTTTATATAATATGCATTACCAGATGCCAAATATCTTGTGAATTTTAAGTGGTAACATTTGCGAGAATGAAAGGTTAATCGGTTATTCTGCACTGAAATACTAGATTAAATGGAATTTAAAAAGTCAAGATCATTAAGGGAGATTACAAAATAGAGAGGGCGAGTGACATACCACCAGGATCATTTAAGGATTCAGAGAGGCTGATATGACTGGAAAAAGGTTATAAATGAGCCCACCCCCCCCCACCCCCCTTAAAAAACCTCCTTTGATTCTAAAAGGCAATTCTGGCCACATTTCATTGTCGAACTGATGGTTGAGTTATATCATGGTAACAGGATGGCTTTTTCATTAAACATAATCCTTTCATGAAATTTAAACAAAATCTAAATTTAATTATAAAATACAAAAATGTACAAACTTTTCAAGGAAAGAAATACTACATAAGTTCACAATTAAAATAATTAAAGCAACATTGGGCTGTTTGAAGCTGATGAACTATATCTACTGCAAATGCTATCTGATCATTCAGGAAGAAGGAAAATCCTCTATGGTGGTGACAGCACATGGGATTTTGATGTGTCAGTTTGCCGGGTAGTTACATACTACATTGCAGCAGCAAGAAAACAAACAAACTAGAGTTCATGGTATTCTGCTGTTATACGGAATATCTTGACTTCATAAAATGGTCAGTATTTAAAATCTGGGAGCAAATCTGTTTGTAATTGTGTGTGTGTGTGCAGAATTTTTAATAGAAAAGCATGAGCAACACTGTCTCCCAGGCAAAGTTCTTACTGTTTATGATCAGGAAAAATTTACTTCAGGTTGGAATGAAGTCCAATATGCTTGAAAGTAAAACTAAGTAGTCTTTATTTATTTGAAATTTGCCGCTTGATTCAATAAATGTACTATTAATTAGATCCAAAAATGATTGGTGCCTTTATATCATCAAGCTATAACTATTCTCTTTCAAAATTGTAAGTAAAGGCCAAGTTTAGTTTTTTCATACTAGTTTAATTTTCCATTTTTCTATATGGTGTCTAAGTAATATAATGCTAATGGTACCAGTCTCTGCCTGCTATCTGTCTATCGCTTCTAAGATCACAGCCTGCTTTGAGGGTACCTGAGAATTTATCTTATTGGAGGGCCATTAACAGAACAAATTCAAATCCCATTAATGGTCTTGCTCAATTAGTGGCAGATGTTTCAGAATTCATGGCATTCTGCCCTCAGTTAAATGGAAGCTACTATATTTCAAGTTCAACTGGAGTTTACCAGGAACTAGAAAATTGTGCAATACCTTCATTATGGGCCAAGAAGGAGTTCTTCAATCATAATATTATTATAAAATTTTTCTTAAACACCATCAATCTTATTTCGTATTGTATATAGGCTATATATTGTATTAGAAAACATGATAAGTTTGTGATTTTTTCTAAGTCAAAAAAATTGCCAATATCAGAAATGCTACGATGTTTTAAGAATCTTAACATAAAAACAAAATCAAGTTCAATTACTGTTATAAAGGATTGACTTATTACTCATGTATCTCAGACCAGTGTTAAAAATGGGGTACCATCATTATTTTCTTCTTTAATATCAATTTTAATAACATTGAGAAGTTATTAAGTTCTTATTATTTTCTAGGTCCTGAACTAAATATGTTACATTTTATTTATCATTGTAATAAAAGCAACTTCCCTGTTAATCTTTCTTAGATTACAAAGGTGGTTTCTGGAAAGAAATTTATAAAGGCTAAGAAAATTATTCAAAACACTCAATGAATGGCAGAAACTATTTCAAACCCAGACCCAATTTCCAAATTCATGTTCTTACTGATTCCGGCATAGCATTTCTCTCTCTACTTCACAGCTAGATCGTTCAGCAACAACTTTCTAAAGTAATTTCTACTCTAAATCTTTAAACTGCTATCAGATGATCACAAAGATGTATTTATCATCAACTTCTCTGAAACTTTTACCAGCTTCCGGCTAGCTACTGGTTTACATAAAATGATTGTTTGTACATCCACATTCCTTTGTATTGCCCCCAAACTTCTGTCTTACCATGCCCATACCCCTGATATCTTCCTCCATCTGCCTCAATTACTTCACATTCCCTAAGCATATTCATGCTTTCCCCATGCTCTGCCTCCCTCTCCAGCATTCTGGTCATTGAAATTGTGTTCCCTTAAGGGCCTTGTACAAATATGGCATCATCCCATGAAAAAAAAAATTTTTTTAGTTTATTTATTTAGTTTTGAGAGAGAGAGAGAGAGAGAGATGAGAGATTGTGTGCATGTGTGTGCATGAGAAGGGGAGGGGCACAGAGAGAGAGGGAGGGAGAGAATTCCAAACAGGCTCCATACTGCACTGTCTGTGCAGAGCCAGAAGAGGGGCTTGATCTCGCAACTGCAAGATGGTGACCTGAGCTGAGATCAAGAATTGAATGCTTAACTGACTGAGCCACCCAGGGTCCTCTCCGTGAAATCTTTTCTAATAGCCATCCATTCTATCTTTCAACCTCCTCCAGTGCCTAAGTATCTTACATGTCCCAGTTGTCTTTGACTTTCTATCCACTGCCCTTTGAAACCACTGTTACTGTATACCTGTTGAATAATGTCTTATCAATAAGTTGAATGCAGACACTTCGGAACAGTGCTCCATATGTTTCTATGCTGGTTTATTTTTTATAGAACTTTTTTTTGAGGCCTACAGTATAAAGTTAGAGTTAAATAAAAAAAAAATAATTTGATATACACATTGCTCTGTAATAGTTTTTATATTGTAACAGGTCAATTTCATTTTAGTTTAGTTGCTTTTACAAATCAGAATTAGCCACTACCAATAACTGCATGTGCACCACGATTCAGTGCTTTAAAAATTTTTTGCTTTGGGATGGGGAGAAAAAGTTCTAAACCAAAAGCTGACCTCCAGTTTACATTTGCTAACGTGGCCTTATGATTTGTCTTCCAAACTGGGACAGTTTGGGGAGATAATGAGATAACTATTATTTAGGACAGTCTTGGGAAATCCTGGTTTCATTAAGTAGCTAGATGATCTTAGGAAAGCCACTTAATATATTTGGATTCAGTTTCCTCATCTGTGGATGACAAGTTTGAACTAAACATTTGAGATTTCTTTTATCTCTAAAATTTATGAAAGCTGTAAAATGTGTATTATGCTATAGAATCTATAGCAGCATTGCAAATCTGTTATATTATTAATACTTTACCATGTGTTTTGCATTTTGGATTTGAAATTCAGCAAAATGTGAATACAGGAAATGATAGGGAAAGAACCCTTCTGATAAAAAGGTCAAATTTAGAAAATGATTAGTTAGAGTTAAGGATGATATGCTTTTCAGATTAACTCAAAAAGAGTTCAGTATCAATAAAGAAAGAATAGTTAGTAACACAAAATAGCCTGTTATAGATTAATACAGATATTAAGCATAATCTTCAGGTTTCAAAGAGGAGTTGTATGGGAGAAGATTTTGAAATGTCTATAACTCTGGTAGATAAGACATAGGAACTGCTACAGAAATATGTGTGTAGGCCGTGGGCATGACAAAAGGGTATATGTCTGTTTGCATTAAATATTTTAGATCTTTGGGACACCTGGGTGGCTCAGTCCGGTAAGCATCAGACTCCTGATTTTGGCTCAGGCCATGATCTCATGCTTCGTTGGGTGAGACCAAACCATGCCTCTGCACTGACTGCATGGAGCCTGCCTGGGACTCTCTCTCTACCCCTCGCTTTGCCCCTCCCCTGCTTGTGTGTGTGTGTGTGTGTGTGTGTGTGTGTGTGCGCGCGCGCACGCACTCTCAAAATAAATAAAGTAAAAAATAAATATTTTAGATATTTCCGGGTAAGCAATTCCAAGGGTTCTAGTAAAATATATTTTTAAAATGTGTTTGATCCAATTTAAATATTAGTATTGATTTAATTTTTATTTTTGTTTTGTTTTCATGTAGAGACTATGTCTTTCCTGTCGAAAGTGACCTTAGAGGTGTGTGGTCTGTTTTTTTATTGTAAACTCTAACGTCTAGAAGTTGCCTGCTTTTCTGAAGTCACCTAGAGATTATCTCCGTATCTTTATGTAGCATTTTTATATAGTCATCCTGTTACCTCATCGCAAATGCCAGGAAATAGCCTGACCAGATGCAGATAAAAATATTACATTCTGTTTTAATGCCACTATTTGAATTTCAAAAAAGAGGAAATTATCCTTAATTGTAGATTCAGTTGTTATTTGCAGGTGCAAAAGGGAACTTTGGCTGTTTCATTTAATAACTTGTTCCAAGAGTTCAAAGGTGAATTAAGAGGATAGTACAATTTAATAAATGTCCAATTTAACTAGGTGTTGCCTGGAGAAGTTTATGAGCCCTTCAGGGAAAGAACAGTACATTCTATTAGCAAAAATAACATGTATTAACTAATCACACAGCATCAGAAAGATGTAAACCCATTTTTCTTTTTTAAAGTATCCCTGCTTAATTTTTTATCTATTGCCAAGAAACTGATTAAAGTTTGTTGTTATTCATGGTTTGGGTTTGGAAGACTTAGGTGTGTCTGAAACTTGCCTAGTCCACATTTCCACTTAAATAATTTAACTTCTGCAGAGTGGGATATTTTATTACTGTGGGAAGAAATATAAAGAAACTTACGGATTAAATGGAATATGTTTCTTGGTTTCCTACATTAACTGATTTTGAGGTTATTTCTTCCTTCAGCTGTTGTACCAGGAAGAAAAAAAGCAGTAAAAAAGTTATATGGTGTATTTCCATGATTAATTATCAGCTGGGTCAAATCCTTAAACAGTAGAAGTGTTTCTTGTCAAATTCTTCAGTTTCAATAGTGTGATATTTTGCTGAACATTGCTATACATTTTAAAAGTCTGATATAAATTGGAAGGCAATCTTTAGATGGAGAACACAGTTTTTCTCTTTAGTTAAGAAGAATGGTCTTATCCTTAGTGTGAAGTTTTCATGCTACATCTACATAAAATAGTTTTGATTTTGTTATAGCTTCCTCCTTTCTCATTTATTGTGAACTGATTGTGTATAAGTGGACTTTATATTTTTATCCAAATGCATGCTTCAAGTACACTGATCAGAGAGTGAAATGCTGGGATGTAGCTATGTTTTTACAGGCGTTTTCTACAACCCGAGTTTAGCTACTTGTTTATCATCTTTATAAAATGTAGTGAGCTCAGTTTTAAAAAGACCATCTTACTTAAAAGCCAAAAACAAGGGTTAGGCAAACCTTTTTTTTTTTTTAATAGTTTGTGAGTTTTTAAAAAATTCCATAGTTCTTGGGAAGATTTAAAAATAAAATAGCTAGACAGTAAAGCTAACACCAGAATCGGACGGCTGAAACCCATATATCTCTTGTACACTTGGCATGCTATATTCGGATATACAAATTTCCTATATATAGGATACACACATTGCACACACCCATACACACAAATCAGGTCCTGTTAATTTGCATTTGGCCTCTGAGATCTTTATTGGGTATTCATACATATATCTCAAAACACTGCATTTCATTTCCTTATAATTATAGAGCTAATGGAAACATCATGGGTTCCCATAGGCAAGAACACTCAAATACAAATCAACTGTAATGGGTATGGGAGAGGTATCTACATAATTTAAGTTTCCACCATATAATGAGACAGTGGTAATTATTTTGTAATAATAAAATGACAATTTATTAATCATATATGCTTTCCTAGACATTCTACCAGATATTTTAACTACATCTTCTCATTTATTCCTCACAGCAAATATGAAATAACCACTACTATTTTTATTTTACAGATGAGAAAACTAAGGTTTCTAGAATTTAGATAATTTATCCAAGATCATAGAGCTATAAAACAACATAGTTGGAGCTATAATTTTAATATACTTGACCTAGACTTAAAAAATTTTTTATTGAAGTATAATTGACACACAATATTATATTAGTTTTAGGTGTACATCATATTTATACAACAATTCTATACATTATTCAGTCCACCATGGTAGGTGTAGTCACCATCTATCACCATATGTTATTACGATATTATTGACCTTATTCCCTATGTTGTACTTTTCATCTCTGTGGCTTATTTATTTTATAATTGAAAGTTAGTACCTCAACCCCTTCACCTATTCTGCCTATTTCTCTGGCCACCTCCCCTCTGGCAACCACCAGTTTGTTCTCTGGATTTAAGAGTGTTTGGTTTCTGTTTTGTTTTTAGATTCCACATATCAGTGAAATCATATAGTATTTGTATGTGACAACATGGATGGACCTAGATTATGCTAAGTGACCAAGATTTTCTTTAAACTGTCTTATCACAAATATGAAAATTATTGGAGCACCTGGGTGGCTTAGTCGGTTAAGCGTCCAGCTCTTGATTTTGGCTCAGCTCATGATCTCATGATTTGTGAGTTCAAGCCCTGTATTGTGCCATCAGCACAGGGTTTGTAAACATACTGTTTATGTTAAATGTCAGGTGTTTGGCACTACTGTGGAATATAAACATCTGGATTTTGCCTCAAATGCTTAAAATTGTTGACCTAGCAACTTTTGCTTGGGATTCTCTCTCCCTTTCTCTCTGCCCCTCCAACCGCTCATGGCGTGAGCACACAGGTGCATGCACTCTCTCTCAAAATAAACAAACATTAAAAAAGGAAAAATATGAAAATTATTTAACCCTGTTGCATATTTTTTCCTGATTACAATGAGTTCTTAAAAAGTCTTGTTATATTTCTTAATACACTGAAACCTGGATTCAATCAGTAATCATATGTTATGATTAATTAATTAAAAATTGAGATGTTTTCACTGTAATTTTTTATACTATAAACAAACTTTTTTCTACCTAATTGCTTTCATAATACATCTTTCAACTTGCGTAAAACGAGAACTACATATATATGTTTGCTTTTTCAAAAAATAATTCTAATATACAAATTCCAGACTCAGGTAAATCCATCCTAAAGAAGTTGTGAAAATAATATAGTGCATTATTTTTCAGATTTAATGATTTTAATGATTGTTGCCTCATACACATTCAATACTCCGGCTAGCTGTATAAGTTAAAAAATATTCTATTCAGTACAAGTGGGTTTGTAAACATATTGTTTATGTTAAATCTCTGGTGTTTGGCACTGCTGTTCAATATAAAATCTGGATTTTACCTCAAATGTTTAAAATTGTTGACATAGCAATTTTTGATAGTATTATAAGTGAGGAAGCATATAAAAACAATGAGCTTGATAGGAAATAGAAGAAGGGTTTAGGAGTAGGAGTTGTGCAAATTGAGAAAAGAGGTGCATAGATGCGGGTCAGAGAGAAAAGGTCAGGAAGATGAAGAGAAAAGCCTTGGAAGGTATGTAGAGCATGACTAAAAACAGATGCTGGCAGCAGTCGAGGGAGAGGCAGAGAGGAGATCATGATTCTGAAGGTTATTTATCTTTTAAAGATAGAGAAACAGAAATCAAATGTCCTTCTATATCCAGAGAGAACCTGAAAGAATGTTTCTTATCCACCTTTGAAGAGAAAAATCATGAAGTCAAACCTAGTGTGTGTGGCCCACAGGGCCAGGCCACTGTTCTTCATAAAAAAGGAGTTACTATCAATACCTACTGAAAAGGGTTGTTAAAGAGGAGTAAAAGAGTTCATGCTTACAGCAAGAAATGGGGAAATGCTGTCTATTATTAATTTCACCACAATAGTTTCTATATGACTTCATTTGCCACTCTCCAGTTTTCAATGAATAGAAATATTTGGGAAGTAGAGGGATAGAAAATAGTAACAGAGTAATGGAATCATCTTGATTTATTTGTGATATCAAAGGTCTAAATAGAAATTTTCATTTTTTTGTTCATACTTTTGATGTTCTGTTTAAAAAAAAAATATATATATATAACAAAATTCCTTTTGTAGTATATTATAGATAATGCTTCAAAGAGACAATATTGCAGGATAGACTCATAGGAAGAATTTTAAAATTTGTACATCTTAAAACAAGATATTAACTAAGTAAATGAACAAACCAAAAGTTGATTTATATTTGTTTATAATAAGCTTATCTGAAGAAATTCTGAACAAAGAGTAGCACTGGAGCTCAGATGAAAATCTTTTCATCATAAAATCAAGGGCATAGAAGAATTAGATTCATCTTTTACATGGAAGCCTTTTTAAAAAATGATCTAAACTAGTGAAAATTTAGGTGAAGACATTAATAGCAGCTTATTTCAAAAGTCCTCTATGCTTATGAAAATAAGGAAAAGGTTATGCAGTGCTTATATGCAGTAAATTTCAGAAATGTTACCTGCCATCATGACAATATTTTGGTTTGTTGTCATGATGAGAAAACTAATCTCTTGAACTTGGAAAAGATTAATATTGCTAGCTATTTGACAAATATGATATTTTAAAATATCCTATTTCATTCTTATCTTAAAATGGTTAGCAGTAGGCTATTGTCAAATACATGAACATATAGAAATGTTATGTATATGCATTAACTAGTTTAATGCATTTGGAACAAAATCTGCATTACTGAAATCTAATCATTTTAGATTCAGACAGCAAGGGGTGTTCTGTTAAGTGAAAAACACAAATCAAGCAATATGAAGGCAATGTGTAACCTACCAAATTATCCATTGGAGGCTATGTTCTTGGTTTTGTATAAGCAAAATATCTTGAATTAGACATGCAGTGTAATCAACAGGTCTCTTAATGTGTCATGGTTTTCCATAAGGTCCTTCTCTTTGTTTGCACAGCTGCTTTCTAGAGACCTGTATATCACATTTCCCTTATATTATTGTCACTGCTATTTTAAACCTAGTGACTATTTCCAAGAAGAAAGTTGCTGGTACAAATGTTTGATCTTATGAAAACTCGATCCATTGTTTCGTTATCATTGATAGTTTTAATTTTTCTGTAGTCAAGATATTTGGATTGTCCAATATACTGTTAAAGTGTGACTTCATTAAAAAAGAAGAGATGTTTATGTAAATTTAGCCCAGAGAGTATAGCATAGCATAGTCCAGCATCTAGTTCCATTCAATCATTTGTTAGAAATATTGTTACAGGGCAATTGACTTACAGATGATTTATTGGCTTTGAAGAGATATCTTAAACCTCAATCTCAAAGGCTATGTTGATTTTAAAATAAAACTGATAGGCCAATAATGTTGTGACCTTGATACCAAATTACACAACTGACTTTTAAAGTATATACACTTCTGATAAAACACGCTGACGTCAATAAACTTTGTATTAGCAACAAGAAGCCAATTAGCAAGACACCGTGCTACTTGGTTCCTACCTAGGGGGTCTACAGTCTGATTATTCACGTTCATCTTAATGGTCTCACTTCTCTAGTTGATTGTTTCCTCTACTCAACAGTTACCTCCAGGATAAGATCTGTAGTTTTTAGGACTACATACAGAGCCCTTCTTCGTCTGCTTCCATCCTCATCTTTCCAAGATTCATCACTTGCCCTCTTCCAGTAACCCGTGTTACTGCCATAGTGAATTTCTCATTGTCCCTGAATGTTTTAGTTTCTTTCATATTTTTGTGCCTTTTCTTAAGATGCTTTTCCCCTGATTTTCAATGGTGAAATGATTATTCAAAAATCCAGTTCATTTGTCTCTTCTTCTTTGAAGCTTTACTGGACTTCTCATCTGGACAGAGAAGTTCACACATTTCATAAAACCATGACTATGAAAGTGTAAAACATTCTTGATTTGACAATACACACATCCACATACACACACACACAGGCTTTTGTTACTTGAAGGTAACATGGAAAGAACCTCAAAATTTTAAATTGTGCCTTTATGTTGAACAGCTTGATGATTATTATAATTAATCAATTTGACATTATAAGACATCACTTTCTTTGGCATCTTGTGGATTTGTTGTACATACTAACTTGTTGGAGCTCTTGTTTATATTCTCACATATGTCACAAGTAAAGACTCCTAAAAATATAAATCTTGAATGAAATGATCATATTTGGGTGGATCAGAGCCTATCTCCCAGTTATGATTAATTTTTTAAGGCAAACTATGTAGGGGAAGTATTTGCAATATTTGTGACAAAAGGTAGACATAATATATAAACAACCCTTACATTCAATAACAAACATATGAACACACTTATTGAACCATGGGTAAATAAAAGGACCAAGGACTTAACAAATAGAGAAATATAGGTGTCAAAATTTAGCTGATATTTAAAATATGGATATTTAAATAAGTGGTCATGGGGTAGAAGCCAGCAAAGAGAAAAATGTCTGAAATATTCTAGATCCAGAATTTGCAAAGTAAGTAAATGTCACTTATCTCTTACTGATGGGAATGTATTTTTGTTTTTACTTTTTACAAATTCACTGGAGGAAAATTTATCAAAATATTTTAAAGTCTTAACATATAAAATTTTATCATTAAAAAAGTAATCTAAAAGAAGCAGAGATGTACAAAAATATTGGCTGGAATAATGATCTTCAAAGCCTTGCTTTTAAATAGTAGAAATACAATGATGCACTTTTGGACATCAGTTAAAATTATATTTGAGAAGAATAGTTAAATATATACAAATATCTGTGGTATTTCACTAACCAAACAAAAAAGAAAATAAATACCTTATATTTGTGTAAAAATGAAGATACATAGAAACATTGGAATGATGTACACACAATAACTCTGGATGGTGGGATTATGGATGATTTTTATTTTCTTGATCATATTCTTTTCTAAGTTTTCTATAATAAATATGTATTACCTTTATCCTCAGAATATTTAGTTTTCCTGAAATTGAAACCAAAAAAAAAATCACAAGCATAAGAATTAATGGATTTTTACAAAGCATAGTATCTAAAACATATCTAGACTGGGCTGACTCAACTCTGCATACCAAGCCCATAATTCTTGAAGTTTTCCAGAACATGACGACAGAGAGGATAGACAATGTTGAATACAGCTGCATGGTGATGGATAGATTTCTGTAGAACTCATGGTAGAGTGGCTTAATGTCCACTCCACTAACAGTTCCATGTATTTGGGTGACAGCTTTTTAACAAAATGTGTTTATTTAAATTCAAGTCAGTTAACATACAGTGTAGTATTGGTTTCAGGAGTAGAACCCAGTGATTCATCACTTATGTATAATGCTCATCCTAAAAAGTACCTTGATTTCAGGTAAAACATGGCAGAATTTTCTCAAAGCTCTTACTTTGAATAGAGAGTTGTAGAGCTCTTTGTGGAAATGGTAGCCCAGGAATTATATTTATTTTTCTGTGCATTAGAACATAGTCTTTCAGTATTACTTCTCCTCACAGGGAATGTAAATAGTATAGAGCCTACAAGATTGTCTAGCATGAAAGTAGCTCAAGTTTCTTTTCTAAGAATCATTGAAACAGTCGTATTTTTAGTTTTCATGAAACTTCTCTTGGGGGAGAGACTTGTTTACAATCAGGAATATGTCTAGATGACTGTGCATGTATATGCAGGTATAACAGAGTTCAGAGAACATAGCCCTGGAGTATGAATCTGAGAGATTTCTTGTGGGTTTATATTTGGAAAAAGATGAGAACAGAATGTCTGAGCTCAAAGTAGAAATGTCAGGTACTAATGTCAAATACACATGTCAGGCTAGAGATAAGCCTTGGATTACAGAGATTTCTTCTGAAGTCTTCTGTATACCTGAACCAGTGCATCTTATGCAGTGGGCTCCCAAAAGAGGATTATCCTCCTTGAGCGATCAATCTTTGACTCTAGTGCTGAAGACTTGACTTCCAAGAAATTCTCTAAATTCAAATCTTTTGAGTTATAAAAATGATATAGGCCTAAGGGTATTTTAGATGTTGAGAGTTTGGCAGACAGGAGACACCAAACAATTAAACAGATGAAAACAAATAATGCTAGGTTACTCTAGAGTAAAATTTAAAAAAAATAAACAATTATTGCATGCTTTATTAACTCAATTTGAAATTGCTGGAATATTAATCTATATGTACACCAAGAATACTATTTATAAATGCCAAACCAATCTTTACCAATTTTTAAGGCATCTATGCATTTATATTTTTATTGTATGGGTTTTCTGGAGGCCTTTTTGATTTTTTTAAACTTGGAGCATACACATATTTCTATTTTGATGGTTTATTGAGAACACAAAGCATTTACCTCATTGAATTGTCTTTGTTCAGAGGTCTTACATTTGAGATATTAAATGAGGTTGGTTTGTCGTACTCTTTTTGTTTCATATACTTTTTTTTGCCTATCAATTTGAAATAATTTTGCTCCTAAATTCTCAGCTGAAGATGGGATTTCTGAGATTAGAAGTAGTGGTATTCCATTATATGAGGCTACTGTAAATTGTTGATTAATTCACCTGCTGAAGGACATTGGATAATTTTCAGTTTTGGACTTTTAAACTAAAGCTCAGTGAACATATTTCTACAGGTCTTTTTATGGATGTGTACTTTCTTTTCTCTTGGATAAATACTAGGAGTGGAATGGCTGGATGGTATGATACATGCAATACTTAGCTTTCTAAGAAATGGTTAAGCTATTTTCTAAACTTCTTGGGCTGTTTTATGTATATATGTATGTATGTGTGTATTTATGTATTTACTTATTTATTTATTTAATGTTTATTTATTTTTGAGAGAGTGGACACAAGCTGGAGAGGGGCAGAGAGAGGGGGAGACAGAGAATCTAGGATGTCAGCACAGAGCCTGATGCAGGGCTCGAACCCATGAATGGTGAGATCATGACCTGAGCTGAAGTCAAACACTTAACCGACTGAGCCACCCAGGTACCTCTTGGGCTATTTTAAATTCCCACCAGCAGTGTATCAGAGTTCCATTTCTTCCATATTCTTGTCAACACTTAGTAGGTGAATTTAAAAAAAATTAGCAGCTCTAATAGGTATCTCATGTGGTTTAAATTTGCATTTCCTAATGACTAATGATGTTGAGTATCTTTTCATGTGTTTATTTCCCATTCACATATCATCTTTGGAGAGCTGTCCAAATATCTTGCCCATTTTTTTTTTTATTGGATCACTTGCTTTCTTTTTGTGTTTTGAGATTTCTCTGTATACTCTTGATAACATGTGCTTTGTCAGATATTTTTGCACGTTTCCCTGCATTTTTAGCTTACCTGTTAATTTTCCCAAAGGGGCCTTATGAAGAGCAGAAGTTTTTAATTTTTGGTGGAGTTCAATTTATTCATTTGTTCTTTTATTCATTGTTTTTGGTGTCACATCTAAAAATCTGTACCCAATTCAAAGTTACAAAGGTTTTCTCCTATCTTTTCTTCTAGAATGTTTGTAAATTGAGGTTTTATGTTAGATCTGTAATCCCATTATGAATTGATTTTCATGTATAATTTGAGGTATGGGTCGAATTTCATATATATATATATATGTGTGTGTGTGTATGTGTGTGTATATATATATACACATATATATACCACACATATATATATACACATATATATATGTGTGGTATATATATATATATATACACACACACACACATATACACACACACACACATATACACACACACACACACACACACACATATTTTGTAGATATAAATCCAATGATTACAGCATCATTTGGAAGGATACTTTTCCACTGAATTGCTTTTACACCTTCTAAAAAAATCAGCTATCCATATATATGTGGGTGTATTTCTGAACTTCCTATTCATGTTCCATTGATCTGGTCTACCTTTATGCCCATAGAGATCATTTTGACTGTTGTTGCTTTTTTAAAAAATTTTTTTAAATTTATTTTTGAGGAAGAGGGAGAGAGAGAAACAGAGTGTGAGTGGGGGAGGGGCAGACAGTGAAGGGGACACAGAATCCAAAGCAGGGTCCAGGCTCTGAGCTGTCAGCACAGAGCCTGATGTGGGGCTCAAACCCACAAACCGTGAGATCATGACCTGAGTGGAAGCCAGATACCCCACTGACTGAGCCACCCAGGTGCCCCAAATGTTGTTGCTTTTGAATAAGTTTTGAAGTCAGGTAATGTTGGCCTTCCAATTTTCTTCTTTTTCAAAGCTGTTTTGTCTATTCTAGCTGTTTTGCATTCTAATTCTTCACTCAGATTTTCCTAATGTTAACATCTTACATCACCATTGCACATTTATCAAAACAAAGACATTAACATTTGTACAATATTATTAATTGAACTATAGATTTTAATAGAATTTCACCATTTTTTCCATTAATGTCTTTTTGCTGATCCAGGATCCAATCCAAGATACCACATTGCATTTAGTTATTATGTTTAGATTTTTTTCTAGTATGTAATAATTTCTCTATCTTACCCCCCCTTTTTTTTTCATGACTTTGACAGTTTTAAGGAGTATTGGTGAAATATCTTATAGAATTTTTCTTAATTTGGGCTTGTTTGATGTTTTCTTGTGATAAGATTGGGACCGTGGATTTGGGGAAAGTGGATTATCTTTTTTATGTTGTTGGATTTGACTTGGTAAAAGTTTGGGATTTATGCATTTATCTCAATAACATATGTATACAGTGTTTTGTTTTGTTTTGTTTTGTTTTGTTTTGTTTTGTTTTAGTCTACTAATGCTTTTGTTTGGTTTTGGTGTCAGGGTAGTACTTGACTCATAGGATGAGTTATGAAGAAAATTTTCCATTTTAATTTTCTAGAAGAGTATGTACAGAATTGGAATTATTTCTTCCTTAAATGTTTGTTACAGTGCACCAATGAAGCCATCAGAGTCTGAAGTTTTCTTTGTGGGAAGGTTTTAAACTGAAATTCAATGTCTTTAATAAATATAGGGATCCTTAGTTTTAGAATTTATTTTTGAGTGAGTGTTGGCAGTTTGTGTCTTTCAAGAGTATGTTTCTTTCATCTGACTTGTCTAATATATTGGCATAATATTCATAGTATTAAATTATTATTCTTTTCAATATTGTACAGTTGGTAGTAATATCACCTCTCATTCCTGGTATTTGTAACTCATTTCTCTCTCCTTTTTTCTTCCTGACATGTCTGACTAAATGTTTTCAGTTTTATTGAAATCAACCAGCTTTTGGTACCCTTGATTTTCTGGTTTCTATATTATCAATTTCTCTTCTAACATTTTTTTTCTACTTAATTTTGGCTTAATATTCTTTTTTTCTCTTTGCTTAACAAGCAAGCTAATGTCCTTGGTTTGAAAACTTTCTTCTTTTCTAATATGGTTATTTAATGCTACAGATATATCCCCCTCATAAGTTCTGCTTTAGCAGCATCCTACACATTTTTATATAGCCTATTTTTATTTTAATTTATTGCAAAATAATTCTTAACTTCCTTTTTGAATTCTTTATCCCATGGGTTATTTAGAAATATATTCTTTTATACTAAATGTCTGGTTATTTTTTCATATATTTTTTGTTATTGATTATAATTACGTTCATTGCCAAATTCAAGAACATATTATGTATGATTAAACCCATTTGAATTTATTGAAATTTGTTGTATGGTCTACAAAGTTTTGGTGCATATTCCTTGTGCACTTGAGAAGAATGTTTTGGAGTGAAATGTTCTATGAATATCAATTAGGTCTAGTTAATTGATAGTGTCTTTTCAAATCTTGAAATACAAAATCTTATTGATTTTCTGCTTGTTTCTATCCATTAATGAAAAGGTTACTGAAATTTCCAATGGTAATTTTTCTATTTATTCGAAACATGTTTTGAAAAAGGAAGTAGAATGAAGGAGCACGGAGCATCTGTGCATTGGAAAAAGAATTGAAAGATACAAAAGAAGCAGATGCAGTAAACTGTTGGCTTTCTTTGATTACTAGGCATTTGTATTTCTTCTCTATAAAATTTTCAAGTAATTGCTCATTTTTGCAGTAGGATATTTGTATTTTTATTGAATTATTAGAACAAATTATATATAAAGTGTCTATGGTCATCATATATCCTGTTAAGTGTTGACATTTAGAAAAATTCTTGATTCATATATACAGATTTAGTAAACTGATTTCATTGAACTTTCTGAATTTTAATATATTATCGATTCAGTCAGGTTTTCTTTATTCTAAATAGAATTTTTAATCATATAATATACATAATATAATTTTCACCTTTTCAATAGTTAGATTTTTTCCTATTTTTTTTTCTTTATTACATTGGCTAGATCTTCCCAAATAATGTTAAAGTGTAATAGTGACTTCATGATTAATATGTTTGTCTATTATCAGCCTATAGTGGGACTAGCTCATAGTTCAATATCACCTGAATGATTTAATTGTGCTATCAGATTGAAGTTTGTCTTCATTAAATAACTAGTTTTTTCTTAATAGCTTTACTGGGTTTTATGAGGAGGGGAGGTTGGATTTTATAAAGTGACTTTTTGAGCATCTATTAGTATTTATTTCGAATTATGAACATGATGAATTGTAATGTTTACTAATAAATCATTACACTGTATGAATAAGATCCAGTTGGTGATAGTTTATTGTTACTTTATTGTAATGTTAAATTAAATTTTTTATTCTATTTAGGAATTTTGCATATGAAATTAGTGACATTTTATTTTTCTCTTTGAAATTTTTTGTCACAGTTTAATATTAGAATTATGTACAGCAGTTTCACAGAACAAACTTAGACTATTTCAGTATTTATTATATTCTGAAAAGGGTTATATAACACTATGTGAATCATTTCACTGAAAGTTTGAAAGAACCCAACTGTAAAGACAATTTGGGCACAAAGACTATTTGTGGGTTAATTTTTTCTTAAGTGGTATTCATTTTCTTCCATAGTTACAGAAAAACACATTCTTTAAAATGAGAGTGCCATTTGCTGTGTTAGTGCTGTGAAGTGGAAAACATTCAGAAATGCTATTTTTCTCTGGTTTTTGTCTCAAATAGATTTTTGTTAGTTCCATTTGTTTTGAATTTCTTTATTCCTCTACATATGATAGCAGGATTTCCACATCACATTCTTCTACTTCTTTTTTTTTTTCAAGTTCTCATTACATCTGGGTGCCAGATCTTGGTTCATCCTTTAATGTTTCACCTTTCAGTGCAATTTTGTTTCAGATGTGTCTTTTCAAATTAGCATCAACTTATGTATTTTTTAACTTTTTATTGAAGTTAAGAAACATACAAAAATACACATAGTGTAAGTGTTAGAGCTCAATTATCACAAAATGAGTTCACCCATACAACCATCATCCAGGTCAAGAAACAGAATATTACCACCACTCTAGAAGTTTTGTTCTCTCCTAATCTGTACCTCTCCAAATGTATTAGCTTGGCTTTTAAGATCATAGTTAGTATGACCTTATTTTTTACTTTCATATGTAAAATTTTAAGGTATTTTTTGTGCATATTATTCTTTTCATTCAACATTTTGTAAGTGAAATTCATCCATGTAGTTGCATGGTGCTAGACTTTCTGCTAATTTTCATTGTTGTTTGGTATTTCATTGAATGAATATATCATATCTTATTTATATATTCTGCTACTGATTGACAGTTAATTCTAGTTTTGAGCTACTATGAATAATGTTCAGTGAACATCCTATGGCATGTATTTTGGTGCAAATATTCACTCATGATATGCTTATTGGATTATACCTAGGTATGAAATATAATTGTGTGTGTGTGTGTGTATAAATACTAATTAATCTACATAGTTACAAATTCTTGACTTTGTCTGTTTTTGTTTCATTTTATTTTACTTTAGTCCTAGTCTGATAATGTGTTGTAGTACCTCTCTGTGTTTTAAGTATGCACTTCACTGGTCTCCAATGAGGCTGAGCTTTAGCACTAGCGTTTGGATATCCTCATTTGTGAAGTGGTTGGCCATGTTTTTGACATGATTCAAACTGTATTTTTTTCTTAGCAACATGCAGAGGTTATCGTGTATGTAATATTCTATGATAATATCCATATCCTTATTTTTCAGATATTATGTATCATAAATATTTTTCACATTCTTTGATTTGCGTTTACTCTTTCTAAATATGGTGTATTTTGATAATTGGGAGCTCTTAGTTTTAATTTATCAATTTTTAATAGTTACTGCTTTTTGTGTTCTGTTTAAGAAATCTTTGCATACCTCAAGGTCATGAAGTTGTTCTGTATTAACAATTAGAAGCATGTTAGGGTGCCAAACAGCACACAGTGGAATGTACCATTTTCGCTGTCTTTAAAAAACTGGGTGTCAAATCACACCACACAAAATCCAGCAACCACAAATAACTTCAATTCAATGCTTATTACTCCTACAGATATAAGCAAAGCAAAGGAAATCCTCAGATGAGCAAGAGCTGTATTTCGATACCAAAAACTTCCTCTTGAGTGTCCGGAAGAAGAGATGGAAGAGAGTGAGTGAGGTCATGGAGGAAAGATATATAGAAGTTAATTTAGTAATAAATTTGTCTACACAAGATATGCCTATTGTATAAACTGAAATAGTGGCTTTGGATAGGAAAAGGTAAATTAAGATGTGGAAGAGGTAAG
Organism: Panthera uncia; assembly: GCF_023721935.1. Classification (NCBI taxonomy): domain Eukaryota; kingdom Metazoa; phylum Chordata; class Mammalia; order Carnivora; family Felidae; genus Panthera; species Panthera uncia. The sequence goes on from NC_064810.1 coordinate 40,013,969, forward strand.
ATCAGCCAATATTAGTATGTAAATTGTTCTGGAGTGTGAAGCTGTCCAGGATAATTTCAAGGATTCTGAATTAGAAAACTAGTCTTTAGACACTGAGATAGAAGACATAGAAAAAGATTTCTCCAGAAGAAGAAGTAACTTTATTGAGTTTTATGTGTTTTGTGTTTGAACTGTCTTTGGGAATTTGGGGTAGAGAAGTCTGATTATTAGTTGAAAATATAGTTTTGAAGCTAAAGAGGAAACCAGCACTAGAGACAAAAGATTAGGAAGTCAATGGCATGTAAATAACATTGTTGGTACTTGGAGAATTCCACAAGGAATGACTCATGACTTGAAAACAAATGAATTATGATATCAACAAGACATATTTTAAAATAGATGTACATAAGATTAGAGTACATAAGATAAGAGTATATTAAAATAGATGTACATAAAATTAAGTGAAAAGACACCTTGATGTAGGGGAAAACCTTCTAGCAGTAATAGAATTGATAGTTAATTAATTGGATAAGGTGGCATATATGAAGAATAAATTTGTCCATCAGAAATTGGGTTGGTAGGTCATGGAAGCATAAGAAAGGATCATGAAACCAAAGTTGAACAGTTCCCATCTTCAAGGGCCTTAGGGCTAATGACTTTATTGGATGATCCTAAGGTCTGTTGCAATCACTGTCAGTTTTTTGTCATATCATGTGTCTTAGCCTTAAAACCTGAAGAACAAACCCTTGGCCATGAAAATGCACTAAAATAGTGTCATGTTCTATTATGTGTCATCTTTTAAAAAGCAACACATCTATCTTTTCTGAGCTTGCATCACTTTCGGCTAGCTATATATTTCTGTTTTTTTGTGAAGTTTCTATAGTTCATTTTTAAATAAAAACAACTAGTGTGATTGCATAGGAATAAAACAAAAAGGGAAGAGACCTGGTGATGAAACACTGAGCACTATATTGAGGTGAGAGGAAAAGAAAATAATTTAGTGAAGGCCTGGAGAGAAATGAGAGAATGAATGGAGATCACCAGAGTAAAAAAAATAATAAACATGAACAAAGACATTCGTTTTAAAAGGTAGTAGTCAATGGTTTCAAAAGATACATTGGTGAAAAATAAGAACAGTATGAAAGGTAAACTTTCAACTAGAATTATGGACTTTTGGAAATAAGCTAAAAGGTGATAACAACAGGTAATTGAATCTAAATTGAAAACCAACATTTCAGCACTTCGATTTCACTTTTCTCTAAGATTTTCTTATTTCATGCAACAAACTTATCATGGATTTTTTTTTTTACTTAAGCCATCAATAAAAGAGTACCAGAAATGGCTATTACCTTTTATTTGAGCATCTATTATATCCTGGACAATGCTATTCATTTTGTATCTTATTTAGTCTTTAGCTCAGTAAATTAAATATCACATTTATTTTATGGATATACGAATGGGGTTTAGAAAGTTTAATTCAAAAGTTACACATAGAGTAGCTGACTTGGATTTAACATAAAGCCCAAGCTCTAGTCACTACAACAAATTGTTTGAGAAAACTAATATCCCTATCAGGATCTCTTCTTAACTCTCTTCACTATTTTATTAACAGGCATTATTTCCTCAAAAGAGAGAGAGAGAGAGAGAGAGAGAGAGAGAGAGAGAGAAAGCTCTAGGGAATGAAAGAGAAGATAGAGGAGAATCTCAAATGGTGATAATTTTTTCAACCTCATCTATACCTCAATTTTGAGACACTCTGTAATATTTGAGAATTAACAGAGAGGAAACAAGATAGAAGTAGGAAACTACCAAAGACTATTTGTTTAAAAATATTCTTTGTCCATGGAATCCAGCTAAAAGACTCAGTTACTAAAATATCCCACAAGCCAGCTGCTTTCAAAAAGACCTCTACCACTAGCACAAGATGGAGCCTTTGGCATATTATGATCAACAATTTGTGCCATTAGAATACTCTTACCAACCAGCCACAACCAATTCATTGACACATCAATACACAGGTGAAAAACTAAATCAACCCAATAAGCTGCCTGTAGTCAGAGTGCAATCCCATAGTAATCACCTTGCAGCACCTCCAGTTAACTCTAAGAAGTTGGTGCAGAGCTGCTCAGTATTGCCCTCTGCCAAGTCTCAGGACACAATTTCACAGGGTTTCTATAACAAGGCTCCAAAAGCACCATTATCCCAATCCAAACGTCAGGACACACCTGCACTAGACCCCCACCAGAGAACTTCACTGTGGCCTAATCAGAGAGCCTTGAGCTCACCTTTGATCCACCATAAATCCCAGGCAACACCTTCACTTGATCTTAATAAGACATCTTCATCACTGGAGTCCAGTCAAACAAACTTGAGCTCACGATTACCCCTCCCCAAACCTCAGACTACATCTTCCCGAGACTTTTGCTGGACATCACCTTCACAGAAGTCTAATCAAAGAGTCTCAAGTTCATCATTATTTCCCCCCAAACATCAAGAAACACCTTCCCTAGATGTCCTCTGGAAATCATCTTCTTTGGGACCTAATCAAAGAGTGCTTGGCACAGCATTACCACAGTCCAAGCCTCAGAAAACATCTTCATTGGATGGCCTTTGGACATCTTTATTAGAGCACAATCGAAGATCTTTGAGCTCACCATCACTCAACTCTACATCTCAAATACATGACTTGCTTCAGTCATCATGTTCATTGGAATCCAATCAAATGGCTCTGAGCTCACCATTATCTGACTCCAGACCTCAGACAACAGCTGCATTGAGCTCTAATTCCATTGTTCTGAGCTTACCATTGTCCCATTCAAAACCAAGGAAATCACCTTTAGCACATTCTGTCCACCAGACTAAGAGTTTGCCATTGTTCCCACCTAAATCTCAGACAGTGCTTACACTTAATCGGGACTTCAGGACCCTCAGCTCACCGGTTTGTCACTCCAAGTTTCAGAATACCTCTTCACCAAATGACAAATACAGGGCCACAGATTTATCTTCACCCCAGTATAAACCAAATGTCTCAGGTCAATCATTATCAAGCTCTAAACACTTTATCAGGAGCATAGCTGCTTCAACATTGGGCTCCCGATACCAGAATAAAGGCAGCTTTGATCTTTGTGCAAAGACAGCATCAAATAAAGAAATTTCATGGAGTTTAGATTATATTCATCCCTGCATTGTTAAAGGTGGAAGTGTCCCTGATGATGTTGTAAATAAAATTGTCAATTCTCTCTCCAAGACCAGAATCCAGAGGGATCTCTGTAGGCAGATTCTCTTTCGAAGAATGAGGGGAAGGCCAAATCCTCATCCTGGTCCCCGACTTTCATCAAATTATATGGTATGTTTAGCTTGTGCTTCCTGCATAAAATCTCAATGTAACCATCTTACGGGAAGGAAAGATCCTCATGGCGCAACACTATTTGTCATCCCAACACCTGAGCTCAGTTCTGAGAGGGGAATAGAAGTGAAATTAGTTTTTCTCCTCTCCATACCAGAGACTTCTCCCTCATCTGGTCTTCCATCCTCGGTGAAAGAAAATCAGCCTGATGAAATCCCTGAAGACAAATCTGAAGGAATGGAAAAGATACAAATTCTCTCTACATCTGAACCTGATATCACCCAGGAGCTAAATAGGAAGGACAAAGGGCTGACAGCAGCCTCCGAAGACAGAGTTGTAAGCCAACAACCCCAGGCTATTGACTGGCTACTTTATGTGAAGAAAAGTAATAATTTTGAGCCGCAGTCCCTGCCTACATCCTCTTCATCCTCTACATCCTCCTCCTCCTCTTCATCATCTTCCTCCTCCTCTTCCTCTTTAACTGTGCCCTCTTTACCCCCTCCTTCCAAAGAGTCTACCACATCTACTCTCTCAGGTTGTGTGTTCACTAAGGTGCTTAGTTACCACCGATTGCCTCCAGGGGTCTCCTGGCTTGAGTTTATATGTAGTAAAAATCATCAGCCACTTACTGGGAAACCACAGCAAAACCAATCACCATCTCCCAGAACAAGGCCTATGAGGAATAGCACCACAGTAAAAGGGCCAAAGGGACCAAAGATGCTGTTCAAATTTTTTCAGACAAAGTTTCAAAATGAGAGAAATATTGATTAAATTAACTTTTGTTTCTTTGAAAGCAATTGACCTCTTAGTTCTTTGAAACTAGAGATTGATTTCTTATCATGCTTATTAAAATTCTTAGTAATAATTAAGTGTGATTGTATATTTTAGCTGACGAAGCACCTAGTTAAGGGGAACTAATACTCTTAAGTCTATTTTCTAGTTAAATAATAGACTGTGATCTCCTAGGAGACAAAACTGAATCCCAGGTTTTTAACCAAATGCCCGGCTTATAGTAGCCACTGTATAATCATTGTTACACGAATTAATCATAATTGGCCATAAACCAGAAAGACCTCATTTGTCTTGCCCTGAACAGTATCTAGCTTATTCTCCTTCCTCATAGAATATGCTAATGACAGTATCCGTGAGCCAATTCATGCTAATCTGTTTCCCTATCTCTAAAGAAAATTCAGATCATGTTCAATAGATAAGAATGTATATGGAGAGGAATGTTTTCTCTAGTTATGATAATCTCTTTCTAGTTATGTGTTCCTAGGGAAAATTCTTCTATGCTAAGATCCTACACTCTGAAATCCAGCGATCTGTTCAACCTTAGTTAACAAATCTCAGGAGAGAATAACTAACTGGTACAAACAACTTTACCTATTGTCTGGGCCAATATTTAAATTATAGGTTCTAAAGCCTGTTCATCACTTCTATCTATACATCCAAAATGCATTAATAAAAATGTTTTAAAAATGGTTTTGTGCCACTGGGTCTACTGGTAGTGGGGAGAAAAGGGAGGTGTCTTAACCTACTCACCTTAAGTGATCATCTCAATCCCCAGGGTCTAAATTTAGTATCATTTGCATGCACTAATGACTCACAATGCTGATCCACAAACATCTTTCTGACTGTATACTGGAAATTTCCAATTGGAACTTTGCACAGGCATCCCAAACTCAACATGACCCACCAGAATTTATTATCTTTACATTTACAGTTCGGGTCATTACATTTATAATCCTTTGCCCCCAGTGTTACTATTTCAATGGGATAAACCACCATTCATCGCAGAATTATGTTTAACTCTTTTTCTCATTGCCTGCTCCTCTCTACGTCTATAAGTTCTATGGCCTTATTATTCCTACATTCCAGCATTGCCACTATCCTAGTGGTGGTCACAGCCATTTGTCACCAGGATTACTGCAATAACTCCTAAATATGCACTTCTAACTTTTGAACACAGTTGTAAGACACAGATGTGATAATGCCACTCCACTGCTTAGGGTCCTTTCATCATTGGCCAGTATTTTCTGGGGAAAGTCTAAATTTCTTTTATGATTGAACTAGTATGATTCAGCCATACTAATTGCTTTAAAATGCACAGAATGTACCAAGGCCTCTGTTTTTAAACTGATTTTTTAAAATCATTTAATTTATTTTTCATTATGTTAAGTTCTTCATCCCCTATTTCCTTCATTGCCCCACTCCCCTCCCCTCTGGTAACCATCAGTTTGTTCTCTATATTTAAGAGTCTTTTTCTTGGTTTGTCTCTGTCTCTTTTTTTTTTCTTTTGTTCTTTTTTTTTTGTCTCTTAAATTCCACATATGAGTGAGATCATATGATATTTGACTTTCTCTGACTTATTTTGCTTAGCATTATACTGTCTAGCTCCATACATGTTGTTGCAAATGGCAAGATTTTAATCTTTCTTTTCATAGCTGAATAATATTTCATTATATATATCAACTCTTCTTTATTCATTCATCCATTGATGGACACCTTGGCTGCTTCCATAATTTTGCTATTGCAAATAATGCTCTAATAAACATAGATGTGCATATATTCCTTTGAATCAGTGTTTTTGTATTTTTTGGGTAAATACCCAGTAGTGAGATTACTAGATCACAGGGTAGTTCTATTTTTAATTTTTTGAGAAATGTACATACTGTTTTCTACAATGGTTGTGCCAGTTTACACTCCTACCAACAGTGCAGGAGGATTCCTTTTTCTCCACATCCTTGCCAACAATTGTTGTTTCTTGTGTTTTCTATTTTAGTCATTCTGACAGATAAGGTGATATCTCATTGTAGTTTTGATTTGAAATTCTCTGCTGATGAGTAACATTTTCATGTGTCTGTTGGCCATTTACATGCCTTCTTTGGAGAAATTTCTATTCGTGTTTTCTGCTGAGTTTTCAATTGAATTATTTGCTTTTTGGGTTTTGAGTTGTATCAGTTCTTTATGTATTGTGGATATCAACCCTTTATCAGAAATGTCATTTGCAAATATCTTTTCCCATTCAGGAGGTTGCCTTTTAGTTTTGTTGATTGTTTTTTTGCTGTGCATAAACTTTTTATTTTGATATAGTCCCAACAGTTTATTTTGCTTTTATTTCCCTGGCCTCACATCCTACACTTTTAAAGAGAAAATTCTGCTGTTCAGAAATATCTTCCCATACATGCAGTTTTATCCTACAGAGCTCTGTTTTGTCTTGACGTCTTCTGGAAAGCCTTTTCCTGATGCACTTACATAAGGGTTAGTTGGCTTCCCTATTATCATAAAACTGTGTTAGTTCTTTGTACTGCTCTTAACCACATCATAAAGTAATTGTTTCTTATCTGTTTTCACTTACTATACTGAAAACTTCTTGTGCTATTATTTTTTTAACCTAGTCCTTGGCATAGAGTGCATGCCCTAAAATAGTGTTGATATTGAATTAATGCTTTTGAAAGTCTTCATCTTCTTTTAGTTCTTTGAAATAAGTAACATTTCATCAGTTTGTTTCTTTCCCATAAGTTTGAATTGTTCTTTGTACCTTTTATCTTGGTGAGAACATGTATAAAACTGTTATTGATGACAGCAGTCATCCTTGTCTTATTTCTTATGTTAACAGTGCTTCTTTCTAGTATTTCAGTATGAAATGTGATGCTGGCTGATGTATAGCTTATCAGTGATGATGAAGAAAAAGTTAATGTATGTGATAATGTGTTCATGGCCTTCACCATGATAGTACTTTAGAAAACACTTGACAGGTGTTTTATTCATCCTGAACTTCTCTTTTGATGACACACATCACTTTTGTCATTTCTTGTTTAATACTCTCTCCAGTATACTAAACTTCAGGAGTAGAGGTCCCGCGTTAATCTTGTTTACCACTAACTCTTCAGGGCTTAGTGGTACCTGGCACGTATTAAATACTCAATAAATATTTATGGAATTAAGTCAAACTAAGGAGCTCAACTGATTTTTATTTATTGATAGAATTTACATGTTTAATTTTCTGTCTCTTAGCTTGTTTTCTAAACTTTATACCTCATTGTAGTTTTGTAGTTTCTTTTCACTCTTTCCTTTTTTTTTTTTTTTTTGGACTTTGATTTAGTTGTTCTTAACTTTTCAGTGTATTGGCAGTTATTTATATTTTCTTAATTATGACAGTGCCTACTTTCAAAATTTTTTCAAAAGAAGTCTTTAGCCAGTGTTTTGTACTTTGAAAATAAAATTGCATCAAACTTATGGGGAAAATGCATAAGCAATGGTTATCCAACCGTATCTCTCTCCCAGATTGTATTGAGATACCAATAGAATTTTAAAATGAGGAAAAACATGTGTCATTCCAGAAGGGCCAAAAAATTTTTGCCAAATATTATATAGATGAGACCAGATTTTCAAAAGCCAGAAGGACTCAAAAATCACCACATTAAAAAAAAAAGATCATCTGAAAAGTAATAGAAAAAGTTTGCTCTCATTAATGCTTTTCTCCTTAAATTGAGAGGGATAGACATGAGAACACATCTTTTTTTTTTTTTTTAAGTTTATTTATTTAATTTGAGAGAGAGTGAGGGAGGGCAAAAAGAGCGAGAGAGAGAATCCTAGGCAGGCTCTGCACTGTCAGATGTGGGGCTCGAACTCACAAACTGTGAGATTATGACCTGGGCCGAAGTTGGATGCTTAACTGATGATGCCACCCAGGTGCCCCTTTGTAGCAATTCTGTATATGTGTATTCCACACATATGCTCTTTGGTTTAGCTTGATACTAAATGACCCTTGTGCTATCAATAAATGCTACTTGGTCATCATATGTTGTGATTATACCCTACCACATTCAGTTTTCTAAAACTGACTATCATTATACATCTATATTCAAAAGTAGAAATAAATGAGGACCAACCAAATGAGAACAAGTAAAAGCTATTTATTCAAAGCTTGTTATAGCGAGGGAGTCAGCCACCATTACTTGTATTTGGCAGAAATTTAAAAGCAGGCAGGATAATAGGAAAGTTTTATAGGAGAAAACAAGAGGATTCAGGTATGCCCTAAATGGAAACAGTTGGCATAGCAAAGCTGTGGGCAAACTTACTAGAAGAGGGTCATCCTACTTGGTTGGTATAGTGCACATTTGGCTTTCTCTGAGAGGTTCTAAGTTGGAAGTGGAAGCAGGGACAAAATTTAGTGAAGCTGTTACTTATTTCATCATGTCCTGGCCATTTTGGGTGAATGGTTTCAGGTATTATTGTTTGACTTCCTGCACCATTACTAGAGATGATGGTCTGACTTTCTACAAACCTAACATAGTAATAGAAGGTGTGCTTCCTTGGATGGTTACTACAGATCATGAGTTGATTCTTGGGCTGCTAGTTGCAGGTTATAGGTTAGAGTTCATGTTTATACATGATCATTGTATATTCAGTCTATCAGCGTGATCTGTCTAACCTTTTCTTATACAGTCTTGATAGTTTTTTTATAGAATTATAAATTAATTGAATAGATTTTCCTATAGTTTCACTGTTTTAAACAATTTATATCCCATATTTTTAAGGCAATAATTTTTTGTTTGGTCCTTCCACTACTCTTAGAAATTTCTGGATACATTTCTCGGTAATTCGTAATTTAGATTACTCTGATATTTAGGGGCACCTGGATGGCTCAGCTGGTTAAACCTTCGACTTCAGCTCATGTCATGATCTCAGGGCTCATGAGTTCAAACCTCATGTTGGGCTCTGTGCTGACAGCTCAGAGCTTGGAGCCTGCTTCAGATCTCTGTCTCCCTCTCTCTCTGCTGCTCCCCCCACTCACCCTCTGTCTCTCTCTAAAATAAATAAATGTTAAAAAAAATTTAAAAAATAGATTACTGATATTTGACATTTTTTGGATCAGTTTTTCTCTGCTTGGATTCTTAAGGAATTTTTGTTCGTCATTTTAATTTTAAAATGTTGCCAGCAAGTGCTTTTAGATATGCTTTTTCAATATGTACACATAAACTCTTTAAATCTGTCTTCTCTAACTTTGAAAATTGCTTTATGTAATCTGTTGTGTTATCTTTTTTGTGTGTGTGTGTGACCACTCATTAATTATATGTTGGATTTTTATTCTCTGTTTTTAGTATCTTTTATTTCATTGCACCATTATTTTTTTCTTCTCTGAGTTCTGGGATATTATTTTGAGTAGTTTTCACATCTGTTATTCTCTCTTATCATTTGTGTTCCTGACTGCTGTCTCTGGAATTTTAATTCTACTTTTGTATTTTTTTAGTTTCCTCCCATTAATTAAAAGAAAAAAAATCAGCATCACCAAGATATATTTCTCAGTGGCACTCAGTTTTTAGATTGATGTTTTTTTCTTTCATATGTTTTACAGGGTATTTACAGAACCATCTAGAAATCTTTTTTAATACTTTTGAACATGAAATATTTATATCAAGATTTATAGTTATTTGACATGTCTCAAAATCAAAATACATGAAAACCACTATTACAGGCATTTCTAGAACATCTCTTCCTTTCTCTGCACACTGTGTTGGAGAACCTAGCTGCCCAGGATCCGGCACATTTCTGACTCCACACTTTTTATTTTTCTATTTTTCTTTAATAAGAGAAGCTTTCTTCTTGCATGCTTCCGTTCTTATCATTCCTCCTCCAACGGTAGCTTTCTGTAGGTATATATGTGGTAGTAGATATGCTCTAGCCATATAAAATTATATCAAAATACATTAATGCAACATCTGTTTGTTTTTCTAGTTGATATATACTTTGGGTCTCAGAACTGGGACAAACTTAGAGGGGATTTATAAAGACTCTGCTTATCATCCTTTTATACATTCATTCACCAAGTATTCCTTTTAAGTGCCTGGGGAAAAGAATGTAAAGTAGCTTGCCTGAGATTCGTGACCCATTTTTCCTTCTTGGGGAAGGAGACCTCCTTCCAAGCCTGGGGAGAAAGTAAGTCAGGTGACTCAATCCTATCTCCTTATGTAATGGAATTTCCTTTAAGTAGATAAATGGCATTTGATATGAAGAATAGTCCTCATTTGTGGAATGTCTTTAGCAAAACTATCTGTGTTTAATCACTACTTACTGTAAATAATCTATGAAATTATAATGCAAGACTCACTAGAGAATGCCAAATAAGCTATACAATTTCCTGGATATAAGACAGTGATATTTTGTAACTTAAAATGCTCCTCACTGTGTACGGATTGTTGCTAGAGACAGTGGTTTGACTTCCTACAAGTCTGACATGTAGATATGGTACCTTAAAAAATGTCTCTTGCAAACCTCCTAGGTTATTCTATAACAGAGATAATATATTGGGGTGCAGAAAAGAAGAGCATAGGTACTTTCTAGAATGTCCAAATTTTCTTTCTACTTTGTTTATGCCCTTGACAAAGTGTAGTTTGTAAATATTTGGGTAAACTTTGGTACTAGGCAAGGTCTCTGATAATTTGAAGCTGACCTAACAATCTGTCCTTTGTGTGAGCTCAAATGCTTATTACTAAGCTCTGAGTTGGGGCTGGTAAAGGAGCTGCAGCAAATCAGTTGATGTAAAGTGGTATGACATATCTTGAGATTAATTTCACAATAATATTAAAACTTTAATAACCATTTTTCCCTATAGCCTTCCAATGCACAGTAGCATGAAAGTAGCCATAGACAATATGTAAATAAATGGGTTCATCTGTGTTCCAATAAAACTTTATTAAAACGTGTAGCAGATCTTGGGGCGCCTAGGTGGCTCAGTCGGTTAAGCATCCGACTTCAGCTCAGGTCACGATCTCACGGTCCGTGAGTTCGAGCCCCGCGTGGGGCCCTGGGCTGATGCCTCAGAGCCTGGAGCCTGCTTCCCATTCTGTGCCTCCCTCTCTCTCTGCCCCTCCCCCATTCATGTGTCTCTCTCTGTCTCAAAAATAAATAAACGTTAAAAAAAAAAAATTTAAAACGTGTAGCAGATCAGATTTGGCCCCTGGTGCATCGTTTGCTGACTCCTGTTCTTGATAGGGTGGTTTGAGAAAGCTTTTCTGACAAGAGACATTTGTCTCTTAAGTAAAGACAGGATACATCATAAAGAAAACCGTTGATAGATTTTCCCCGTCCATTTACAATATGTGCAGTAGTAATAGTTTTTCAGCCTTAGTTTTGAGTGTTATTTGATCTTCAGTCGCTTTAAAGAAGATTTGAAAGGATAAACCAATAGGTTAAAGAAGGAATTTTTTTCTTAAGTATGCTACTCTTTAATTTATAAATGGTTATAAAATTCATTTTATTAACTTTTAAAATGACATTTTGCCTATTTTTAGCTTAACATGGATGAAGAAAATTAATCACTAAGGGAAAAGATGGAGAGTTGGGTGCCTGGGGGGTTCAAGAAAGGAAGAAGGGAGAACATTTCATGAGAGTGGAATGGAGCTAGGACCAGATTCTCCCTTTCCCTGTCTTTTCCTCCTTCGTGTGCTGCCTGCTAAGTTTTGAGTCTATGCCAGCTGGGTTGACGATCCTTCTTCAAAAATCAATATTCAAGTTACTGAATTTTATTGAAATAATAAAATTATTTTTTCCTCTTTCCTGTTTTTCTCTTTCCTGTCTTCTTTTTAGTATCCTCCCCTTCACCTTCTCCTCTTACATCCTCTCTCTTCCTTTTCCTCTCCCTCATTCTTTTTCTCCTAATCTGAAACAAACCATGTAAATATTTTGTCAAATAGAGTCTTAAAAAAAAAGGGGGGTGCCTGGGTCGGTTAAGCGTCCGACTTTGGCTCAGGTCATGATCTCGCGGTCCGTGAGTTTGAGCCCCGCGTCGGGCTCTGTGCTGACCACTCAGAGCCTGGAGCCTGTTTCAGATTCTGTGTCTCCCTCTCTCTCTGACCCTCCCCCATTCATGCTCTGTCTCTCTCTGTCTCAAAAATAGATAAACGTTAAAAAAAAAAAAAGGAAACGAAGAAACAAAGTTCTTTAAAGCTCTTTCATTGTCTTCTTCTGTTTTCCTCAATTTGTTTTCTGTTATAGTTTAATGTCAAATTGCATTGACTTCTCCAGTCCCTTCCCACCTACCACTGCCTCTTCCTCTGCCTATCCTCCAACGCCACAGAAAGAACTAGTGAATTGTTGAATTTCTTGTGCAAGAGACTGGATGTGGTTCTCACATTAACATACTATAGGATCATCAGCAAGTAATTTAGCCTCTATTAATCCCCTCTCATGCATCTATAAAGCAAAAGAGTTAAAGTTTCTGTTTCCTAGAATTCCTCTAAATTCTTGCATATAATATTCTTCAATACAAAATTATAGGTAAATCTAATCTAAACTGTTCCTCACTTAATCACTTAGTACCAGACTTCCTTTCATCACGTTTTTGTTCACAGGATTCCAAACACCTGTAATAATTATATAGTTACATTAATATGTAATTAATTGATTGTCACATCACATTAATTGATCCTGTGTATGTATAATAAGAGCCATGTAAGCCACCATTTATTTTTTTATATTATTTAAAATCATGAAATGTGAGATGCTGAAAAAATTAGAATGAAGGTGGAACTAGGCTCATTCTTTCATTCGTTGGCACAACATCGAGTGTCCATTTTATAGAAGTCATTTCCTAAGGAAATGACAACGTCTGGAACATCATCTAAACTCTCTGTGCTGTAAATTCTTTCCAGAAAAAGAAATAGAACTGTATTATGTCTCTGGTCTAAGTATGTGTTTCTCTCCACGTTGAAAAACTAAAATACCACTTTAACACTCAGGGATAAAGATCATGTATTCCACACTCTTGGTCCCAGACACTTCCAGATCCAGGCTCTGTCACTAACTGCACAGCTTTGGCAAGTTAGTCAATCACTGTGAAAACGTTCCCTCATCAAAGAGGGACGATATATGGTGAGCATCTGGCACACAGTAACCCTGAATGAACAGTATCATTCCTACCTTTATTCTTATTATCTTGAAATAATTCTCCTCTTTCTTCTTGCTTTCTTCCTCCCCCTCCTCCCCCTCCTCCTCTTCCTCCTCCTTCCCTTCCTCTTCCTCCTCCTCCTCTTTCTTCTTCTTTTCCTTCTCTTCTCCTTCCTCTTCTTCCCCTTCCCCCTCTCCTCCTCCTCCTCCTCCTCCTCCTCCTCCTCCTCCTTCTGTTCCTTTTCCTCCTCCTCCTTCTCCTTCACATTTATGCATCCACTTTGTACTTTAATAATTATAGTTGGTAACAGAACTTAAGCATTTTTGATGCTTTAGGATAATAATGGCCTGAGAACCATTTTCAAAATATCAGTTACAGTACTCCTTAACAGTTCCTCTTTTGTCAATTAAATCTGTATTTCATTATAACCATTTCCACTCAGGTCAAGGCTGCTTGTTGTTCCTTGAGCAAAATCCAAACTCTTCAGCCTATCACTCTTCAGCCTTCCACTATTTTGTCCGTATGAATCTCTTTTTCATCACCTACTATTTTCACAATGTATTACAACCATAATGCATTTCAATTCCATGTAATCTTTTTCTCTTACAATTTCTCAAATATACTCAATATGTTCTGTCTCTTAGACCTTGCTCAATGCTCCTTGGGTCATTTAGAACATCCAAAATCCACACTCATCTATTTTAATATCCTATCCATTAGGTAAGCTCATCTCTGTTAACGATATATCAACACCCCTGCTTGCTCTGTGAACCACTTTTTCTTTCTTTGCTTTCCTATGCCTCTGGCATATGTTCTTTGATTACATTGATACATAGATCCTTTCAGTTTATTTCCAATTTCCAATTCATCCTTGAGATGCCAAATGCCTGAAAGTCTAAACCCTTTCAGCATATTTTCTTCATTCTTTTCTTTACATTGTATAGTATCTTGCCCCTAGTAAATGCCTTGATAATAAATATTTGAATAACTATTTGGTTCTAGATAGGAGGTATAGAGGGATGGGCATAGAGCTATTTTTGTGGCTTATAGAAAATGAGTTGCCTAAAGCTTGTTCCCACGGTGAGGAAATGGTGTGTCAGAATCCCATTCTGGGATTTGTGCCAGGCTTGCACTACAAAGTGAGAAGTGTTTGAAAAGGTAACACAGAAGTGTTAGAATCTTTCAGTAAAGAAGTGTTAATTGCAGTACTTTAGAGTATGAAAATGAATTAAAGTATAACTACTCCTTAGTCAAACAAAAAGTATAACATGTAATAGATATATGTAATACATTGGAAATGATTTTTTAAAGATTGAGACCATACCATATTATTCATAATAGAAAGAAGGCTATTGAAATCTGTAATGTAAGTGGAATCATAGTATATGGTACTTGATGTTCTTATTAATTACTAAAATTTAAATCAGCCTTCATCTCTCTTAGCAGTTGCAATTTCTTTGAATGTCCATTAGAGAAAAAAATATTGTATTTAACTTTTCAATAATATTAATAATTATAATAATAGAACCTACTTGTTTGAGGGATTATATTTTGTATTTTCAAATTGATCCCATGTAAAATACTTAGATATATTTACTATAAATTTTATAATTCTGAGTAGATCATATCACTATCATGGACATGAAAAATCATCTAAAGAATTTCTAATTCTTTGGAGATTTAAAAAGATAACTAACATTATTATTGATTAGCACTCCCAATGTGCCATCTTCCCTAGAGCTCTGTAATATTCTTGTGAAATTTGAAGCATATTATGACCCCAAATGTACTGAAAGAGAAATGGAATCCAGAGAAGGGCTTAGTTTAATAATAAAGTTTACACAATGGTCAAGGAAATGTTTTTTCATCTGCCTAGAACTGCATGCACTCTTAGTGCCCATTAAGCCACATGTAGCTATGAACACTTGAAATGAGGTTTGTACCATACTTTAAAATTTAGACACTGAAGCAGTATAAAATGTTTTTAAAAATACACACAAAGTTATAGTTTTGGTAAGACTACATTTCCTTTATACTGGTGTAATATTGTAATGAGTTTACTTGAATATTTTATATGGGCAGCATGAGGTACAGTAATGCGTATGTAACTTACAATTGAATTCTTGTGAAAGTTTTGATTACAGTACAATTAAAACATTTTTAGTTTACAGGGGCACCTGGGTGGCTCAGTCGGCTAAGTGTCCAACTTGGGCTAAGGTCATGATCTCATGGTCTGTGAGTACGAGCCCAGCATCGGGCTCAGTACTGACAGCTCAGAGCCTGGAGCCGGCTTCAGATTCTGTGTCTCTCTCTCTCAGTCTCTCTCTCTCTCTCTCTCTCTCTCTCTGTATGTACCACCCCCACTCACACTCTGTTTCTCTCTCTCTCTCAAAAATAAAACATTAAAAAAACTAAAAAAAACACTTTTTGTTTACAAATAAGTATGGGTCTATTTTAAATTTAAAATGAAAACGTACTACTGTCCAGAATGAAATGGAGTTGTGGAAGTTTGCACTATGTCTAAAATAATGGGACAAAAGAGAGTTGCAGGCTTGTCAAAAATTTATGATGAACAGCAATTGCGCGGTATGCTTCATGAGAGCAGCACAACAATTTATTTGTTAATTGTGTTAAAAATAATATAGAATATAATGGACAATTTTAGGAAACGTTTTCAGCAAGTACATTTTCTATCAACAGTCAAAAAAGTGTCAACACTATTAGTTGTCAGAACGTGGAGTTAAATGTCTAAGAAACATTTAAAAACTATTTTTAATAGTTGCTTTCTAAAGCAGTGTAGAATTTATTAAAAAAACAAATAAAAACATCCTGATGACTACCTTGGGAGGCACTAACGTAAGGTGAATTTAAAATATTGGCCATTAATATCAAGACTGGAAAGTGGAATTAATACCCTTTAAGTATTTTAACATTTTTGTAATTTTTAGAAGGAAAGTAAAGATGTTGTGATATATTCTTGGAGATATATGACATTAAAGTTTTATGGACAACTACAATAAGGATAGAACTGAGGATATTTCTTTCAAATAATTAAAAAGATAAATTGAGAGTACAGAAAATTTGTCAAATTTAAAGCAGTATGGGTAGGATTTTTTTAAATTGGTTTTTAAAAAGAAGAATAGTGAGAAAACAAAATAGGGTGATGAATCTAAATCCAAACATGGTAATGAAGAACAAGGTACATTAAATAAATATATTTAGCAATTCTAAATATAGTCAAATTGGAAATGAACAGTGTGGGTACTGTTTTCCAGTAATCTCCAGTAAGAAAATTAAAATGAAAAGAATCAATATTTCTTTATTTTTATTTATTCAGTTGGTTTTTATTTTTATTTATTCAGTTAGTTGTAAACTTACAAGTTTAAAAGTTTTAAACTTGTAAATTTGGCAGACTCTAACTTGGTTTGGATTTTTGCACAAAAGGAAAACCATTTTTATACACAGGGATACAAAAAATATTTGTTTCAGAAACTCCATTACCGAATTATGAGGAAAAACTCAAAATGACACAGTTCTAAAGTGAAATATCTTCAGTGAAGTCACCAAGTAACAACTCTTAGAATACAATACCTTTCTATCAATATCAAAAAGTACTTTTTCAGGGGTACCTGGGTGGTTTAGTAGATTGAGCATCAGACTTTGGCTCAGGTCATGATCTTGTGTTTCTGGGTTGGAGCTCCACATTGGACTCCGTGCTGACAGCTCAGAGCCTGGAGCCTGCTTTGGATTCTATGTCTCCCTCTCTCTCTGCCCTTCCCATGCTCACATTCTGTCTCTCTCTTTCTGAAAAAGTAAAAAACGTCAAAAAAAAAAGCACAACACACTTATTCAAAACTTGAAAAATTGCAAACAGTTTTCTTTAGACTGGGAGTCATGCATTATATGAGACACATGGTCCAATCTATGCTTGGGGTGGATTTTTCCTAAGAGGA
Organism: Panthera uncia; assembly: GCF_023721935.1. NCBI lineage: Eukaryota > Metazoa > Chordata > Mammalia > Carnivora > Felidae > Panthera > Panthera uncia. The sequence goes on from NC_064810.1 coordinate 40,031,139, forward strand.
CATTGAAGTTGACATAGAAAGGTCATTTAGTGGTGTAAAAAATAGTTCTTTTGGCTTATTTTTCAAACTTTTCCTTTTGTTAAAGACAAAATTCACCTAGATTACGGAAAAATTAATTTCTATGTGATGTATGGTTCTCCACCTATCTTAGGTCAAAATTCCATACTGATTGGAATTAAAACTGATGTTTCCTTTATTGTTTCATTCCACTCTGTAATATATATTAAAAATGTCTGTGCCCAGTTTTTGAGACAATTATATTAAAAATATAATGTACACAGTTGTTAAAATCATTCAATATATGCATGCAATTACTATGAATCACAGCCTGTTTATGGAAGCTATTGAGAGAGAGAATGAATTCACTGATATTGTGTTCTTTGCCAATTCCCCTTGTTGAGTTGTGGACAAATGACTTAAAGATTACTGTATTGTTAATTCAAATTTTTCTTGAAACAAAAAAGGATGCTTGCCAAATATTCAATAAGACAAAAACGGCAGTGTGATTTACATATTTCGTTGATGTAACATTCCATATAAGCAAACAAAACTTGTAGCATCAAATAAAAGCTTATTTGTATCTAGCTAAACAGGTACATGAATTTATGCTGAAATGAAAACTTCATAATACAAGTCAATAGTAATTATTGAACATTTCCAACGCGAGCCAATATGCAGATTTTAATTGTAATTGACATTATGTAAATACTTCTCAAAATAAAAAAGAAAAATTTGAAGAACATGAATGCTGAATTGACATAACAGTTAATAAATATATTTAACTTGGACAGACATAGTTTTGGAACCAGTATGCTTTTGCTCCAAAACGGAAAAAAATTATTCTACAAAGATGAACCAGTTTTATTAATTTAGATAAAAAGATTATTAATTTAGGTAAAAAGATTTCTAAAATAATTTTTAGAAATTGATTCAGTTATTTGAAACCATTGAACATCTGTTTAGGACAACTTGTGTATAAAAATGTATTTTTTTAAACTATACATTTAGCAACTTTAAACACAGATCAAATATATCTGATGGAAACTTATCATCCAAATGGAAACATGCTGTAAGGGTAACATACACCAAATTTCATAGAAGATGGCACAAAAACTGTAAAATAACTCATTAATTGTATTTATATATATTTATATTTAAATATTTATTTATTTTGAGAGAGAGAGAGAGAGAGCGTGTGCATGCAAGTAGGGGAGGACAGAGAGGGAGAGAGAGAGAGAGAGAGAGAGAGAGAGAGAGAATCCCAAGCAGGCGCCATCCACACTGTCATCATAGAGCTTGAGGCAGGGTTGACCTCACTAATCATGAGATTATGATCTGAACTGAAATCAAGAGTCGGATGGTTAATCAACTGAGCCACCCAGGCACTCCAATAGTATCTATATTGATGACATGTTGAAACTATAATATTTTGGATCGATGACGTTAAAAATATTATTAAAATAATAAAAACATTATTAATACTAATTTTACTAGTCTCTTTTTAATACTACTACTAGAAAATTTAAAATTACCTATGTGGCTCACTTTTATCTCTATTGGACAGTGATAGTCTAGAATATAAATAAGTTAGAGAGGTTGAGAATCCGAAGCAGGCTCCAGACTCTGAGCTGTCAGCACAGAGCCCAACATGGGTCTCAGACCCACCAACCGTCGTGAGATCACGACGTGAGCAGAAATCAAGTGACAGATGCTTAACCGACTGAGCCACCCAAGTGCCCCAATTCTCCCACATTTTTAAAAACATAACTGGCATCACTATATACATACTTTGATGTTATGTGCTCCTATTATAGTTTTATAAATTTTGATTGTAGAAGTAGTGAATGCTTATAAAAATTTAGAAAATAACCAAACATATACTGTAGAAATCCAACATTATGTTTCCCTCTTAAAAACAATTCACAGAAGATTATAATATATTGTTCCATATTTTGCCTTTGCAAATGCAGACATGTTGTATTTGTTTTAAAAATATTTGGGATTATATTGTACATATAATGGGCATATTACCTCACTGCTATTGCCTTGATGCTGTAAGGATTCATCTCAATTGCTTTTTCAGTCAGTCATTGAGAAAAATCCATAACTTTGGTCATAATCACCCTTGGCCAACACTCTCCTCCTGTTTTAGCCCTCTTTCTCACCCCTACCCAAATATGAAAACCCTTCCTCTGAACCCCGCAGTATGGTCAGTCTTCAGAACAATTTCCTAGACCCACATTTAGCTCTTGTTTGATCAGTTCCTTCCGAGTAATCTAAATGGTTGAAATCTAGGTTCCTCTGAGGATGCTGCATCCCTTGAGTAAGTTCTTTAATATGTTTTATATCACTCCTTTTGAAATAGGGGAATTTCACTTTTGATGCCCATTGGTATTTCCAACCATTTTCTCTCTTTAATTCCCATCCCCTCATCCCAGGTGTAAATGCCATGTCATATGGCTGTATCCTCAATATCTCATTTTTTTTTTCTAGTCATTTTCTGAATGTGGCATCAGTGTCTTTTGGATTCTGGCTTACTTTTATCTTCTTCAATACTCCTGTTACAACTCTTGCAATATCCTGAGGTTCTCATCTCTGTGATTTCTCCATAGTGCCTGCTCTTTTTCCTCTCAAAAGCACGTCCAGGATCTAGATCTTTCTGTTACTACATTCCATAAAATCTCAGGTTCCAGCACCCCACTAATTATTTAGTGCTTTCACTCCAACTGTATTTTGGGACCACAATCAAATGTTCTTAAAAACATTTCATTGTCTTTTTGTCCTTGATGCCTTCCTAAGCTGTCTTAAATTTCATAATCTATCATTATAAAAATCATTACATATACCCTCATCTCTCACCACATCTTCATTTTCTTGTAATTATCTGACAAAACTCCAATCCTTGTTAAATTAAATTTTCTACCTACTCTAAACTTGCATCTCTGCAGGTGAATGTGGTTAGAGAATGTGCTGATATGTCTCACTTTAAACGTCACAGGAGCCTTTAATGCTGTCCAAAGTCCATCATTTTTTCTCCTCTTCTGGATAACTGATACCTTTTCTTCTCCTTGGACATTCTCACTCTCAACAAATGCACTGCATTCTGTCTCAGGTTTCTGTGTCATGATCTAAGGCCTCTTCCCTTTATACATTTAATTTTACCTTCTTTTAGCTGCAAAGGGATAATTATCTACCAATTGTCCCTTCTATGACCAATTCTTCCCACTCTCAATTTTTGTCCTATTAGCAAACAAACTAATGTATTTTCTATTATCATAAAAAAGGAAACAATTTTTTCTCCATTTCCAGCCCATTTTACTTACCCATTCACACATTTAAAAAAAGTTATGATTGGGGCGCCTGGGTGGCTCAGAGGGTTAAGCGTCCGACTTCGGCTCAAGTCATAATCTCGTGGTCCGTGGGTTCGAGCCCCGCAACGGGCTCTGTGCTGACAGCTCAGAGCCTGGAGCCTGTTTCAGATTCTGTGTCTCCCTCTTTCTCTGACCCTCCCCTGTTCATGCTCTCTCTCTGTCTCAAAAATAAATAAATTAAAAAAAAATTTTTTAAAGTTATGATTGCTCTAAATACTTCTTTTAAGGTTTTTTTTTTTTTTTTTTTTTTTTTTTTTATTTACCAACTCTAACCATGGTTTCACTTACCCTGCTATATGAGAATCACTACTGTCTAGGTAATTATAACCCTTTATATTGCTAAATACAATTCCTGATCTTCATTTAAGTGGAATTTTCCATAGCACTTCATTAATAAATTTATTAACCTATATTCCCTCAAACTCGTTTTTTAAAGTAGGCTTCACACCCAACATGGGGCTTGAACTCATGACCCTGAGAGCAAGATCTAAGCTGAGATCAAGAGTTGGACACTTAACTGACTGAACCACCCAGGTGCCTCTCCTAAAACATGTTCTTATTTGAATTCACAGTACCAAATGCTCCTGGTTTTCTTCCTTTCCTTCTCATTGCAGTTGTTACTTTCCACATCAGTACCCTAGATCTAAATACTATAGTGCCCCCAAATTCAGTCCTTGGATCTGTTTTCTTTCTCCACTCATTTTCACAGAGAGGCTTTCATTACTACATATTAGGTGATAATTCTGAACTTGAAACTCCATTCCAGATATCATAATTCCAAACTACTTACTCAATGGTAATAGTCATTTAAAACTTAATGGATTGCAAACCAAACTCCTTATCTCTGTTCTTACATCTCTGCTGTAATCCCAAACTTGTTCCTTCAGAAATCTTCCCCATATCAGTAAAGAGCAACTCTCTTCTTCCAGATTATTTGTGGAGTGCTAGCAACTTCCCAATTTTATATTCAAATCATGATGTGTAAGGTTATTCTTAAGATTATTTAAACAATTTTAGTCAAGACTAATTTTGTTTGTTGACTATTTATTTTAATTTTTTAATGTTTATTTTATTTATTTTTGAGACAGAGAGAGAGAGAGAGAGAGAGAGAGAGAGACAGAGACAGAGCATGAATGGGGGAGGGGCAGAGAGAGAGGGAGACACAGAATTAGAAGTAGGCTCCAGACTCTGAGCTGTCAGCACAGAGCCCGACAAGGGGTTCAAACTCATGAACCACGAGATCATGATCTGAGCTGAAGTTAGATGCTTAACTGCTTAGCTGACTGAGCCACCCAGTTGCCCTATGCTGACAATTTAGAAGCACTTCTGTTGATTTAATTACGTGAATCAAGTTTCTTAGAAAAACTATCCAATCAAGGGACCTACTCTCTTGTTTGTCCTTAAATACATCTTTCTTAAAGAAAAAGTAAAAAATTTATCTTGTTGCTTTGTGGGTTGCTCCAAGAGATTACATAGGATAGTAAACATTTCCTTCCCCTTAATTTTATCAGGGTCAGATAAATTAGGGGCCACTAGAAATATATTTCAAACTCTCTAGTAATACATTTCAAACTCACATGGAAAGTCATAATTTCCAGATCATTTAGGAATTTTAAAAAGCAGCTTGAAAATATATCTTCCAGAATTGCTAAAGCTAGCATAAAATAGTCTTGAGGAAAAAAGGTCACTGCATTTTATGTTTAGATATGAAAAGAACTAGAATGCAATAGTGTTTATTAAGATGTTCACATCCTAAATCATGGTTTGTGAGTTGGTTGAAAGGGAAGTAAGGGAAGGGACATTGTGTCAACTGGTTATTTTAAAAACAAATCTCTAGGGGTGTCTGGGTGGCTTGATTGGTTAAGTGTCTGACTCTTGATTTCAGCTCAGGTCATGATATTCTGGTTCATGAAATTGAGTCTTGCATTGGGTTCTATGCTGACAACATGTAGCCTGCTTGGGATTCTCTCTCACCCTCTCTGCCCCTCCCCTTCTCTCACTCTCTCTCTCTCTCTCAAAAACAAAAATTAAAAACAAATCTTGGGGTGCCTGTGTGGCTCAGTGGGTTAAGCATCTGATTCTTGATTTTGGCTTAGGTCATGATCTTGTGGTTCAGGAGTTCAAGCCCCATGTTAGACTCTGGGCTCTGAACCTGCTTGGGATTCTCTGTCTTTCTCTCTCTCTCTCCCCTCCCCCTTCAAAAATAGATAAATAAACATTAAAAAAATTAATTAATTGAAAAAAAATCTCTACACTGATCACCAGAGGCTACAATAGAAATCAGGAGTAAGCATATCTATTTTGAAAAGGTTCTCAAGATGATTCTGAAAGGATTTCCATCAATTTTGATCCTAAATAAGAATATTTTAGAGAAAGGCACAATCTAAGCTTGGAATATATCAGAATAGGAGAGGTAGAGTTGGACTTGGAACTTATAATTAGAGTGAAAGGCAAAAAAAAAAAGATATTTTAGAAAAAGACAAGAGATTCTATCAAATCTAGTGATATCAAATATAGTGATGTTAAGCAAGAAGGAACCAACAATTTCAAGTGTACAAAGCCTAAAAAACCTATGAGTACAGACAAAAATCATATCATTTACTTGAAAATGCTATTTTTGTCCAATGTTAAATGTTTGGCAAACTTGATGACTTAGAGAGTAAATGTAAAGACATTAAGAAGAGAAAGGAAGGGGAAGAATTAATTTTTTGTGGCATAGATATCAGACAATATTAAGGACTTTATGTTCTTTATCTCGTTTAATTTGCAAAAATCTATGAGGGACGAGCTATTATTAATCCTTCTTGACAGTCAGGATACTGAAATAGACTACATGACCTGCTCAAGGTCATAACACCAGGGAATAGTAGACCAAAGTCCAAGCTCATGATATACATATATGACTGCACATTTTTTGACATTGCTAAAACTAAAAACAACAAAAATGAAAACTAAATTAATTTAAATGAAAATAAATTAATTTTTTTAATACTCATTACTGGCTAAGGTATGGAGAAGATAGACATGGAGAATCTAAAACGCTCTGCTATGTTGGAGGAGAAGCTAATGGTATAGCTATTTGCAAAAATAGCTTAGCAGTTTCTTATATAAACCTACATCTATCATATATCTAGCCATCCCTCTTCTGGATATATACATAAGATACATAAGAAGCTATGTTCACACAGAAGTCTATGTATGAATATAATGCCTTTATTTACATACTCCCCAAATTGGGTATAATCCAGATGTCATTCAATCGATGTATGGGTAAAGAAATTGTGCTCCATCTATAGAATGGAATACTACTCAGAGTATAAAGAAATAAAACACTGATTTATACAATGGGAATAAATCTTAAATGCATTTTGCCAAACCCACAGGCTACATATTTTATGATTTCATTTAGCTGACACTCTGGAAGAGGCAGAAATGTAGACTTGGAAAACAGGAAAAAGGTTGCCAGGGGATGAGGGTTGGGGCAATGATTTCCTATGAAGGAAAAGAGTTTGGGGGAGGTTTGGAAATGTTCTGTATGAAACTGTGGTTTTAGATATTTAATTCTATGCATTTGTCAAAACTCTATAGAACTTCACATCACAAAGAGTGGATTGTGCTGAATAAATTTCAAAAGAGACAAACTAGGATGATACAGGAGTGGTAAAATACTAACTGCCCCAAATGAATCTAACTGTATTAGAAATGAACTACATAATCATACTGAAAGGAATGGGAAAGAAAGAAGCTGACTTAAGTGACTTTGTAATTGTTTTCAGTGAATTCTCTAAGGCTACTGGACATTATACACAAATAATGTACTCTAATTGGTAAATGTGTTTCTCACAGGGATATGTGCTGGCAAATCTGAAACTGCTTTGACTGTATCCTAAGGTTAAATCAACAAATAGATAATGAGAGCCAGGTTTTTCATGGTCTGAGAAAGAAATTTCAAATAAGGGGAAAGGCTATTAAAAAACTCTATGGTGCTGGATTAGAGTCAGAACTATTAATACAGACTGTTTTAAAAATTATACATACAAATAGATACAGAGATAACTGCAGATATGTGCATGTGTGTGTGAGGGAGCATGTGGATGGATTAATCTACAGAAACATATTTTCTAGCTCTATCCACTAACAAGAAGTAGACGCAGTGACACCCAAGTAATGATTAGCATTTCTAGCACCTAGAACCTGGTTTCTGAATACCTTTCTCCAGTGCAAGTACACAAGGCTTCTTAGAGATCTAGAAGGACCCCAGGACTGAGACAGGAAAAGTGCAAGATGTAACTGGAGCTTTTCGTGGCTCCAGAAAATAAAGAAGTGCTGGGGGGGGGGGGCAGAGAGAGACAGTGTGTGTGTGTGTGTGTGAGAGAGAGAGAGAGAGAGAGAGAGAGAGAGAGAGAAGGGAGTTCAGGATCCCATATGGAAGAGCTCTCAATGGCCAAAACTGAAACAACTTGAGCAACAGAATAACTATTGTCCTGAATTAAACCTCAAATTTAAAAAAAAGGAAGAAGAAGAATCAATACACTTATAAATAACTGAATAAACAAGTGGGGAGTAGAGATAGCTCTTCCTGATAGAGAATTTCAATTCAAAAATGTTGATAGAATGAGGGAAATAGAAAATCACCACTAAGACACCATAGTAGCTGCAGACAAGATCCATTGACCGATGTTAAAATTAGGGGGCAGGAGTTAAACAGAAAAAGGATATTTGTATAGTCTAGAAGTAGTTCTCCCTAAATCTTCAGTAATCAGTACGGGGAAAATAGTTACTTTACAGGGAATAATTCTGGCAGATACCACTTTAACCATGTGATTAAGGTTAACATGACCACTAATACCACTAATGCCCATGGACATTGTATGTCTAGAAATCGTGCACCGAAGACAGCACGTCACCTCTGTGGTATTTTTCCTGATAATACATGACTTCAGTCTAAAAATAAGAAAACACCAGACAAGCCCAATTTGAGAGCCATTCTACAAAATAACTGACAAATATCCTTGTCAAAGACAGGGAAAGACTGAAGAACTCTTAAAGTTTAAAGAGACTGAAGAGATACAAGAAGGCAATGTGAAATCTTGAATCTTGGAACAGAAGAGGGACATTAGTGAGAAAAAGATGAAATTCAAAGAAATTCTATGGTTTAATGGTGTTTCTTCAAGGCTAATTTATTATTGATGATAATTATGATTCTGTACAATATTAACATAAGGAAAAGCTGGATAAAAGGCATACTGTTTTTGGATGTATTATATATGACTAAATTATCTCAAAAAAACACAGTGTGCTTCTAGTTAAGCTGGTACAATAAGAACATTCAACAACCGTTCTCATCACTCTAAGCCTATTGAAATGAGAGGTAAAATATAAAAATTACACAAATTGTAACATCAACCTCCCAAAATATAAAAATCTCCTCCTGGATCAAAGCTAGAAAAGAGAAGTGGTTAAGAGGGCTGAACCACAGGCCTACTGAGCTCTGAGTCTAGAAATAGGTCTAGGTGGCTAACACAGGGTCATGGAAAAGAGTAATGCTTCATATGAGTAAGGCAATGAATCCAGTCAGTGAAATAAGGAAGCAGAGAAAAGAGATAAAAAGATTATTTTTAAAAATTTTACTTATTAGAGAGAGATAGAGAGAAAGTGAGAGAGATTGAATTCCAAGCAGGCTCCATGCTGTCAGCATGGAGCCCCATGTTGTGCTTGATCTCATGAACCATGAGATAATGAGCTGAAATCAAGAGTCAGATGCTTAAATAACTGTGCCATCCAGGCATCCCTAGGCTGAATTCTTTAACAGCCACTCTAAACCTTTTCTCCTTAACTTTCTTTTCTACTAGTTATATAATTTTATATAAGAATATTTGAATTTTCAGACTCCTTTAAAGCTAGATTATGATGCCTTTCTAGTCATTGATGTGGTAGTGTTAGTTATGGCTGAATGCTTTTTGGCCCAAACAATCTTGTTAAAGGAAAATCGTTGGGACAATTCTATTATTTCTCCCTGAAAAAGTAACATGCTATCTGGAGGTGCAGTTGTTGTCTAGGAACCATAAGGATGAAACCACACATCATGGATGACAGAGCATGAAGATGGATAGAACCAGCTTTCTAGATGACATCGTGGGCTTTATACCAGTGGTGGTTTAAAAACCAGAGGTGGTTGCCTCCATACATCTTGTTATGTGAGAAAAACAAACCCTTCAGTTGTTTTCTTCTTCATTCACAGAAAAATGCAATTTATTTTACTTTTTTTCTTTTTTAGAGAGAAAAAGAGTGAGCAGGGGAGGGAGCAGGGTGGGGGGAGAGAGAGAGAGAGAGAGAGAGAGAGAGAGAGAGAGAGAATCTTAAGCAGGTTTCATTCTCGGAGCCTGATGTGGGGTTTGATCCTATGACACTGAGATCGTGACCTGAGCTGAAATTAAGAGTTAGACACTCAACTGACTGAGCCACCCAGGTGTCCCTCACAGAAAAATGCAATTTTAACCATGTCAGAGAAAAGCTAAAATTATGATATTCAAGTTGAGTATGTCAGTATAATTTTAAAGCATGGGAATAGAATGAATCATTTAAAAATGAGTAAAAACATATCATAAAAATATGACTTCACCCTAAAAAGGATTAAAAAATGAGCAACTTGAAAATATCTTTAGAATAAGAATGTTTATAGTTTGAAGTGGTGACTGAAGGAATAACATCCATGAAATAGAACAAGAATTCATGAAAGAAAAGATACAGAATTATGGATGGAACTAGAGAGTATTATGCTAAGTGAAATAAGTCCATCAGAGACAAATATCATATGATTTCACTCATATGTGAAATTTAAGAAACAAAACAGATGAACATAAGGGAAGGAAAAATAGGATACAAAACCGTAGAGACTTTTAAATAAAGAGAAGAAACAGGGTTGCTGGAGGAGAGGTGAGGGGGGGTTGGGCTAAATGGGTGATTGGCATTAAAGAGGGCAGTTTTTGGGATGAGCACTGGGTGTTAGATGTGAGTGATAAATCACTGGGTTCTACTCCTGAAACCAATACTACACTGTATGTTAACTAACTTGAGTTTAATAAATAAATAAATGAATAAATAAATACAGAACTAAAATAAGAACCAATAGAGTTAGTGAAAAAAATTTTTAAATCATGCAGAAATTTATATGTATCCTTAGCAAACTAGAATTAAAGGGACATTAATATCATAAAAGATACCTAAGAAAACATCAAACAAAATGAAGCACTTCATACAGATATTAGTTTTGAGGACATGGATCTAGAAATTCAATTTAATTTGAGGACTTATAGGAGCAATCAACTTAATAAATTTATATCAGAGAATTAGGGTCAACAATAAATGAAAATTTTGAAGAAAAATAAGAAATTGTAGCAGCATCACTTATGAAGTATCAATATTTATTTAAAGTTAATTCTAAAGAACAGTACCTTAGCTGGGTTTAGTATTTGTGTTTAATTTACTGTTTATTAATTTAGTAATATTGTTTAGTATTGTTGCAGGGTTATAGACAAGAACAGATACATATATTTATGAAAACTTAGCAAATGATAGAGATGCCAAAACAGATTAGTTTTTAAGTAATGAACATGTTAATAAATGTTGCTATGTAGTCGGCTCTCCAGATGGGAAAAATAAAATAAAATTAGATTCCTGCCTTATGTCATAAATATGCAAAATAATTCTAGTGTCATTAAATACTAAAATATAAAAAGCAAGATGTTAGCATTGAATTTTAAAGAAATTACCACCTAATATTTTTATAGTTTCAGAATAATGAAGTGTTTCCTGAACAAGTTTCCAAAACAAAACCGTGTGTCAATATCATAGGTCATTGGTTGAGCAGAGAGCAAAAATATAGCTTTGGTAAAAGGAATTGATAAAAGTTTGTATTCAACTGCTACAGATCAAACCCCAGGCAGAGATAATAAGATCAAAATCACAAAAATGCATATATATTTGGTTAATAAATGCAAATATTTAGGCAGTTCTTGTCTACCTTACTCTACCAAAATGGCTGTCCAAGTGGATACTGGACTAGGATGGAATCATGATAATCATAAACATATATTGTATCTTTGGTTATGTACAGGCATACCTTTTTTTTTTTTCTTTACTGTTCTTTCTTGTGCTTTGCAGATATTACAGGTGAAGAATATAAGAAAAATTTAAGAAAACAGAAAGCAAAATATGGGGGCATATCTAATTTTTGAAAATCCATTCTAGTTTTTAAAAGAATTTAACACATTTTTTAAGCAACAGAAAAATATCAGAAAAAGCTAAATATACAACAGGAGAATAGTAGATAAAAACTTCTGCATTCATACATTGAGTCAAGTATTAATTGAATTAATCTATTAACTCTAGCGGTGTTCAATAGGGATTTGGTTAAATACAAGCATACCTCTTTTTTTGTGCTTTGCAAATAATTGTGTTTTTTTTGTTTTTTTGTTTTTTTTTTTTTACAAATTGAAAAGTTTATGGCAATCCTGCATCAAGCAAGTCATTTGATGCCATTTTTCCAACCACACATTTGCTCATTTAATGTCTCTGTGTCACATTTTGGTAATTCTCACAACGTCTGAAACTTTTTCATCATTATCATATTTGTTATGATGATCTGTGATCGGTGCTTTTTGATGTTACTATTGTAATTGTTTTGGGGCACAATGAACTGCACCCGAATAAGACAGTGAACTTAACAGTAATATTGAAATTAGGCCAGTTAATAACACTACAATGGCATCGAAGCATTCAAATGAAACTCAAAAAGTTTCATGTCTCTCACTTGAAATCAAAGGCTAGAAATGAGTAAACCTAAGGGAGGAAGGCATGTTGAAATCTGAGATAGGCTGAAAGCTATGTTTTTTGTGTCAAACAGTTAAACTAACTTATGAATACAAAGGAAAAGTTGTTGAAGGAAATTAGAAGTGGTACTCCAGTGAACACATAAATGATAAGAATGTGAAACAGTCTCAGGGCGCCTGGGTGGCTTAGTCGTTGGGTGTCCGACTTCGGCTCAGGTCATGATCTCACAGCTCGTGGGTTCAAGCCCCATGTTGGGCTCTGTGCTGACAGCTCAGGACCTGGAGCCTGCTTCGGATTCTGTGTCTCACTCTCTCTCTGCCCCTCCCCTGCTCACACTCTGTGTCTCTCTGTCTCTCAAAAATAAATAAACATTTAAAAAAAAATAAGAAAGTGAAACAGTCTTATTGCTGAGATGGAGAAAAATTAAATAGTCTGGATAGAAGATCAGACCAACCACAACATTCTCTTAAACTAAAGCCTAGTTTAGAGCAAGGCCCTAACTCTCTTTAAGGCTATGAAAGGTGAGAGAAGTGAAAAAGCTGCAGGAGAAAAGTTTGAAGCTAGGAGAGGTTGACTCTTAAAGTTTGAGGAAAGAAGCCTTCTCTATAACGTAAAAGTGCAAAGTGAGGCAGCAAATGCTTATGTAGAAGCTGCAGCAGGTTATCCAGAAGATGTAGTTAAGACCATTAATGAAAGCAGCTATGCTAAAAAACAGATTTCAAGTGTACACAAAATAGCCTTATATTGGAAGGAGGTACTATCTAGGACTTTCATAGCTAGTGGGGAGAAGTCAATGGCTGGCTTCAAATATTCAAAGGACAAGTTCACTTTCTTCTTGGGATTAATGCTGTCGGTGACTTTCATTTGAAGCCAATGTTCATTTACCATTTAAAAAATCCTAGGGTCTTTAAGAATTATGCTAAATCTACTCTGTGCTCTACAATCCTAGATGACAGTGCATCTGTTTGCAACATGGTTTACTGAATATTTTAAGCCCACTCTTGAGACCTACTGCTAAGAAAAAAAAGATTCCTTTCAAAATATTACTGCTTAATGACAATGCACCCAGTTACCCAAGAGCTCTGATGGAAATATACAAGATGAATGTTGTTTTCATGCTTATTGACACAACATACATTCCACAGCCCATAGATCAAGGGGTAATTTTTTTTTTTTAATTTTTTTTTTTCAACGTTTATTTATTTTTGGGACAGAGAGAGACAGAGCATGAACGGGGGAGGGACAGAGAGAGAGGGAGACACAGAATCGGAAACAGGCTCCAGGCTCTGAGCCATCAGCCCAGAGCCTGACGCGGGGCTCGAACTCACGGACCGTGAGATCGTGACCTGGCTGAAGTCGGACGCTTAACCGACTGCGCCACCCAGGCGCCCCGATCAAGGGGTAATTTTGACTTTCAAGTTTTATTGTGTTAAGAAATATGTTTTGTAAGGCTTTGGCTACCATAGATAGCGATTCCTCCCAGATATCTGGGCAAAGTCAATTGAACACCCTCCTTAAATGGTTCATCATCCTAGATGCCAGAAAGAACATTCATAATTCATGGGAAGATGTAAAAACATCTAATTTAATAGCAGTTGGAAACAGTTGATTCTAATCCTCATGGATGACTTTGAAGGATTTCAGCTTTAGTGGAAGAAGTAACTGCAGATGTGGTGGAAACAACAAGAGAACGAGAATTAGAAGAGGAGCCTGAAGAGGTGACTGAATTTCTGCAATAAACTGGAACAGATGAGGAGTTGCTTCTTTTGGATGAGCAAAGAAAAGTGGTTTCTTAAGATGGAATCTACTCCTGGTGAAGATGCTGCGAAGATTGTTGAAATAACAACAGGGGACTTAAAATATTATGTAAACTTAGTTGATAAAGCAGTGGCAGAGTTTGAGAGGATTGACTCCGATTATGCAAGAAGTTCTACTGTAAGTAAAGTGCTGTCAAACTGCATGGCATGCTACAGAGAAATCGTTGGTGAAAGGAAATCAATCAATGCAGCAAACTTCGTTGTTGTCTTAAAAAATTGCCACAGCCACTGCGGCCTTCAGCAACCACCACTCTGATCAGTTAGTAGCCATCAACACAGACACAAGACCCTCCTCCAGCAAAAAGATTTATTTACTGAAATCTCAGATGATGGTTAGCATTTTTTAGCAATAACGTATTTTTACATTAAATTATCTACATTGTTTTTTTAGACATAATATTGCACACTTAATATACTACATATACTGTAGTATATACAAAGTTTTGTAGTATATACAAAACTTTTATATACACTGGGAAACCAAGAAATTCATTTGACTCCCCTTATTGTGACATTTGCTTTATTGTAATATTTGCTTTATTATGGAAATTAATCTGTATATTTAAATATATCCAAATTAAATAGCAATAAGATATTCTTGGATACAGACAAGTTGTTTCTTACTTTCAAAATCACAAAAATCATTAGGAAAATATTAAAAAAGTATAGAGGGGATCAACTTTATGAGAAACTGAAAAATATTATGTAACCATGGTCATCTTATCATATGTAGACACACAAAAAAATAGAACAAAATAGAGAATTTAGGTATTGAACTTAATTGTTCAGTTCAGAATTAAAATGGTATTCCACATTGATTGGAAAAGAAGTATCATGTAATAAATAGAACTGGGATAATGGGCTACCTGTAAGGGAAAAAAAACTTGAATTCTATCATCTTCTCTTGCAGGGAGATAAATTTCAGATGACCCACAATTATAGTAAAAAAAATATGAAGCCACAAAATACATAATGGAAAACATATGATACTTTTTATGGTCTTAAAGTGGTTCTCTAAACACAGAAGTAAACTTAACAGTCAAAAGAAAAAAGTGACTGATGGGAGTGTGCAAAAATTAAAAGTGTGGATGTATAGAAAAACACTAAAATCCTGTCCAAATAAAAAACATGAGCTATTTTATTCACTTTTATATTAATGAAAGTCCATAAATCAACAAACTCCTGAAAAAATTATGTGTAGAGGACAATTTAGCAATCGAAAATACATTGATTTTTATATATGTAAAAATATACTCAAAAATATGCTCAAACGCAGTCATAATAAGAAAAAAAAATTAAAATAACACCACACCGTATTGATGAGAATTTTTGAAAGTGCTCATTCTCATACATTGTTGTAGAGAATTTAAATTGGAACAATCTCTTGAGAGTATAATTTGGCAAAACGCATCAACGTAAAAATATGTGTGCCCTTCAATTTAGCAAATCTACTCTAGAAATTGATCCAACAGTTATACTTGCATATGTGAACAAAAAAATGAATATATACATATAGTCAGTATATTCACTGCAGAATTGTTTGTCTTATCAAAATAATGTGAGCAACCTAGGTGTTCATTATTAGGTAGCTAGTCAAGTAAACTGTGGTATATATGTGCAATGACATGTCATGTGGTAAAAGTAAAAGTATTTTTTATGGGACTGAATGATGTTTGAGATATTGTTTAGTGAGGGGCACAAGGTAGAAAAGCATTAGGCCTTATTATCTGGTGTGCACTGTTCCCAGTACTAGGGATTTTAAATATTGAAAAGCAAGAGTTCCTGCCTTCAAGTAGCTTTCATTCTAATAGTGGAAGATAAGCAACAAAAATGTAAATAAATCAATTAATTTAGAAGATAATCTCAAATAATGAGAATTTCTGTAGAAAAGATAGAACAGAAAAATTCAGTAAAGAGTGACCAGAAATGGGTATGGGTGCTGCTTTGATAGGGGACAGGGAGTGGAAGGGTACAGTGGGGAGGTGGGGTGGGCATAAATGTTTTATCTAAAGTTTTGGAATAACATTTGGATTAAGTACAGTAAGATGACTATATATTCTAAATATTCTAGAGTATTTAAACTTAATATTTAGACTTAAATATTAAATTAAATATTCTAGAAGATATTCTAGAATATATGTCTTAGATTTATATCTTTAGAAACTTGCATAGAAATATGCTACTTGCATTTATTAAAAATCAGCTTCTATATCCATCTTGATTAATATATATTTTCACAAATTACCTATAGAAAGATAATCAACGAGTAACAGTGATTGTCTCTCAGAAAATCAAGGACTGGGGTATGAGAAATAGACTTTTCCTTACAGTCTCATTTGCAACATTTCTATTACCTTGAAATCATATTACATATATTATCTATTGAAATAAATATATAAATACATATCTAGTTAGAAATCTAATGTGACTTCAGCTCTTATGTGTTGGTGATAATTGGGTGTAATTTTAAGATATTAACAATTTTAATAATGTACAAAAAAGAGAAGTATCTGCGTTCATGGAACAGTTTTAGAGCGGGTGAAAATGCCTTTTGGAAAAATCCATGACACAAAATTTCACATAAAATGTTTCTTTATACTGAAACATTATTTTTGGAGTAATCTTTTTTGAAAGTGGAAATGTATGTGGATATCAGAAAAATTGAAATTGTATCTAAATTTGGAAATCACTGTTTGTGGTGTATTCTTCGTCCATTTTTATTTTATTTAGTGAATTTAATGGGATAGATGGATGAGCATTAACAAGGCCATAACAGAGAATAGGCCTGATGTCTCACATTCTCTCTTCATGCGCATGCACAATACTACAGTGTTAGAGGGGCCTCCAGCAATTTTTTTGAAGGGTTTTGTTGTTTGCAAGTTGATAGAATCAGTGATAAGGAAGAGTGATTTGTTTCCTCCCAAACTATTTCATACTTTAAAGCATTTTAGTCATAATCTTCAAGTATAGAAAATCATGTTTCTGGTTATTATCATCCTCTGGATATACCCATTAGGGCATAAATATATAATGGTTTATGTATTTTTCACATGATTTCAAAATACAAATACATACATTTAATTCTGCAGAGACCTTAATGTGTAGATTGTTTGTCTCTCCTCAATGAAGGTTTTATACTTATCCAGAGTCTTAGGTATAAAGATGTTCTGGGAAGCATATGGTATAAATTGTAGGTTTTTAAATATATATATATATATATATATATATGTATGTATAATTACTGTTTTGAGAGGGAACAGAACATGAGATAAATTCATTCCTTATACTATTTTTCTTGGATGAAATTTTAGCAGACTGGTGAAAATGTCTATTATAGAATTTATTGGCATATAAACAATTTGCCATAGAAGTCTTCCTGAAATCTTCCTTCTCAAATTCACCATGAAGGTCTCGGTTTTAATTTCAGATATTTCACTACTAAAATATTCTCTTAGGATAACTCTCATTTCAAAGCTGGACTCCAAGTGAAACTTTAAAGTGAGTCTGATCATAAGGCTAAATATAT
Source organism: Panthera uncia (assembly GCF_023721935.1). Classification (NCBI taxonomy): domain Eukaryota; kingdom Metazoa; phylum Chordata; class Mammalia; order Carnivora; family Felidae; genus Panthera; species Panthera uncia. Next base: position 40,048,685 of record NC_064810.1, read on the forward strand.
TTATTGTTAAAAATATTCTGATACAATTAGCAATAACTATCGAGAGTTTATAAAGTAAGGCTATACAGGTGTAAATTTATTTTATATTCTGTGCCATAAAGTGTGGCACTTGTCTCTGTTTAATTGTTATGTTTATTTATTTCATTTGAGAGATCCTTAAATGTTTTATTGAAGGATAATGACATAAAATTTCCTATTAGTTTCAGGTGTACATCATAGTGATTTGATATTTTTATACATTACAAGATGATCCCCACGGTAAGTCTAGTTACCAGCTGTCACCACACAATGTTATTACAATATTATTAATTATATTCCCCATGCTGTACATTAAATCCCCATGACTATTTATTTTATAACTGCCTTAAATTGATTTACTTTATTTAGAAATTTCACTTATGGCATCACACATAAGTAAAAATTCACACCATTTAAAAAATGCTTCTATCTCTGGATGGATAGATGATAGATAGATAGATAGATATCGACAGACAGATAAAATTCCCCAATGCCAAAAGAAAATACTAAGATTTTTTTTTCATCTCTTGTTTTAAAACTTTATTTAAATCCAAGGTAGTTAACACATAGTGTAATAATGGTTTCAAGAGTAGGATTCAGTGTTTGATCACTTACACAGAACAACCAGTGCTCATCCCAACAAGCGCCCTGCTAATACCCATCACCCACTTAGCCTGTTTCCCCCTGCAACACCCCTCCAGCAACCCTCAGTTTGTTCTCTGGAAAATACACAAGATTTTAATGAATAAAGTAAATCAAGCATTTCTAATTATTTCCCTCTTACAACAAAACAAAACCAACAAACCAAAAAACATCGACACATTTGAGTGCTATGCTCCCTCCAGTTGTTGTTCTTAACGTTATACTCCTCTCCAGAGACAAGCTTCTACTACATTATATACTCAGATTGTCTGCATTTTCTCATTTTCTATTTCTTTTCAATTTTCTATTATCTTTACTTTAGGTGCCATTGGTCATGAAATTTCTTTTGTTAAGTTCATCAATGGCCTGCTTTGCTTAAGCAATAAACACATTTCAGTTATCAACTGACTTCATTTCTAAGAAAGTACTTAACATTTCCCTCACTTGTGAAATAGTTTCTTTCACTGGGTTCTGGACAGCATGCTTTCTTAAATTTTTTTTATTAGTTTTCTTTATTTTTGAGAGGCAGAGAAAGACAGAGCATGTGTGGGGGAGGGGCAGAGAGAGAGGGAGACACAGAATTGGAAGCAGGCTCCAGGCTCTGAGCTGTCAGCACGGAGCCCAATGCAGAGCCCGATGCGGAGCCCAAACTCACGAACCCCTGAGATCATGACCTGAGCGGAAGTTGGATGCTTAACCAACTGAGCCACCCAGGCGCCCCTGGACAGCGTGCTTTCTTGGCTTTAAGTGATGATCAACTGCATTTAATAGAAAAATACTAAAATAATGGCAGTTCCAGGATACCATTGAGGATCTAGAATCCTATTTTTCCATGTTGTTCCTCAAGACCACCTTCTGATCTAAAGTGGCCACTAGAGTTCTAGCCATTAGGCTGCATTGAAGGCTGGTAGCAAGAGCCAGATGGGAGGACAAAAATACTCTTCCAGGTTTGTGGGTTCAAGTCTCGCATATTCAGGCTCATGAAGGATCATGACCTGTGGTGAATTCTTATGCTTAACGGCCTGAGCCATCCAGGTGCCCAATATTTTTTAGATTCCACATGTATCAATATGGTATTTGTCTTTCTCAGTCTGATTTATTTCACTTAGCCTAATACCCTCTAAATCCATACATGCTGTTGCTAATAGCAAGATCTCATTCTTTTTTTATGATTGCTATATTATGGATACTGATGCCATTGATAGTGTTTGAATTCACCATTGACAATCCAGTCCACTTAGAATGTGAATCTGAATTCTGGGTCTAACAGCAAGGGTGCTGGTGGAAGGAATGTGGCTCCTGTGTTCCTAATCATTTCAGATGACATGTTCACCAGCTTCTAGGTTCAGTGTCCACTCTCCTTCAAGCAACTTTCCAGACTAAATTCATATATTTTCTCTATCTCTGTCTTCATCAGTCAGCAAAAACATTTAATCCTTCCATCATAGATTCTTTAAAAACCATAACCTAAAATCTTTATCATATCTGACACAGCTCCACACCCAACCTACTGCCCCTCTCTTCAAATCCTTTTATTGTACCCACTAGAATCAAGCTTCATAATTAGTAAACTCCCTTCACTTTGCAAACCCTTCTATGAGTGTTTTCTTAATTTCCTTGTTTTAAGTGAAGCTCCCTCTCTCATGAAAACATTTGTCTAGAAGGATATTTTCAAGAAGTAACAACTTTTTCAAATATCACGTACATTAGGTAAGATTGGAGTTACTCCTACTCCTTGTTGTTCCATCCACCCAGATAATCATTAACTTTTTTGTAAAACTAAATATAAAAAATTGTTTAAGTCTTTCGTATAAATCACTTAATCCCTTCCTGTTGTCATTTGATGGCTTCCAGACCATTATTTCTGATCTTTCAAAGAATTTGACATATATGTAACAGACCTCCTAAAGAACAGAAGTTGTCATCTTTCTAGGTCACTTCAGCACTCAAGTGATTTATCCATCATCATACGTAGTTCTTGACATTCTTATCTCCAGGGTCATCCACATTTATTCCCTTACAACCTCCTACTCCATCTACCTCTCCAAGTTTCTTCAGCATTTCACTCTGGTCACAAAGTTCTCTCATACTTAGTTTATCTAAATATTTATTTAATAAATTATTTAATTAACTTTTATTGCAGTCAAACGCTAGTCCATTGACTTTTCTTCTTTACCCTAATACATTGGCCTTCTCTTTTTTCATTTTATTGTGATTTAGCTTAGATTAATTAGTTATTATTCAAAAAATAATTTTTCCAGAACCATCAACTTTCTTGATTCTGTTTTACTTGCATTCATTTGGCAAAATCCCAGTTCTGGAAGAAACCAAACACCCAATATCTCTGCACCTAAAGCCAGCTAGTCATGCACTATGGCAAGAAATTAATCCAAATGGGTCTTCTGGTTTCACTGTAAATTCATGGGCACTGCCCTTTAGCGGGTCCTTCAACACTGCTCAGAAATCTTGCTGTATGTCTTTGAAAAACATACATTTGTCTATTTGAGCAATGCCCTTTTCAAACCATTTCCACTCTACCCAAATTTCTGACCTTCCATCTTCCGTGCCCAGTGGTTATGATTCCCTTATGAGTCAGCAAAAAAGAGAATTTGTAAAGAGGTCATGATAATAAACATTAAAAAATGACTTTTGTCTGTCCGTATCCCATGCTTCCTCCTGCTACTGACAAGGCAATGTCCCCCTTTTATCTAAGAGTGATGCTTCCACTGGTGTTTGGCACCTTAACTTTGAGGCAGGAAATTCACACAAAAGATTACACTTTTTATTGTATAGAATACATTGGGCTCTTCCCTTCAGCTCTTTCTTGCTAATCTCCTAAATATTAATTTTTTTTTCTAGAAATATTTGTCTCTATGTGGTGTCTCCATTTCCTTGCTTCCAAGCCACTTCTTGGCCCGTTCTAATCTGACACCTTGCTATTGCTCTGCACAAAAATTAGCTTTTGACTAGGTCATATGTATCTTCTCTTTCTTGACATAACTAGCGCTTCTTGGTCTACTGAACTTTCTGGCAAGTGCTTCTTCATCTCTTTTCTAGTCTCAGCCTCTATGCAACTTTAAATGTTATCATTTCTTGAGGAGGCTTGTTTCTTAGTAAATTTCTCACTTTCTACTACTTCCCTTGTCAAAGTTAACTCAAAAACATATATTTTTAAATAGATTTGTAGACATCAACATCTCTGAGTTCTACCTTCAACTTCCTACTAGACAACTTTTCTTAGTTTAAAGCCAGCCTAAACTTAATATGTGCAAAACCAAACTCATGATCACCATCTATCTTAGTCAGCTTTGTTTGCTATACTGAAATACTAGAGATCGGGTGGCTTAAACAACAGAAATTTATTTTTCACAGTTTTATAGGCTGGAAAGCCCAAGATCAAGGTGCCATCAAGGTAAATTTCATGCTGAGGTCTTTTCTTTTTGCCTTATAGGTGGTTGCCATCTCACTGTGTGCTCATAGAAAGAGAATTTTTTCCCTATTCCTCTTTTTATAATACCACTAATCCTATTAGGTTAGGACCCTACCCTTATGGCCTCATTTAACCTTAATTACCTCCTTATAGGCCCTACCTCCAAATATAGTCCCATTGGAGTTAGAGTTTTAATATGTGAATTTGGGGGGGAGGGGACAGAGTTTAGTCCATAGCACTTCTCCATATGCAAACATACATATTAAATAATGCATGAAGCAGAGGGCAATTTGACATGCTATGATAAAAGAAGTATATCCAGAAAACCAAAAGCCTGCCAAAAATTAGAACATTACCCTGAATCTCAGATGCCCCCTTAGCTTCTTCTCAATCCATCTATTCTCCTCCCAAAGGAAATTACCATCTTACTTCTCATGCTTTAGGTAGTTTTCCCTATGTTCATATTTTTTTCTGTCTGGCTTTATTTTTTCTCAAAATTATGTTTATTACATTTATCCTTTTTGTTGATATAACAAAATTATTTTATTTAATGATGCCATTTAACTCACCATTAGAAGAAATAAAATGACCTAGGTGTAATTTTGCTTTTATTGTATGATTTGGTCAATATCTGCAATCCACTCACCCATATACTATTGAGTTTATGATAGCAACCATGTCTAATTTTACTTATTTTACCCTTAGATCCTGGTATTTTTATTGACCCAGAGTTGACCCTTGATGACTTACTCGGTAAATGAAAAATCAATTAGCTGTCTTTGAGAAATGCAATCCATGTCTGTAGCTTCAATGATCAGATCCATATTTGTTCCCCATCTACTCAGAATCTTCCTCTTGCCAAATGAAAGGAAAACTCCAAGAGAATTACTAGAAGCGGTGAGGATGTCTTTCAAAACTATAGACTTGCATCCGTGCTCCAGTTGGATGTCTGCTTAGGCAAAGGCCTGAAGATCATATTATGCTATGTGAGTAGGAGAGAAAAGAATTAGAGAGGGGTGGCAGGGCTGAGAGACAAACATGTGAGCAGCCCACATCCTCACCATTTGTTGAGGCCAGCATGTGAGACTTCCCTCAGGATCAAGGAACAACAACCAAGATATCCAACTTGACTCCCCATAACTATACCCCACAATATAGTACTACTTCTTGGGTAAAGGGAACCCAGCAGATAATATACAACTGAGTGGAGTCAAAGAGGTTGAGTCTCATTCGGGTTGCTCACAGATAACTCACAAATGGGACAACCACCTTGTTTTGGTTGTCTGACATCCACAAAGGGTATTATAGGGCAGGTCAGAGTTCAAGAAGCAGCAATGACCAGCACAGAAGGTAAAAATAATCCTGTTATTATGGGAAGTATAGTCTTAAAGGGAGAAGGTAGAATCAAGTGATATCATGATAACTCTATCCATATCAAAGCAGTTATGAGTCATTGCAAGCCTTAAGCTGAGTTTGAAATTGAAATTTTAAACTGGACTAAAATTTAAATAACTTTAAGAACTCGAAGTATTGTAGACAATTTTCAAGATGACAAAAATGAGGAAAAAAATATCAATCATAGTTGAAAATCAATAATTGGAAGGAGGAATTAAGATGGCAGAGTAGTAAGGGGACCCTGGGCTTGTCTCATCTCTTGAATACAGCTAGATCAACATCAAAGCATTTTGAACACCTAGGAAATCAATCTGAGGATTAAGAGAGCAACCTGCATAATTTGAGAGAGAGAATCTGGCAGATATCAGATAGATGCAGGGATGAGAATTGGGAGACAGAAAAGCTGCAGTGCTATGGAGGGTAGAAAGCCCTTTCATGGAGAGGAGGAGAGATGGGGAGAGAGAGCATTGTGTCAGGTTTGCACAAAAAAGCATTCCCCCAAAACCACTGACTGAGGAATTGGGAGGAATGTACTACTGCAAGTTTTTGCAAACAGTGGAGCTCAAATTCTGAAGTTTTGGAAGTTAGTGCCATTTGCAGGAGTCAATCCAGACAGGCAGTGATGTTCCTGGGGAGAAGGAGGCTGAGACCCTGGGAGCACACCGTGGAGAGTGTGATTTGGGGATCTCCTGGGTTGCACTGGGAAAGAACATTCCCCTTCCTGGAGTGCATTTGGAAGAGGGTATATTGCCTATCCAAGGACAAAAGACCTGGCTGGTGCCTCTGAGCAGCCTCTCAACAGCAGGGGACAGAGGTGTATGCAGAGGGCGGATAACTTGGGTGGAGCTTTTTGCTATGCTTCACCATAAACTCTAGGCACCTGCATGACCATCCCTTTTCTGGGACAGAATGGAGCCAGGCTCAGTGCTGCAAGGCTCTCCTCTGGAGGAGAGGAATGGGTCCATGCCTAGCTGGATCCTTTAAGATTTGGAGTTTTTTATCCCAATCGTGCTCCAGAGGAAATGGAAATGTAAAGAAAACTTCCAAACTCATTCTATGAGGCCAGCATGACCTTGATTCCAAGGTCCCACTAAAGATTCCAAAGATCCCACTAAAAAGGAGAATTACAGAGTAACATCCCTAATGAACATGGATACACAAATTCTCAACGACATACTAGCAAACTGAATCCAACAGTACATTAAAAGAATTATTCACCACGATCAAGTGGGATTTATTCTTGGGATGCAGGGGTAGTTCAGTATCTGCAAATCAACCAACGTGATACACTGCATTAATAAAAGAAAGGGTAAGAGCCATATGATCCTCTCAATAAATGCAGAGAAGAATTTGACAAAATATAGCATCTTTTCTTGATGAAAAAAAAAACCCTCAAGAAAGTAGGGACAGAAGGAACATGACTCAACATCATAATGGACATATATGAAAGACCCACAGCAAATATCATCCTCAATGGGAAAAGTCTTGGAGTTTTCCCCTAAGGTCAGGAACAAGACAAGGATGTCCACTGTCACAACTGTTGTTCAACATAATACTGGAAGTCCTAGCCTCAGCAATCAGACAACAAAAAGAAATAAAAGCATACAAATTGGCAAGAAAGAGATCAAACTTTCACTCTTCACAGACGATATGATACTGTATGTGGAAAACCTAAAAGAGTCCACCAAAAAACTGCTAGAACTGATTCATGAATTCAGCAAAGTCACAGATATGAAATCAATGTAAAGAAATCTATGGCATTTCTATATATCAATAATGAAGCAGCTGAAAGAGAAATTAAGGAATCAATTCCATTTACCATTACACCAAAAACGATGAGATAACTAGGACTAAACCTAGTCAAAGAGGTAAAATATCTATACTCTGAAAACTATAAAACACTTATGAATGAAATTGAAGAATATTCAAAGAATTGGAAAAACATTCCATGCTCATGGATTGGAAGAGCAAATATTGTTAAAATGTCACTACTACCCAAATCAATCTACATATTCATAGCAATCCCTATCAAAATAACACCAACATTCTCCACAGAGCTAGAACAAATGATTCTAAAATGTGTATGAAACTAGAAAAGGCCTCAAATACCCAAAGTAATGTTGAAGAAGAAAGCCAAAGCTGGAGGCATCACAATTCCAGACTTCAAGCTGTATTAGAATGTTGTAATCATCAAGACAGTATGGTACTGGCACAAAAACAGACACATAGATCCATAGAACAGGATAGAGAACCCAAAAATGGACTCACAACTATATGGTCAACTAATCTTTGACAAAGCAGAAAAGAATATCCAATGGAAAAAAGATAGTCTTCAACAAATGGTATTAGGAAAACTGGACAGTGTCATGCAGAAAAAAGAAACTGAGCCACTTTCTTACACCACACAAGAAATAAATTCAAAATGAACGAAAGACCTAAATGTGAAGAGGAAACCATTAAAATTCTAGAGGAGAACACAGTCAGCAATCTCTTTGACCTCAGCTGTAGCAACTTCTTACTAGACACTTCTCCAGAGGTAAGGTAAACAAAAGCAAAAGTGAACTATTGGGACTTCATCAAGATAAACAGCTTCTGCACAGTGAAAGAAACAATCAACAAAACCTAAAGGCAACCTATGGAATGGGAGAAGTTTTTATTTGCAAATGACACATTGGATAAAAGACTAGTATTCAAAATCTGTAAAGAACTTATGAGACTCAACAACCAAAAAATAAATAATCCATTACTCCAAAGAAGACCTCCAAATGGCTAGCAGACACATGAAAACATGCTTAACATCCTTCATCATCAGGGAAATACAAATCAAAACCATAACAAGATACCACCTCACACTTGTCAGAATGGCTTAAGTTAACAATGCAGGAAACAACAAATGTTGGTGAGGATGCAGAAAAAAGGTGAACCCTCTTACACTGTTGGTGGGAATGCAAACTTGTGAAGCCACTCTAGAAAACAATGTGAAGTTTCCTCAGAAAGTTAAAAATAGGAGTACCCTACAACCAACCCAGCCATTACACTAGTGGGCATTTATCTAAAGGATATACAAATACTGACTCGAAGGGGCACATGCACCCCAATGTTTGTTGATAATGCTATCAACAATAGCTAAATTATGGAAAGAGCCCAAATGTTCATCAACTGAATAATAGATAAAGAAGTGGTGGTATATATATATATATATATATATAGAGAGAGAGAGAGAGAGAGAGAGAGAGAAAGAGAGAGGAGAGAGAGAGAGAGGAAGGGAGAGAGAGAGAGAGGAGAGAGAGAGAATATAATATGACTCAGCCACAAAAGAGAATGAAATCTTGCCATTTGTAATGACATGGATGGAACTAGACTGTATTATGCTAAGCAAAATAAGTCAGAGAAAGATAAATACCATATGATTTCACTCATGTGTGGAATTTAAGAAACAAAACAGATGAACATAGGGGAAGGGAAGGAAAAATAAAACAAAAACAGAGAGGGAGGCAAACCTTAAGACTCCTAACTATGGAGAACAAAGTGAGGGTTGCTGGAGGAGAGGGGTATAGGGACATAGGTTCTATGGGTGATGGCTCTAAGGCTCTAAGGAGGGCACTTGTGATAAGCCTTGGGTGTTATATGTAAGTGATGAATCACTAAATTCTACTCCTGAAACAAAACAACACAAACAAACAAAAAAAACCCCAAAAACAAAAGAGAGTATCTCTGCTAAAAAAAGAAAATCAATAATTAGAAAAATATTTAGTATATTATTATGAGTTTAAACTTTTTAATAAACCAGTTATCTTGCCATGTACTTTTGCTTTGAAAAATACTGTTACACATGTCTTCTCATTTGATCTTCAAAACAATCTAGTAAAGTAGGTTGGTATATAGAATAAAAAATAAGGTTAGTTTTGATGTCTTTGGGCCAGTTATCTGCACTAAGTAGAGTTTTGTGCTGGTGATGCTGTTGTGAAATGTCAAATTCTTCCCGAGAAAACATGTTTTTATCATAGACTGTTATCATAGCCTTTTGAGATATATTTGAGATATGGTGAGCATGTTGGTGAATATATGCTATCTACTTGATTTCTGACATTTAGAATCATAATTGTTTACTTAGTAGCAACATTATGTTAGTAGCACAAACTATTTACCTAGAAACGTTATCTAGAAAATGTAAAAGACACAAATAATTGAACTAGCCTATTGCACATATATGAGATAAGCAACTTGACTTTAAATTGTTCATCCTCAGGATGCATGGGTAGCTCAGTTGGCTGAGTGCCTACCTCTTGATTTTGGCTCAGGTCATGATTCCAGGGTCGAGGAATCGTGCCCCACATTGGGCAACGTGCTGAGCATGGAGCCTGCTTAAGATTCTCTCTCTCTCCATGAGGTGCCTGGGTGGCTCAGTTGGTTGAGCATCTGACTTTGGCTCAGGTCATGATCTCACAGTTTATGGGTTCAAGCCCCGTATCAGGCTCTGTGCTGACATCTTGCTCAGAGCCTGCAGCCTGCTTCAGATTTTGTGTCTCCTTCTCTCTCTTTCTCTCTCTGCCCCTCCCCGTTCATGCTCTGTCTCTGTCTCTCAAAAATAAATAAATGTTAAAAAAATTAAAAAAAAAGATTATTTCTCTCTCTCCCTCTGCTCCTCTCTGTCTCTCAAAAAAAAAAAGTTCATCTTCATGGAGAACTAGAAAACAGTTGTTTTTACAAAGAATGTATGATTTAAAGAAAATAATATGTTACATTTATTTCCAATATCTATGTCTATAGAGATTATTGTTTTTCAAATTTAGGCAAGTCTAAGAATATTAATCTGATTGTTAAACTGAATTAGAATATGAATTAAGAGTTATTATTTTATTATTTATTATTCCATTTATTATTTACCATAGAACCTTGTGTTTTGAAACTACCTCTCCCTAGATTTTTTAAATTGAATTACTGTTCTCCTTTTCCATTAAACAAAACACCAGCACTAATTTTGCAAAAGGTCCAGAAATGGAAAGCCAGAAATTTGATGTTGGAGTTAGTCTATAAAGTCTTATTAATAAAACATGCATTGGTTTTTTTTCAATATTAAAAAAATAAAAAACTAGTGGATTCCCATGAGTACAGACATGGACCTTAAAACTGGGATCCCATTTGGAGAAACAGTGATTTCATATTTAATAATGTTGTGGTTTCTTCATTCAACTTTGGCTGATTCTAATGCTTTATCTCTTACATTAACTTTGTTTTATGAGGAAACAATTGTTTTAACGTACAAAAATAATGGGAATAAAAGTAATAGTTTACTACTCAGTAAATTCGCAATTCATCAGGGTTCACAATTAAAGCATAAGCTTTGCCCAGGCAGGACAGAAATTGCACTAAATTCTTAGAACTATATGGAAAAGAAAAACCTAAAATAATTCCTTATGCAAAAATAATTTGTTCATAAACTATTCCTTATTTTTTATTGTCTCTGACTCCCCAACTCTGGGTAGAGGCTCTTTCTATATGTCTTAGAAACTGTACTTCCTGTATTACACCCTTTATCAAACTACATTATAATTTTAAGTTTAGCTTATTATAACTTTCTTACTATATTTTAATTTCCTCACAGGGACAGACTGTATTCATTTTGCTCTACATTGTATTTACAGCAAATGAGCACAGATTTTAGCGCAAGCTAAGTTCTCATTTACACATAAAGAGCTGAATGAATAAAGAAATGAAAAGTATTCTAAGAAACTAAGGGAAAATGTTAAATGACAAATAAACATACCTTTAAGGAAGTATTTTTATAAGTCCTCCTCTTTTATATTCAAATCCTTGTCCTCATTACAAACATGAGTAAATATAGAAATTAATTGGAAAACTAAGTTAGGGTGACTGCATATGACAGAAGGAAGAGTTTCTACCATAGTAATTTAAATAAAACCAGCAATAGATTTTGGCATGATTATAGACTTGAGAACAGATGTATGTATTTGAACTCTGGGTTTCTCATATTTTTCTAATTTAATTAATGTAGTTAAATCATCATGCTTGTTTTAGCAAGTATTGCATTAAATGCTTTAAATATTGTTAATATTTTTGAAATAAAACAGTAAAGTTGAAATTTACTTTGTTCGTTATTTTGATATACCAACATTTTAAAAGCCAAAATTTCATTAAATTGCAGATATTCTAAAGTTGATATAAATTAAACTTTAAAACTCAAATGTAAAAGAACAGTTGGAAAATTAATATTAGAACAGTAGGGAGCTAGAGTTATAACTCAATAGGTTGAATTTACTAATACAATATACTTTATGATAAAATAAGATGTTAGATAATCTTAAAACAAAAATAAAATTGAATGATAAACTTGACTGAATGTGAAGGAATAAAGCATTTTAACTTGATTTTTTGTCTTCCAAAACTCATAAAAAACAGTAGAAAACGAATAAAAGTAACAGAGTAGTCTTCGATGAAACAAAGAAGTATCTATAACCTCTGATCCTAAACTATGAAGGGTATGTGCCAAGTACATGAAATTTGAGCCAAAATGAGAAAAAATATCCAGAATAAACAGTCTTCTCTTTGGATCTTAGGCTAAAACTTTTTTGTACGTCCAAAACCTTGAAGGTTTACAGTTTCCATTTCTTCACTCTGGCCCACGAATATGCCTTGATGTGAGCATGGGATGGGTTAGAAGAATTTTGTTCACTTAATCACACCTCTCTTCTACCTTTTATAATGTGAGCATCTTGGTCCACTGCATGTAATTATGATTCTAGGATTTAAACATACGCACTTTCCATACTGCGTGACCTTTAAATATAAGCCAATATTTCATCTTGTACTAAAAAAAAAAAAAGAAAAGAAATTTCTTCCAATGCTTGAGGAAAATTTGATCTCTTGTATTTATTGGGAAATGATATATTGGGCTTCCAGTGAAACATTCCCAAAAGCTTTTTCCAGGGTAAAATTTCCTATTCCAGATTTTTACCTTATAAAATCACAAATGATGAGATTCTCCTATAAATTGTTTCCTAATCTAATAAAAATTGGGAGACTGCCAAAATACACAAAATTATAGTTTAGAATGGGTAAATTTATTAAGGCAGAGAGATTAGAAGAATTTTGCTCAGTCCTATAAACATTTTAATAAACTTTTTAATGTTTATATGTATATTTTCATAAAAATGAGCAAATCGATCCGGTGCAAATTAAAAAAACCAGTCAGAGAGAGAACTATGGGATGAAACGAGAAATTTTTGACAGTTAAGTATGTAAAAAATACTAGACAGGACCAGATGGGTTCACAGACGATCTCTTTCACAATTCCAAGGAATAATCAGAATGTAATTTAAATTCTTTGAGATCAGAGGGAAAAAATAAGGAAGTTTTCCAAAATACTTTGCACAAAGCTAGAATAACAGTTCTACCAAAACTTGAGAAAGATCACTCATGTCCACAGCACACCTACAGAGTGACCTCATGTTCATTATTGATTAGAAATCTTAAGTAAGCAATTTTAAAATCCATAATACCCCAAATAATTTTATTTATTAATCATAAGAGTTTTACTCTAGAAATGCAAGGATGGTTCAGATTAAGGGCATCCATTTATAATTTTACCATTCTAATACATCAAAAGAGAAAAGATATTATTTAAATATATATTATTTTTAAAATGTGATAATTCCCTTTGGATAATTCTTAACACGATTAAAAGAAAAAAAAAACCTCTTTAACTCAAAACAAAGAAAACATTCTGCTTAATACTGAAAAAACAGATTTCTACTGAAGTGAGAAATAAAGCAGGGATATGCTCTTTGTTGGATTAAAGATTGTGGCATTTTTTTTCTTCTTCACTCCACCATTAAGAGGTAAAGCTTATTTCTTTTTTTTCTGGACCAGCTCTGTGACTGTTTAGTTAATAGAAGACTGTGAGGTGACAGTATGCTAGTTCCACTATAAGGCTTCAAAAAGGTCTGGCAATTTCTGTTTTGTACTTTTTTGGGCTGCGAAGTGCAGTCCTGTGAGAATATGATTAACCTGCTGAAGAAATCACATAAAGAGATTAAGTGGAGAAACTTGGAGGAAAGTCTTTGAGACTGCATGGAGGCACTATCCCAGCATCCCAGGCAAGACTCCAAATGACTACAGTCTCCACTGTTGCCATCTTAACTGCAATTACAGGAGAGACCCTTGGCAAAACCAGTAGATGAACTGCTGAGTTGATCCAGGGCAACTGACAGATATGTAAGATATAGAAGATGGTCTTTGTTTTAAGCCTTTATGATTTGAAGTAGATTGTTAGAATCTGCTTCTACTGTTTTCAGCAAAAAACAGCTGACAAACAATTGGTACTTAGAAGTTGCTCTTGTAACAAAAAACACATGTTGCATTGGCTTTGGGCCCTGGTCATGAGCAGAAATCAGAAGGGTCTCAAGGAGACTGTTAGTAAAGGCTGGAAAGGACAAAGAAACAATTGTCATTAGAAACTGGGAAAAGGCAACCTGTGATATGAGTTCTGGAAAGTTTGGCATTGGGATCTCCCAATGTAATGTGAAAAATTAGGCATGTATTTTAATATATTACATATAAAATAGCATGACAGTTTTGCAATCATTTGTGAATCTACCCGGAGTAGTGCAAATTTTGAATCACCCAGGACAGACATGGTCCCAACTGAAGTTAGAACACAGCAACATTCTGCCTTTTTGTTTCAGCTCTCATATTGTAAACAGGTGTCCTTTTTGCCATCTATTTAGTACCACTATTTTCACATTTTTTTGCTTGTTTGTTGGTGATTTTACCATTTTAAAATGGTCAGAAGCATTATATTCCCACGTTGCCTAGTGTCCTTAAGTGGAAGAAGCGTGCAGTATGCTTTATGGGGAAAATGTATATTAGATAAACTTAGTTCAGACATGAGTTATAGGACTGTTGGCTGCAAGTTCAACGTTAATGCATTATAATGTATAGTAAATTGTACTTAAATAGAAACATACATACATCAAAATTATGGACTGATCTGCTGATGGAAATGTGACCAGAGGCTCATAGAAATCTACCGTGTATATCCTTTAGAGGCAATGATTCAGTATTTGCTAAGTCAGTATTCATGGGCACTTTATTGAACATAAGTACTGCAAATAATGAAAATTGATTTATATGTACATACCTATCTGTGGGCTGGAATAAGGAGATTTCCAGATAGAATGTCAGTAGTGACTAATTCATTTACCTAGGTATAATAAAGAAAAATAGTTTTTAGGCAGACCTAAAAGAAATATTTTAAACCTAGGGTTTGCTTTTTGGAAAATAATACTGTTTCTTATTCCCAGATTCTCTAGGCACAAAAAGATTCTTGATGTAAGGAATAGTCTCAGGATAAAGATTGAATCCACAATGCTGCAAAACATGTATATATGACTTCAGGATCAAGATATCGAAACTTACAGCTATAAGATTCTCCGTTAAGATGTCAGATGGATTTAAGATGTTGCCTCCTAGACCCTCTTTGCTAGACTATAGGATTCTAAGGTTCTTAAATGTATTGTTGCATAGTCCTTTGGTTCTCAGTCCAAGGTTAGAGAGGGGCCTGAATTGAAAAGATATGTGGGTGTCACTTTAATCTATTGGAGTAGATTTTAACTGATACACAGGAAACCTGCATAGTTTTTAAGGGAATTTTAATTGTATGCTCTGAAGGGGACAAAAACAAAAGAGGCATTTGGACCAAAAATTTCTTACAACCAGGAAGCAGACTGAAAAACTAAGCTAGCCAGTTGCTTACATGAGCCACTTCTTTCTTTCTTTCTTTCTTTTTTTTTTTTTTTTTTTAGTGATTACTTATTTATTTTGAAAGAGAGAGCACAGAGGAGTGGCAGAGAGAGGGAGAGAATCCCAAGCCAGCTCTGTCCTGTCAGAGGCACAGCCCTGATGTGGGATTCAAACTCGAACTGTGAGATTATGACCTGGGCCAAAGTCAGATGCTTAACCAACTGAGCCACCGACACCCTGGGCCATTTCTTGTAAAAATAAAGGAAAACTCTAGAATAAAGCCAAGAGTCCTGATATTAGAACTATTAGTAACAGAGAACCACTCCTACCTAAGGAGTAAGATTAGGCTGTAATCAAGGGATTGGTTACATGCACCTACTTACATTTCAGAATTACTATGGATCAGTGACTATTATGTGCCTTTTGTTTTGCCCAATCTTATGAATGAAAGCATAGGTTTAGGTTACCTTATCTTATCATTGTATGCTGAGTATGTGCAAGTAAAACTTGTTTCTTAATTCTAAGATTTTTAGTTAAAAAGTATTACTCCTAAGGAAATTGAACCACATTTGGACCTGATTTAGATGATTCCTTGAATTTAAAACTTAGGATGAAATTTGTTTGAGTCCTGGAAGGGTGTTAGGGTACTTTAAATGGAAGAGGAGTATAAATAGTTTGAGGGCCAAAGGAAGGCTGTGAGAAATTAAAGATGACAGCATATTCTTCACTTCTCCATTGAGAAGTGAAGTATTTTCATTATCCCTTGAATCTGGGTTGTCTCTGTGACTGCTTAAGCAATAGCAGGTGGCAAGTAATTCTGAGCTAGTTGCAGGTTTAAGACTTAAGCAGATCTTTATTTCTTTCACTTCTGCACTTTTGGGGAGCTCTGAACTTGCATTTAAGAAGCATAATTATAATGCAGAAGAGAATATGTTGGAAGATCTGAGAATACATGAAAACAAGACAAGCCACACTGTTACAGTGTCCCAATCAGGTTTACAAATGACTCTTACTCCAGCTGGTGTCTGAGGGCCACTGCCTGAGAAACATCAAATAAGACCAGCAGAAGAACTTCCCAGGGAAGTTCAGAAAACCTGAAGAACTGTAAGAGAAAATAAATGGTGTTTTTTTTTAAGTCACTAAAGTGTGGGGTGGTCTGTTACATAGCAACAAATAACTGGAATACCGGCAGGTCAGCATTATTACTTAATATTGTTTTAAAAATTCTTGCCAATAAAAATTGTCAACAGAAAGAATACATATTAGAATGGGAAGGGGCATGCACAATTATCATTCTTATTAAATATGGTATAATTTGTGATTGGGAAACTCAAGAGAAATGATAAGTATTTGCTAAGCTACTTGTTCTCAAAATTAATATACAAAATTTGTTAGCTTTGTGTTAGCTTTATTTCATTTTTCTTCTCCGAGTTTTTATTTAAATTGGAGATACTTAAAATACAGTGTGATATTAGTTTCAGGTGTAGATTTAGTGATTCATCAGTTACACACAACACCTGGTACTATCACAGCAAGTGCCCTCCTTAATATCCATCACCCACTGAACCCATCTCCCCCTCCCATCTCCCCTCCAGTAACCCTCAGATTGTTCTCTTTGGTTAAGAGTCTGTTTCTTGATTTGCCTTCCTTTTTCCCCCCCTCTCATGTTCATTTGCTTTGTTTCTTAAATTCCACATATGAGTGAAATCATATGGTATTTCTCTTTCTTTGACTGACTTATTTTACTTAGCATAATACTCTCTAGATCTACGTCATTGCAAATGGCAAGATTTCATTTTTTATGGCTAAGTAATATTCCATTCTGTGTGTGTACCACACCACACTTTTTTTTTTAGGTTTTATATTTTATTTATTTATTTTTAAGAAATTTATTGTCAAATTGATTTCCATATAACACCCAGTGCTCATCCCAAAAGGTGCCCTCCTCAATACCCATCACTCACCCACCCCTCTCTCCCACCCCCCCACCAACCCTCAGATTGTTCTGTTTTTAAGAGTCTTTTATGGTTTGGCTCCCTCACTCTCTAACTTTTTTTTTCCTTCCCCTCCCCCATGGTCTTCTGTTAAGTTTCTCAGGTCCACATAAGAGTGACACCATATGGTGTCTGTCTTTCTCTGTATGACTTATTTCACTTAGCATAACACTCTCCAGTTCCATCCATGTTGCTACAAAAGGCCATGTTTCATTCTTTCTCATTGCCACCTGGTATTCCATTGTGTATATAAACCACAATTTCTTTATCCATTCATCAGTTGATGGACATTTAGGCTCTTTCCATAATTTGGCTATTGTTGAGAGTGCTGCTATAAACATTGGGGTACAAGTGCCCCTATGCATCAGTACTGCTGTATCCCTTGGGTCAATTCCTAGCAGTGCTGCTGCTGGGTCATAGGGTAGGTCTATTTTTAATTTTTTGAGGCACCTCCACACTGTTTTCCAGAGCGGCTGCACCAGTTTGCATTCCCACCAACAGTGCAAGAGGGTTCCCATTTCTCCACATCCTCTCCAGCATCTATAGTCTACTGATTTTTTTCATTTTGGCCACTCTGACAGGCATGAGGTGGTATCTGAATGTGGTTTTGATTTGTATTTTCCTGATAAGGAGCGACGTTGAGCATCTTTTCATGTGCCTGTTGGCCATCCAGATGTCTTCTTTAGAGAAGTGTCTATTCATGTTTTCTGCCCATTTCCTCACTGGATTATTTGTTTTTTGGGTGTGGAGTTTGGTGAGTTCTTTATAGATTTTGGATATTAGCCCTTTGTCCAACATGTCATTTGCAAATATCTTTTCCCATTCCGTTGTTGCCTTTTAGTTTTGTTGATTGTTTCCTTTTCAGTGCAGAAGCTTTTTATCTTCATGAGGTCCCAATAGTTCATTTTTGCTTTTAATTCCCTTGGCTTTGGAGATGTGTCAAGTAAGAAATGGCTGCAGCTGAGGTCAGAGAGGTCTTTTCCTGCTTTCTCCTCTAGGGTTTTGATGGTTTCCTGTCTCACATTCAGGTCCTTTATCCATTTTGAGTTTATTTTTGTAAATGGTGTGAAAAAGTGGTCTAGTTTCATTCTTCTTCATGTTGCTCTCCAGTTCTCCCGGCACCATTTGTTAAAGAGACTGTCTTTTTTTCCATTGGATATTCTTTCCTGCTTTGTCTAAGACTAGTTGACCATACTTTTGTGGGTCCAATTCTGGAGTCTCTACTCTATTCCATTGGTCTACGTGTCTGTTTTTGTGCCAATACCATGTGTCTTGATGATTACAGCTTTGTAATAGAGGCTAAAGTCTGGGATTGTGATGCCTGCCACTTTGGTCTTCTTCAATATTGCTTTGGTTATTCAGAGTCTTTTGTGGTTCCATACAAATTCTGGCATTGCTTTTTCTAGCTTCGAGAAGAATGCTGGTGCAATTTTGATTGGGATTGCATTGAATGTATAGATAGCATTGGGTAGTATTGACATTTTAACAATATTTATTCTTCCAATCCATGAGCATGGAATGCTTTTCCATTGCTTTGTGTCTTCTTCAATTTCCTTCATATGCTTTCTATAGTTTTCACCATACAGATCTTTTACATCTTTGGTTAGGTTTATTCCTAGGTATTTTATAATTCTTGGTGCAATTGTGAATGGGATCAGTTTCTTTATTTGTCTTTCTGTTGATTCATTATTAGTGTATAAGAATGCAACTGATTTCTGTACATTGATTTTGTATCCAGCGACTTTGCTGAATTCACATATCAGTTCTAGTAGACTCTTGGTGGAGTCTATTGGGTTCTCCATGAATAATACCATGTCATCAGCAAAAAGTGAAAGCTTGACTTCATCTTTGCCAATTTTGATGCCTTTGATTTCCTTTTGTTGTCTGATTGCTGGTGCTAGAACTTCCAACACTATGTTAAACAACAGCAGTGAGAGTGGACATCCCTGTTGTGTTCCTAATCTCAGGGGGAAAGCTTTCAGTTTCCCCATTCAGGATGATATTAGCTATGGGCTTTTCATAAATGGCTTTTATGATGTTTAAGTATGTTCCTTCTATCCCGACCTTCTTGAGGATTTTTATTAAGAAAGGATGCTGAATTTTGTCAAATGCTTTTTCTGCATCAATTGACAGGATCATATGGTTCTTATCTTTTCTATTATTAATGTGATATATCACATTGATTCATTTGTCAATATTGAACCAACCCTGCAGCCCAGGAATGAATCCCACTTGATCATGGTGAATAATTCTTTTTATATGCTGTTGAATTCGATTTGCTAGTATCTTGTTGAGAATTTTTGCATCCATATTCATCAGGGATATTGACCTGTAGTTCTCTTTTTTTGCTGGGTCTCTGTCTGGTTTAGGAATCAAAGTAATGCTGCCTTCATAGAATGAGTCTGGAAGTTTTACTTCCCTTTCTATTTTTTGGAACAGCTTGAGAAGGATAGGTATTATCTCTGCTTTAAACGTCTGGTAGAATTCCCCAGGGAAGCCATCTGGTCCTGGACTCTTATTTGTTGGGAGATTTTTGATAACTGATTCAATTTCTCTCGGGGTATGGGTCTGTTCAAGTTTTCTATTTCTTCCTATTTGAGTTTTGGAAGTATATGGGTACTTAGGAATTTGTCCATTCCTTCCAGGTTGTCCAGTTTATTGGCATATGATTTTTTATAGTATTTCATGATAATTGTTTATATTTATGAGGGATTGATTGTAATAATTCCATTTTCAATCATGATTTTATCTGTTTGTGTCATCTCCCTTTTCTTTTTGAGAAGCCTGGCTAGAGGTTTATCAATTTTGTTTATTTTTTTCAAAAAAACAACTCTTGGTTTCATTGACCTGCTCTACAGTTTTTTTAGGTTCTATATTGTTTATTTCTGCTCTGATCTTTATTATTTCTCTTCTGATGGGTTTGGGGTGTCTTTGCTCTTCTGTTTCTATTTCCTTTAGGTGTGCTGTTAGATTTTGTATTTGGGATCTTTCTTGTTTCTTGAGATAGGCCTGGATTGCAATGTATTTTCCTCTCAGGACTGCCTTCACTGCATCCCAAAGCGTTTGGATTGTTGTACTTTCATCTTCATTTGTTTCCGTATATTTTCAAATTTCTTCTCTAATTGCCTGATTGACCCATTCATTCTTTAGTCGGGTGTTCTTTAACCTCCATGCTTTTGGAGGTTTTCCAGACTTTTTCCTGTGGTTGATTTCAAGTTTCATGGCATTGTGGTCTGAAAGTGTGCATGGTATGATCTCAATTCTTTTATACTTATGAAGGGCTGTTTTGTGACCCAGTATGTGATCTATGTTGGAGAATGTTCCATGTGCACTCGAGAAGAAATTATATTCTGTTGCTTTGGGATGCAGAGTTCTAAATATGTCTGTCAAGTCCATCTGATCCAATGTATCATTCGGGGCCTTTGTTTCTTTATTGATCCTGTGTCTAGATGATCTATCCATTGTTGTAAGTGGGGTATTAAAGCCGCCTGCAATTACCACATTCTTATCAATAAGGTTGCTTATTTTTGTGATTGTTTCATATATTTGGGGGCTCCCGTATTCGGCGCATAGACATTTACAATTGTTAGCTCTTCCTGATGGATAGTCCCTGTCATTATTATATAATGCCCTTCTTCATCTCTTGTTACAACCTTTAATTTAAAGTCTAGTTTGTTTGATATAAGTATGGCTACTCCAGCTTTCTTTTGACTTCCAGTAGCATGATAGACAGTTCTCCATCCCCTCACTTTCAATCTGAAGGTGTCCTACGGTCTAAAATGAGTCTCTTGTAGACAGCAAATAGATGGGTCTTGTTTTTTTTATCCATTCTGATACCCTATGTCTTTTGGTTGGAGCACTGAGTCCATTTACATTTAGTGTTATTATTGAAAGGTATGGGTTTAGAGTCATTGTGATGTCTGTAGGTTTCATGCTTATAGTGATGTCTCTGGTACTTTGTGGTCCTTGCAACATTTCACTCACAGAACCCCCTTTACGATCTCTTGTAGGGCTGGTTTAGTGGTGATGAATTCCTTCAGTTTTTGTTTGTTTGGGAAGACCTTTATTTCTCCTTCTATTCTGAATGACAGACTTGCTGGATAAAGGATTCTCAGCTGCATATTTTTCCTGTTCATCACATTGAAGATTTCCTGCCATCCCTTTCTGGCCTGCCAAGTTTCAGTAGATAGGTCTGCCACTAGTCTAATGGGTCTCCCTTTGTAAGTTAGAACCTGTTTATCCCTCGCTGCTTTCAGAATTTTCTCTTTATCTTGTATTTTGCCAGTTTCACTATGATATGTCATGCATGAAGGGAGTTCTCTGTGCCTCTTGGATTTCAATGCCTGTTTCCTTCCCCAGATCAGGGAAGTTCTCAGCTATGATTTGTTCAAGACACCTTCAGCCCCTTTCTCTCTGTCTTCCTCTCCTGGAATTCCTATTATACAGATATTGTTCCGTTTGGTTGCATCACTTAGTTCTCTAATTCTCCCTTCATACTCCTGAATTTTTTTATCTCTCTTTTTCTCAGCTTCTTCTTTTTCCAAAATTTTATCTTCTAACTCACCTATTCTCTCCTCTGCATCTTCAATCCGTGCTGTGGTTGCCTCCATTTTATTTTGCACCTCATTTATAGCATTTTTAGCTCCTCATGACTATTTTTTAGTCCCTTGATCTCTGTAGCAATAGATTCTCTGCTGTCCTCTATACTTTTTTCAAGCCCAGCGATTAATTTTATGACTATTATTCTAAATTCTTGTTCCGTTATATTTCTTAAATCGTTTTAGATCAATTCGTTAGCTGTTGCTACTTCCTGGAGTTTCTTTTGAAGAGAATTCTTCCGTTTTGTCATTTTGGGTATTCCCTGGGGTGGCTCCAAACTGCAGGACACTTCCCCTGTACTGTCAGGAGTAAGTTGTGTTGGTGGGTGGGGCTGCAGTCAGACCAGATGTCTGCTCCAGCCCACCGCTGGGGCCACAGTCAGACTGTTGTGTACCTTATCTTCCCCTCTCCCTCGGGCAGGACACACTGTGGAGTGGTGTCGCCCCTGTCTGGGCTATTTGCACACTGCTAGGCTTGTGGTGCTGCTTCAATGGGATCTGGCCTATTAGCCAGGGTGGATCCACAAGGTGCATGGGGTGTGGGGGGTGGGGGGAAGGGGGGAGGGGCAGGCTCAGCTCACTTTGCCGGCAGTGGTCCCCTGTATGAGGGGCCCTGCAGCACTGGGAGGGAGGCAGACACATCAGAGGGATGGATCCACAGAAGCACAGTGTTGGATGTTTGCCTGGTGCAAGCAGGTTCAGTGAGGGGAACTGGTTCTCTTTGGAATTTCAGCTGGGGGATGGGAGAGGGAGATGGCGCTTGCCAGTGCCTTTGTTCCCCTGCCAAGCTGAGCTCTGTCTCCCGGGGCTCAACAACTCTCCCTCCCTGTGTCCTCTCGCCCTCTCCGTTCTCCGAGAGCAAAGCTGTTGACTTTTAACATTCCAGATGTAAGTCCTGCTGGCTGGCAGAACTCATGCAGTCTGGCCCCTCCACTTTTGCAAGCCAGATTCGGGTGTTCTGCCTTGCCTGACGTGCTTCTTCTCCACCTCCCCGGCTCCCTCCCTCCAGTCCGTGTAGTGCGCACTGCCTCTCTGCCCTTTTTACCTTCTTCCCTGGACCTCTTGTCTACACTTGGCTCTGGAGAGTCCATTCTGCTAGTCTTCTGGCAGTTTTCTGGGTTATTTAGGCAGATGTGGGTGGAATCTAAGCAATCAGCAGGATGCAGTGAGCCCAGCTTCCTCCTAAGCCGCCATCTTCTATATACCACTTCTTTACCTATTCATCAATCAATGGGCATTTGGGCTCTTTTCATAATTTGGCTATTATTGATAATGCTTCTATAAACATTGGGGTGCATGTATCCCTTCAGATTAATATTTTTGTATATTTTGGGTAAATACCTAGTAGTGCAATTACTGGATCATAGGGTATGATCCAGTAATTGGATTTTTAACTTTTTGAGGAACCTCCATACTGTTTTCCAGAGTGGCTTCACCAGTTTGCATTCCCATCAACAGTTTAAGAGAGTTCTTCTTTTTCTGCATCCTCAACAACACCTGCTGTTTCCTGCCATGTTGATTTTAGCCATTCTGACTGGTGTGAGGTGATATCTCGTTGGACTTTTGATTTGTATTTCCCTGATGATGAGTGATGTTGAGCATCTTTTCATGTGTCTACTAGCCATCTGTATGTCTTTTTTGGAAAAATGCCTATTCATGTCTTCTGCTCATTTCTTAACTGGATTATTTGTGTTTTGGGTGTTGAGTGTTATAAGTCCTTTATATATTTTGGATACTAACCCCTTTTTGGATATGTCATTTGCAAATATCTTCTCCCATTCCATTGGTTGCCTGTTAGTTTTGATGATAGTTTCCTTTGCTGTGCAGAAGCTTTTAATTTTGATGAAGTCCCAGTAGTTTATTTTTGCTTTTGTGTCTCTTCCCTCAGGAGACAAATCTAGGAAGAAGTTGCTACAACTGATGTCAAAGGGGTTATGCTTTGCAATGAAAAAAAATCAGTAATATTTTAGAACAATGTCATATACTGAAGTAGTTTATAGATAAAAGATATAATAATAAACTTGATGAGAAATTTAAAACATTTATATGAAGAAATTTTATAACTGTTCCTGGATGTAAAAGAAGACTTATTATATTTAGGATATGTATTGTTCTTATATAAAAATACTCAGTATTTTTAGAGTTTCAATTTTTCATATAGTAATGGATTAGTGGAACGTAATCCACAGAAAAATATAACACATTTTTTTTTTCAAATGTGATAAAATTACATTATATTCATCTAGAAAAACCACTATAAGAAAATATCAAGGTAAACTACTCAAAATAATATTTGAGAGGGAAGTAGAACAATCACATTTAAAAACACAGCTTAAAGCTGTAGTAAATTTTGTGTTGTCAGGGGAAAAGAAAGGATGTTCAATGAGAGACTTAAATCCAGAGAAAGATGTGGGGTGCACCTGGGTGGCTCAGTCAGTTGAGCATCCAACTCTTGATTTCGGCTTAGGTCATGATCTCATATTCATGGGATTGAGCCCTGCATGGGGCTCAGTGCAGAGCCCGCTGCTTGGGATTTTCTCCCTCCCCCTGTTTCTCTGCCCCTCCCCCACTCGTGACTCCCTGCCTCTCCCTCTCAGAATGAATAAATAAACTTAAAAAAAGAAAGATATGGCTAATAGTAAATGTGGGAAAATGTTGATTTTTTTTTCTTTTAGTACCTAGGATTGGAGCCACTGGTTAACCGAGTAAAACTATACCCCTACTTTTCTTTTTATGCTAGGATAAATTCCAGATGGTTTAGAGATTTAAATATAAAAAAGAAACCATAAATGTGTTAAAAATAGAGTGCTTTGTTTAAAAATTTGAAATGGAAAGGTCTTTCTGAGTTTAATGTAAAACCAAAGGAAGAATTTGGTAATGTCTTCCAAAATTAAAATTCACATAATCCTCAACTCAGTAATTCAGTGTTTAGGCATTGATTCTACAGTTAAAATTATGTAAGTAGGGAAATTATAACTATGTTTTATAATTTTGCAAAAATATAAAATAGTCATAGTACGATTATTTTAAATAGGAACAAATTTGAAATAATTTAAATTTCTACCATTATGGTGATTTATTAAATAAGTTTTGATTCATCTATATAATTGATTACAATATACCTCCCCACCAAAAATGCTATGGTACTCTATGTTCAGTTAGAGGAAGCTATCCATAAGATGTCTAAAAAAAAAAGGTCACAAAACATTATATGAAATATCATCTGATGATATATTGAGCCATATATTTCTAGAAGGATTAATGAGCAATATATTTCTAGAAGGATTAATGAGAAAAAGGTTAGCATATGAAACACTGTTAACTATACGTTACTCCTTTGTGTTTTTATTTTGTTTTACTTTTGGACTCATTTTTCTCTCTCCCTAATAAAATTTACATAAATTCTAAATATTCTGTATCTTCTTCCTTCATTATTAGGTTTTTCAAATTCCTCCAGACTGATGAATAGTTATTCTTATATATTCTTATTTTATTGTCTTACAAGTTTTTATATATGCAAGTCCCACATTTATATAAACACTTCTCTGTTCTAATCCCAGCTCTTCACTACTCAAATAATGCAGCAAAGCTCATTCTTTCTCTGTCTACTCAACAAGGCAGACAAAAAAATGTTAAAGTATAATGTGGGAGCAGAATTAGTGGGCTGTAGTGTTTATTTTACAGTGAATCTGTAGATTATTTTGGGTAGTATGAACATTTTAACAACAGGAATTCTTCTCAATGTGTGAACAGAATATTTTTTAATTCATTTGTGTTTTCTTCAGTTTCCTTAATAAATGTCTATGGTTTTCAGTATACATGTATTTTATCTCCATGGTTAAATTTATTCCTTGGTATTTTATTCTTTTTGATGCTATTGTAAATGGGATTGTTTTTTTCTTAATTTCTCTTTCCAGTAATTCATTGTTAGGGTATAGAAATGCAACCCATATTTGTATATTGGTTTTGTAACTGGAAACTTTCTTTAATTTGTTTATTAGGTCTGATAGTTTTTGGTGGAGTCCTTAGGATTTTCTATATACAAGATCATGTCATTAGCAAACAGAAATGATTCTACTTCTTCCTTTTCAGTTGGAATGCCTTTTATTTTATTTTTCTTGATTAACTGTTTTCTGCTTAGGACTTCCAGTGCTATGTTGGATAAAAATGGTGAATGGACATCCTTGTTTTGTTTTTGATCTTAGAGGAAAAGCTTTCAGCTTTTAATCATTGAATATGATGTCAGCTGTGGGTTAGTCACATATGGCCTTTTTAAGTAGAGTTATGTTCCCTTTATACCCAGTTTGTTGAGTTTTTATCATGAAAAGATTGTCAATTTTGTCAAATGATTTTTCTGCATCTATTGATGTGATAATGATTTTATCCTTCATTTTGTTAATGTGGTGAATGAATCCTGTTTATTGATTTGCATATGTTCAACTATCCTTGCATTCCAGTGATAAATCCTACTTAATAATGGCATGTGATTTTTTCTAATGTGCATTTGAATTTAATTTGCTATTTTGTTAAATATTTTTGCATCTCTGTTCATCAAGGATATTGGCCTGTGATTTTCTTTTCTTGTAGTTTCTGTGTCTGGCTTTGGTATCAGAATAATGCAGGCCTCATAAAATTAGATTGGAAGTGTTTCTTCCTCCTCAGTTTGTTTTGGAAGCATTTGAGAAGGATTGGTATTAATTCTTTAAATGTTTGGGTGACTTCACCAGTGGAGCCATCTGGTCCTGGACTTTTCCTTGTTGAGAGATTTTTCATTACTAATTCATTCTCCTTACTAGTTATTTGTCTGTTCAGATTTTCTAGTTCTCCATGATTCAGTTTTGTGGGTTATATGTTTCTAGGAATTTCTTTATTTCTTCTAGGTTACCACATTTTTTGGTATATAATTGTTCATAGTATTCTCATATGATTCTTTGTTTTTCTGTGGTATCAGTTGTAATATCTTCTAGTTCATTTCTGATTTTACTTGAGTTTTTTTTTCTTAGTCTAGTTAAAGCTTTGTCAATTTTGTTAATCTCAAAAAAGTCAGCTCTTAGTATTGTTGTTCCTTTCTACTATTTTTCTATTTTCTATTTCATATATTTCTACTCTGATCTTTGTTATTTTTTTCCTTCTACTAACTTTGGGCTTAGCTCATCCTTCCTTCCTTCCTTCCTTCCATCCTTCCTTCCTACCTTCCCATCTTTTCTCCTCCTCTTCTGTTTACTACTTCCTTCTCTCCCCCTCTTTCCTCCTCCTCCTTCTCCTTCTTTTCTTCTCCTTCATCTCCTTCTCCTTCTCCATCTTCCTCTTCTTCTTCTTCTTCTTCTTCTGTCCCTTCTTTTCTCTCCCTCCCTCTGTCTCTTCCTACCATTTCATTTTTTCTTCTTTTTAAAGAACAATGTTTTTATACAAATGCCATAAATACTTGTTCACATATTTTCTCAAATAATTTTTAAAAATAGCCTTTTATAAGTAGATGTTTAAGCCACCTAGAGTTTTTTTTGTATGTTAGGTATACTTTTATTTTTTCCCCATAAAACAAGCCATTTTTCTACAACTTTATATTAGATGATTTATGGTTTCTATTCTGATTTTTTTAAGTTTATATTTTAATTCTAGTATAGTTAACATACCATTACATTAATTTCAGGTATACAATATAGTGATTCAAAAATTCTACACATTACTCAGTGCTCCTTATAATAAGTGTACTCTTTAATCTCTATCACCTATTTAACCAATTTAGACACTCACCTCCCCTCTGGTAACCACCGATTCGTTCTCTATAGTTAAGAGTCTGTTTTTTGGTCTGCCTCTCTTTTTTTCTCCTTTGTTCATTTGTTTTCTTTCTTAAATTCTACATATGAGTGAACTCATTTGGTGTTTGTTTTCTTTGATTAACTTACTTTGCTTAGCATTTTATTCTCTAGCTCTATCCACGTTGTTGCAAATGGCAAGATTTCATTCTTCTTTATGGATAAATAATATTCCATTACACACACACACACACACACACACACACACACACACACACCATATCTTCTTTATCCTTTCATCTATTGATGGACACTTTGGCTATTGTAAATAATGTATTTTACAGTATTTTGTAAATAATAATTTTCTTATTGTTAATAATGTATTTTGTAAATATAATAATTTTATTATTATAAATAATGTAAATTACAGTATTTTGTAAAAAAATGCTGCAATAAACATAGGGCTGCATGTATCCTTTTGAATCAGTGTTTCTGTATTTTGAGGGTAAATACCCAGTAGTGTGGTTACTGGATCATAAGGTAGTTCAATTTTTAAGTTTTTAAGGAACTTACAAATCAGAAAAACTGTTTTGTACAGTGGCTTTACCAGTTGCATTCCCACCAACAGTGCACAAGTTTACCTTTTTCTCCACATCCTAGCCAATACTTGTTTGTCGTGTTTTGGATTTTAGCCATTCTGACAGGTGTGAGGTGAAATCTTATTTTGGTTTTGATATGCATTTCTCTGATGATGAGTGATGGTGAGCTTCTTTTCATGTGTCTGTTGTCCATCTGAATGTCTTCTTTAGAAAAATGTCTGTTCATGTTTTCTGCCTATTTTTTAATTGGATTATTCATTTTGGGGTGTTGAGTTGTATAAGGTCTTTATATATTTTGGATATGTCATTTGCAAATAGCTTCTCCCATTTAGTAAATTTCATTCTGATTTTTGATACTATTTCTTTCATATACCATCCACACATATCCTATTATCACAGGTTCTATTGCCTGTTTGAAGACTCTGTTTATCTGTTTTTCTGCTTATATCTATTGCTGTTAAGCTGATTTTCTTTTCAAATTGATAAAGTGACACACAAATCAACATTTTTTTAATATTTCAAAAATTATCTTAGCTATTAAGGATTTTCGTATATATTTTATAACTATGCCATCCAAATACCCAAAAATAGTGTGGAACTTTTTATTAGAATAAATATAATTTATTAATTGATTTCCTAATTACATATTTATAATCTTCCAGTTTTCAATCAACTAATAATGTTATATGTCATTTATGCAAATCTTTTTTGTGCCCTATAAAAATATTTTAAAGTGTTCTACATAAGTTTCATGCTTGTGTGGTTATGTCGATCCTATGTATATTTTATTTTCTGTGGTGATTATAAATTGTACCCAATGATATCTTCTTGTCTATTATATTTTCTAATTGACTATTTCTAGTTGACCATTTCTTTGTGTATTCTTGTAAAATATTGTATATCAGATGATAATGAAGATTTTGCTTCTCTCTTCCAGTATTTTTGTTACCTGTTTCTTAATGTGTTATTACCTTGGCCAGCCCTTTAGTTCTAAGTTAAATACTCATACATATGGTAGATATTTTTGTTATAGTCCCAATCTTAAAGAAATGCTTTTAAAATTAAGAATTATATTAAGTGTATATTTGCTGTACATTTTTATGAACTTGAATTTACAGGCTAAGAGAGTTCTGTATCATTTTGATGTTTTATAATATTTTATCATCCATAGGTGTAGACAGTCAAAAAAGCTAATGTCTCCATATTTAATTTCTATATACAAATTTTCTTTTTTTTCCCAAAATAAGATAAATATTTTTAATTTATTTTGATTATCTTAAACCATTCTTTCATTTCTGACATAAATTCTATTTGACATGATTAATTATAGTTTAATACATTAAAATATCTGGTTGACTATATTTAAATTTTGCAACCTTGTTTATAAATGAAATTATTTTTCATTTGTTTAATTTCTTTATCAAACTTCAGTACCAAGTCTGTAATAGCCTGTCATCAATGAATGCTATTGTCTGTGAAAATATTATAAAAGTAAGAATTATTTGTTGATTTTAAAGTTTGGTAAAACTTTCTGATAAAATTGTGTTATTATTATTTTGTTTGTCAGGAGGTGGTATGATGAAGTATTATTTAGCATTTCAGTCTTTAAATGTTAATGTTTGAGTTGTGTCAATATACAGAAATGTTCATCTTTATCTCAATTTCAATTTTTAGAGTATTTTTATTATATTTCTGAAACATATATTGCTCCATGTATCTTTTTACTTGTTTACTTGCTCATCATGCACCATCCCCCCACACACATACCTTTTATTATTTTCTTTAATTAACATATTTTTTGGTTTTTGAAAACATCAAATGTAATTTGAATCAAGTGAAATTATGTTTTTCACTATAAATACATTTTTACTTTACTTAAAATATATGTTATGCTTCATATTAAGATACTTCGTATGAAAGATACTTTAAAATGTTTGCGATATTGACTCCTATTTTCTAGTGGCTTCTCCATATGTTTGGAAGTACATTTTCATGGGAAAAGTCATGACTTAAGAATTTTAACATGCTTTATAATGAGCATTGTTACTTCATCCATATACATTTGATGCATATTTAATTTTCCCCATACTTGTATAAAAGAAATTAGTCAAATTGGTAATTCATATGACCTTGAACATTCAATTAAAAATGTGCATCTGACAAAATACACTAGACTGTTAATCTCAATGTCATTATTTGGTTCTCACTGGCTTCATCAGACCAACAACATGAATGATTCACATGGGGAATCTTTAATTAGACAGAGCTCAGGTATTATAAGCAATGAGCATTTTGACATCAGGAGTGTCACTTTTTAAAAGAAATTTGGAGTCTCTGTAATGCAAGCTTCTAGTAAATTCTTGGTAAACTTAAAAAACAAAATTATTATATACAATTTTTATGAGAAAAATTACATACTAATTAATCTGAACAAACTGGGCTGCTCATTGATACAAAAGATGACAGGTATTAAAGCTATCCTAATATGTTAATCAAATCACTGCTTTAAATAGTTACATGCAAAAATTTAATTATGCGCTAAATAATTAAGTCAAAGAAAAATTTACCTGAAAAGAAGTCTTAATACTAAGAGACAAATAGGCAAATACATATGCACTTTGAAAATCAGTTTAAAATACCCACTGGGCTGAGCAATGAAATATGAAAATGACTTTTATTTGAAGTTCACTTGGTTAGTATTTGGTTAGTATTCCTGTTTTGCAATATGTTGAGTTTTAATATTACTTTCACAGACAGCAGTTATTTTTTCTTCAGCTTTGAAAATATTTAGGACATTTTTACCTAGCCAACCTCTTGTCTTATTTTTGGATATTCAGCCTTTGGATGGTGATTGTTTGAATTATGAATGACTGATTGATTGAAAGGAATAATAGGATGAAACATCAATCACACACCAGCAAGAGAAATAAGATTTCTCTAGTGAAGTATCATTTTTATTCCTTTTGGATATAATAGAGCCAACTAAATTGGATAAGTACATACTTCTAACTTCTTCCTGTATTTGCTCAGACCACATAATATTTATATAATTATGAAAATCTGAATTGATAACTTGGCTAATAAAAATATTTCCATAAGTATTCTAACATGGGGGGCTAAATAGATAAAAGAGGGACTGTTTTAATTTAATTAGAAATCTAATTTTTAAAATAAAAAACTAGAGGGAAAAGTTTATTATTATATTAAAGACAGCAGCTCTTTGTGAGAAAGGTTATACACAGGAGACTCAAACCTTGTATTAGCATGCTCCCAAAGATTTTTATGTGATGCTCATAAATCCATAATATCCTATTAAATTGCTCATAGCAGGACAACCTTAAAAGGAGGCAAACATATGGAAAAATATATTAGAAAATAGTTAAGTGATTTACTCTCTTAAAATCCTTTTATGTGAATACATCCATACAAAAATAGCAATTGGCAATAGCAGTTTCCCTTTCTCTCTCTCTCTCTTTCTTTTGTAGAAACTACTACTAATAATTATACATCCTGGTGGGCATATTAAATAACCCTTTAAAGTACTTTTGGAGATCCCCTTTATACTAGTGTGTTGTAAAATTTACTCACTTAATATCCTTTCTTCACTGAATATTTTTTAAAATGTGTTTTTTCTATATACAAAATTAACTGAATCTGCCATAAGATCTAACATATAATATTCCTTAAGAAATCTCAGTCA
The DNA here is from genome assembly GCF_023721935.1 of Panthera uncia. NCBI lineage: Eukaryota > Metazoa > Chordata > Mammalia > Carnivora > Felidae > Panthera > Panthera uncia. The sequence continues at coordinate 40,080,579 of NC_064810.1, forward strand.
TCTCTAAAAATGAAAAGAATGATAGCATTCTTTTTAGTAATATTGCCATTCTAAATAATATTGTTGTTTCGAAGCATTTCATACTATATACCAAAGTAACTAGACAAACTCACTCTTGCCAGCACATCCCAAACTTCTGAAAATTGGAGGCAAGTCATCCACTAGATCCAAATAAAATTGGATCTACATAAAAGAGTAACCATTTTGCTCAAGTGACATAGTCTAAAGTTATCACAACTAATGATTGCCACACTGTATAAGGTAGATATTTGTAAGCATGATTAAGCTTTAAAACACAATTGCTACTGATGGAAATGCTAACATCTCCAAAACAAAAACACACATTAAAATTGATTTGGTTTGTATAGATGCTGATTTCAAACCACTGGAAAATCTTTCACGTTAGTAGCGGGACCAGGAAAACATACTATAACTATTGTTATAATTAGATATGCAGATACAATTTATAACTAATTCTCTTGGACATTCTCACAAAGGTAAATATTACTGGCAATAATAAATTCATAAGTTACTGTTATTTTGAAGTTCACTAAGCTCTTAACGTTGCAAATCAGAAACAGCTAAATAAATTAACAAATGTCTGTATTTCTTCAAGTTTTCAGGGGAGGTCCAAATTAACTATTTCTGGATGGTTGACAATTTTCTATGCTGAATGTTTTTGTTCACATTTCCTGAAGAAAAAAAAAAAAACACAGAATAAAAGAAAAAAAAATTAACTGAATTCTACATAAAGAAAATGTGGGAATTTTTATTAGAGTATAACTATTGGCTGATAGAGAATTCACTAAGATGTGATGCCTACATTTATATGCCAACTTGGCTGGACTATGGTGCCCAGATATGTGGTCAAACATTATTCTGGATTTTTTTGTGAAGATGTTTTTGAATGAGATTAACATTTAAATCAGTGGACTTTGGACATTTAAAGCAGATTGTGCTTCATAATGTGGGTAGGTGTCATCCAGTCAATTGAAGGCCTAACTAGAACAGACTGACCTGCCCTAAGCAAAAGGAAATTCTCCCGGCAGCCAAGCTTCAGATTTCAATTGCAACATCAGCTCATCCTAGGTTTCCAGCTTGTTGGCTCACCCTGCAGATTTTGGACTTGCCAGCCTCCAAAACCCTATGAGTCAATGCCTTAAAACACATATTTTTCTGTATATAACTATGCATCCCATTGGTTCTGTTTCTCCAGAGGACCGTGACTAATACAAGCTGCTAACTGGCTACTCCAATCTTCAGCACCTGGAGGTCATTTTGATTCTGGATGTACCAAAAGCTTTAGGCTCTATAAGGAGTGTCCAGGGTACCTTCTTTCTGAAGTCCTTTTTGGAAGTCCTGTGTAATCTTCAGTCACAGTTAATTTGTTTTGCATATTTTGGTAAACAAATACTATGGTTCAAAAGCCAGAGATTACATTTCCTTTTGCCTTCTCGATACCTCTCACCCTTAACCTTTAATGTCTAGCCACATGGCATTCTTTCTGGCTGCTTCTATCCCTTATCTGGAAGGGGGTAACTGGTTGCTGGTAGGAACCAAGTAGGCAATACAAATGAGTGAACATCCTTCAGTACATATACATGAAAATGAAACTAAAAAAAAGTATGCTGAGTTCATTCTTATTGAATTTCTACTGCCATCTTGTTTTCCCTCTTTTAATAGAAACGTAAGTATTGATCAGAGTTCCCTATTTTTTAATGTTTATTTATTTTGAGAGAGAGAGCATGCATGTGTGCATGTGAGCAGGAGATGGGCAAAGAGTGAGGGAGAAAGAAAGAATCCCAAGGAAGCTCTGCACTGTGCAGAACCTGACATGAGGCTTGAATTCACAAACGAAACCATAAGATCATATCCTGAGTTGAAATCAAGAGCCAGAGGCTTGGGGCACCTGGGTGGATCAGTTGGTTAAGTGTCTGACTTCGACTCCAGTCGTGATCTCATGGCTTATGAGTTCAGGCCCTGTGTCAGGCTCTGTGCTGAACCCAGAGCCTGGAGCCTGCTTTGAATTCTGTGTTTCCCCCTCTCTCTGCCCTTCCCCCACTCCCCACTCACGCTCTGTCTCTCTGTCTGTCTCTCTCTCAAAAATAAATAAACATTAAACAAAAAAAATTTTTATAAAAGGAGTTGAACCCTTAATTGGCTGAGCCACCCAGGCACCTCAAGTGTTCCTTGTTTTAAGAGAAAAAATAATTAAACCACTATAATAAAAGGCAAGTGACTTGGCTTCAAGTGAAACAATAGGATTTGTGGGTAGAATGGGGAATTGGAAATATGCCATTTGAAAACTTGAGCTAGGAAACTCTACTGAAGTGTTAGCTTAAATTTATCCATAAATTATGTAAAAATTCACTCTTTTCATCAAGTATTCACAAGCTTTTGCACTTTGTATTTTAACAAATTACTTATATTATACCTTAAAATTAATAGGACTGCATCATATCATGCCAACATTTTGAGTAATGCAGCTATATTAGTTGGAGTTTGGGAACCTTAATTACCCATTAGATTTTTCAGTAAATTGAAGCAAACTCTAATTATTTTCCCCAGTCATTTCCTGCAGAGGTGACATGGACTTTGGTACTTTTATGAACAGGTTTCTCTTATCTCCAGCACTTAATTTTCATCTATCATGGAATCTATCAACTTAAATCTGCCCTTAATCTGAAGATAAATATTTTCAGACACCTTTCAAAGATTTCACATTCTAAAACTTTATAGAAATGCAATTTTAATAAATAATTTCTATTGATGAATATCTGAAGACTTTCTAGTCCACAGTTTTATTTAAAACATCAAAACCTGCTTATTATGACCTATTATTCTGAGCCTTTACATAATTTCATTTGGAAAATTGAATTTTAGCATCTCTATATTAAAAGATATCTTAAGAACTATGCTCATCCAAATGTTTTATTGCATTCATGGAAGAGATGTTATTGATGATATTTATAAAGACTCATTGGAGAAATACCTATTCAGGTATTTATCTTATTTTCAGAAAAACTGTGTTTTTGTTTTTTTTTTTTCTGCTGCTTTCCTTATATCTTAGGTTATTTTTCTTAATTAATTTTTCCATAGCAATGTTTTATCCTCTGGGCACTGTGAATCATGTATTTCTTTCCTACACTGGTAACTGGCAAGCTCAAAGCCAAATTTGTATTCTGCCATATGGAATGTATTCTCAGAATGAAACCTCATAGAAATGTCCACTCTTCCCTTTTAACTTTCCTTAATCTTTTTAAAATTACAGAATGTATGTATGTATGTATGTATGTATGTATGTATGTATTATCTTTCTAAGATGTCCTAATCCTTGGGGCACCTGGGTGGTTCAGACAGTTGAGTGTAAGACTGTTGTTTTCAGCTCACGTCATGATCCCAGGGTTGTGGGATCTAGCCCCATGTCTGGCTCTGCATGGAGCCTGCTTGGGATTCTCCCTCTCTTTCTCCCTCTCAATGTCTCTGTCCCTCTGCCCCTCTCCTCCACTCATGCTCTCTCTCTCTCTCTCTTTCGCTCTCTTTCTCAAAAAATCTCTCTCTATATCTCTATATCTCTATATCTCTATATCTCTATATCTCTATCTCTATCTCTATCTCTATCTATATCTATATCTATATCTATCTATCTATCTATCTCCTAATCCTTGGGGAAAGGCAGAGTGCAAATTCCTCACAGATGGAGAGGACATCTGTGTACAAACATAAGCTGTCTAAGAAAATGAAAAAAGGAAGGCCCCGGGGACTCAAGGGTGCTTCCCTACCCAAAGGGAATCAAAATTATTACAAATTATTCTACTATATTAAAACTCCAAATCAGCCAACAAACAACATCCCTGAGACAAATTCAAACTGTGGAAGCATTTAATACTTTCCTCAAAGTATGTGACAACAAGTAAGCAAAAAATTACAATAAATAAATATATAAATGGATAGTTAAGCAAACAGTTAATTCTATAATATCTTGAAATGTATTTTCCTTTCATTTAATTATTTCCTTTCCATTGCAACTTCTGCCAGTCTAATTAAGGGTACAATAATTATAAATCATTGAATAAAATAATCTTCAATTGTTCTATGTTTAGTCTCTGAAATAATTCTTTCTACACACTGGTGTTATCTTCAATTCATTTTTTTTTTTTTTTAATTCTTAGCATCACATGTACAAAATACAAACGTCTTGGAATTTTTCTTACAATTTTGTTTCTCCAGTGGTCTTTGGTGATATCATCAATTATGTCTATTTTTTTTAGGTTTTATTTATTTATTTTGAGAGCAAGAGAACAAGTGGGGGAGGGATAGAGAGAAAGGGTGAGAAAGAATCCCAAGCAGGTTCTGGGCTGTCAGCACAGAGCCCAATGCGGGGCTCAAACTCATGGGAGTGAGATCATGACCTGAGCTGAAATCGACAGTCGGATGCTTAACCAGCTGAGCCACCCAGGCGCCCCTCATCCATTATGTCTTACTTACCTCTTCTCTTTTTAAACTCACATCCAGTAATCACCAAACCCTTTCTGCTTTTTCTTTGCAATATATTCAGAATCAACCCTACCATCTGTTATCTGGACTATTGCAATAGTATCCTAATTGCTCTCTGTGCTTCCTGCTTTATTCTCTCACAGTTTATTCTCCAGCAGCAGCCAGAAGCAGCCTGAGCAGTTGCTGTTTAGATTTATTTTGAAAAGGTAAAATATTGACCCTATTCCAGTTACAGTGAGAAGCCTATCTTTCATTAATCTAGTTCCTACTCCCCTTCTCATTTGATATCCTCCTTCTTACATCTTGCGTATTATTCAAAATTTAGTTTTTGAATTTATTGGAAAATGCAAATGTGGACTTTTTATATGTTCTTATTTATTTATTTTCACAATAGTTAGTGACGAGTCTGTTCCTTAGAGAGATTTTCCTATTACTACTTACAGTGTACCTTTCTTTTTTTTATAGCTGCCTTATATTCAATTACACGGTTGTAATATAATTTAGATATCTTCTTCCTTACTGATATATGTTTAGTATGTTCCATGTCTGCTAGTACAAATAATGTCACAATCCTGCAGTATCTATAGCATTAAAAAAATCCTGATTTTTCTTTCAAAGGGTATTTTCATTTAAATTTTCCATGAATCTGGTCAAATTGGCCTCCATGGGCTTATGTAGATTTATCCTTAGTAATGAATAAGGGTGGCCTATTTCCCACACACTCACCAACAGACTGTGTTATCAGATCTTTGGAATGTTGCCATGTGATGCCTCACAGAGTGCTTGTGGACAGTAGGTTTTCAATAGTGCTGTTTGGACTAAACTGACAAATATACCTGTTAAAATTTGCTTCAGACAGGACAAGGTCCTACTGGATTATTAACTCTAAATCTCTTCTATATATTTCAATAAGTGGAGAGTGCATAGGGAGTGAATATAACAAAAAAAAAATGTGTGGATTAATGAAGAAGACAGATTATTTCGATTCCAGATGGATCTGATAATGGAAATACCCTAATTAGACTCAGGCTTACTTTTTTATTAACTTATTTTAAAGAAAACAGAATCAGATATATCTTTAATATATTTTTATTCTGACCAATAGCAGCCACAAAAGATCTTGGATGTGGGGCAGAAAGAACAGGCCTTGTTCCTGAGCAAACTAATTTATCAAACAATAGCAATTAACATTTGCAAATGTATATTAAGTTCTAGTAACTAAGCCAAGTTCTTTATAAGTTTTATTTTGTTTCTTTACAATAGACCTACGATGTAGATGATATTAATAAATCCATCTTACAGATATAGAAACTAACTCTTAGAGTGATTAAGTCATATACCTTGCCACAAATACTGAAACTACATATATATTTCCTTCCTACTTCAGGAAAGCTAAAACATTCCAACTCTCATAATTCATTATTTAGCTGTTACAGTTGTTGCATTATGTTTTTCTTCCTATGACACATGATATTTTACAAGATTTTGATTGAATGTCAACTTTATTTGATAGTATAAACCCAATAGTTGCCTACCTTCCACTGGGTACATCTAAAGAGGAATGCAGTTATCATAGGGCTAAACCCACCTTCATTTACATTACTTCCACAGGTAGAATAAATTGTGTGTTTTAAATTTCCTGTTTCATAAAAAGGAAAAATGATCTGGCAGGTGATATGGACTTATATTTCTTTTGTGTATGTGTGTGTTCACTGGGAGATAATTATATTTTCATCTGATCCTTTTCAATATAACTGTTCTTATCCTATAATATGCTGTGATTTTCTATTATTTATTTTGTGGTAATTTAATATAAGTTGTTACTAGGTTTTAGTCTGGGGAGATTCCCAAAACTTCAGATTTCATATCTAGCAAAGGCACTGGCTTAATATGTATTCATTTTTTTTTGCTCTTAAGTTTTTCTATTCAAAAGCTATAATATTTGACCAAACAGGAATGGTAAGAACCAAATGCTTCCACTGAACTTTTAGAAATATTTAGAAATATTGGCTAATATTTTTGCATAAAATATATTTAGAAATATTTAGAAATATTGCATAATATATTTTGCATAATATGTTATAATGCATAATATTTTCCAAAATATGATAATTTGTTTCATGTATTAAAGACATGTACAAGAAAATACAAGGTTTTTTCTCTATGGATTGTTTAATCTCTTCACATCATTCATTTATAGATTTAATGTGTAAAAATGATAATTTTGAGGTAGTTGACAAAATCTACCTGAATATTGCAAATAACAGGAACCAAAGTAATACTGGACACAACTGGGGGTACCTGACTGTCTCAGTTGGTTAGGTGTCTGACTTCAGCTCAGGTCATGACCTCTTGGTTCCTAAGTTCCAGCCCTGCATCGACCTCAGCACTGGTAGTGTGAGCCTGATGGGAATTCTTTCTTTCCCTCTCTCTCTGCCCCTCCCCCACTCACGCTGTCTCTTTCTCTCTCTCTATCAAAATAAATAAATAGACTTTAAAAAATACTGGACACAACTGGGCTGTATAGAGAAAAATATATATTCAATATAGGAGTTTGATTTAAAAATATTAACTTTCATGGACGTGTCTCTCAATTTTTTAAGATTTTTCCACCCACTTGGATTATGGGATACAATCTGCACTTTCTAAAAAATGGAATCATTGCCTGCTATTTGTTTGAGATTATAGTCGTAATTATAGCTATTTCTGAAAAGCTATAGGTTCTAGTATAAATCACATTCTTTCCTTCTGACCCTTATTATTATCATTAATAATTATCATTATTACTATTATTATTTTGATTATAGTTGACACCCAATGTTACATTAGTTTCAGGTGTACAACATAGTGATTCTACAAGTTTATATGTTATACTATGCTCGTTACAAGTATAGCTACTATCAGCCACTGCAGGACACCATTACAATACCACTGACTACCTTCCCTATGCTGTGCTTTTTATTACATGACTTATTCGTTCCACAACTGAAGGTCTCTCTTACTCCCCTTTCTCCATTTTGCCCATGCCCTCTCCATGCCAGTTCCTCAGAAAACTAAAAGTAGAAATACCATATGATTCAGTAATCCCACTTCTGGGTATTTACCCAAAGAAAATCAAAACGCTAACTCAAAAAGATACATACACTCTTATTATTATTATTATACCAGTACAATTAATTTAAAAATATCCAGTGCCATCTCGAGGGAAAAAGGAAAAAAAAAGTCCACAAAGCCAGCCTGCAGCCTGAGAAGTCCTCATAAAATAAGGGAAGAGTACTCTTCTGTGTTCTAGACCCAGGGACATGGATGAGCCCTCCTCCACAGGAGGCCATCTTCACCTGCTGTCCCCAAAGGGTAGTTCCAACTGCATTGACACTTCCAACTTAGCTCCGTGTTACCTGCTGTAAGAAACAAGTCACTGGTATTTTGGCAAGCTCAAGAGAGACTTTTATGACTATTTATAAGACTGTGATCAAACATTTTATAAAATTGTATGCTAGGATTAAAAATTATTTTACAATATTATTGTAGTGCCCAATATTTCAAGAGATTTTCAGATTGTGTAGGCATTTGGAACAGCAAGATTGATTTTCCATGCTATTCATAAACTCATTTGTGGTAAATTAATTCTGTTTTTATGGATGTAGTTAATGTCATTTTTCGGCAGAAGTCAAAACATCCTTATGCTCTCATCATATGTCCCTCTGTGAATGCTGATGCTGTTAACATTTGGATTTTTAGAGAAATCCTATATCTATTTCTTCATAGAAAAGTATGAATCTTCATATATATTCAGGATATCTGGTTATCCCTTTCATATTGATTTTTTTTAACTTATCCCGTGTAAGATCAGTCTCAGTGAATTTTAAGAAAGGAATCACATGAATCAAAGAATGAATGCACATTTGTAAAAGAAATATAAAAAATATAAGCTAAATAAAAGAAAACTACATTTAATATTTCCAAAGAACCCTACAACTTCAAATGTACATTAAAATTTTTTAACATTTATTTATTATTGAGAGACACAGCATGAGCAAGGGAGGGGCAAAGAGAGAGGGAGACACAGAATCTGAAGCAGGCTCCAGGCTCCGAGCTGTCAGCACAGAGCTGGACACGGGGCTCAAACTCACAAACCGCGAGATCATGACCTGAGCTGAAGCTGGATGCCGACTGAGCCACCCCACCATGCTTTAAAAAAAAATTTTTTTAACGTTTGTTTATTATTGAGAGACAGAGAGAGAGACAGCATGAGCATGGGAGGGGCAAAGAGAGAGGGAGACACAGAATCCGAAGCATTCTCAAATGTACATTAAAATGTTCTACTAAACATAATTGCATTGAGGAATTTCTGACTGAATCTTTATCTTTCTTTTCTCTTTTCTTTTTCTTCCTTCCTTTCTTCCTTCCTCTCTCCCTCCCTCTCTTCCCTCCCTTCCTTTCTTCCTTCCTTCTTTTTCCTTTCCTTTCCTTTCCTTTCCTTTCCTTTCCTTTCCTTTCCTTTCCCTTCCCTTCCTTTCCTTCCTCTAATTCTTCTTTTAATAAGTATATACTTTTGGGTCAGACCCAGTTTTGTGAGTCCTCAGCTGACATAGTTTTGTGTGGTGGACATTTTTAATGGGTAAGAATATAAAATATCTCTTTCTCAAATTCCCAAAACCATTTGGCCATGTTATTACCTGCTAGGACCCTCCCAATCTTGAAAAGGATTTAGGACGGTATGGAAGCTGTGAAGCTTTAATATCGTTTTAGCTTCACAGTAAATCTGCCTGTTGTTAGAAAGAAGAACCTTAGATCGTTAGAAAAGGGGAGCCTTTTTCTAATTGGCCACCAGAAGTTTATACCAACCTACACAACCACTGGCAGAGAGTATGAGAGCCTATTTATCCAGATTTGCCAACCTGCTTACATTCATAGATTTAAATCTTTAACAATTTGGTAATTAAAAAGGAGTATCTCATTGCCTCACTGGTGCCATATTGGGGTTTAGTTGGTCTGTCCTGTAGAGATTAAGCACTGAGCATTAGTGTTAGTTTTGGTAATGGTAAATCCATGTTGTTGAGCCCATGGCCCTGAAGTCACTTTTCTTCATGTGTTCACTGGGCAAGTGCTGAGATGGCTGGAGAAAGAGGCTGATGGACATCCCTGGAACTTCTTGTTTTTCTACCTGATTACTAGGAGCTCCCTCTGAAGTAGAGGTCCTTTGGTAGACATTTACAGCATGACAACATATATCTTTATAGATAATATCCAATCAGAGATTTCTTATCCGTATATGTTTTCTTAACTTTCTTGTTACCAATATTCTACTTCTGTTTCTTCTAAGTCTCAGATCATCCAGCCAACCAGTTAATAACTGCCAATGAATCAATGCAGAGCTTTACTTCTGACCATCTCTAACTGCAGACAAAATGGACAACAAAATGTTGTCAACAAAACACTTGTTTGGACCAGGAACCAGGGATGAGAACTGGTAAAAAACCTGCTGGAGAGTTATAACCTCGGGGTTTCTGGTATACTTATTGTTGGCATCTATGACATAAGATCAAGGAAAGAAAGCACATCAGAAACAGAAAGAGAAGACTCCCCTGTAGGTTCCCTCCACTCCTTTCCACTGATGACACTTAGCACTGTGTCAGCTTGTAAAGAAGAAATGTTTTCAGAGTCTCATAAAAGTTTCTCAAAGCAGAACAATGAAGTGTGTATATAGAGTGAGAAGCAATACACTGATACCTGACATGTACATAATCCCACTAATTCCTCATAATACAAGTGAATATCTGGCAATATAATTTTTTCAAGCCTAAATTGCCGTTCTTTTTTCTTTAATTTTTTTATTTTTTAAAGTTTACATCCAAATTAGTATATAGTGAAGCAATGATTTCAGTAGATTCCTTAGTGTCGCTTACCCATTTAGCCCATCTCCCCTCCCACAACCCCTCCAGCAACCCTGTTTGTTCTCCATATTTATGAGTCTCTTTTGTTTTGTCCCCCTCCCTGTTTTTCTATTATTTTTGTTTGCCTTCCCTTATATTCATCTGTTTTGTCTCTTAAAGTCCTCATATGAGTGAAGTCATATGATTTTTGTCTTTCTCTGACTGACTAATTTCACTTAGCATAATACCCTCCAGTTCCATCCACGTAGTTGCAAACGGCAAGATTTCATTCTTTTTATTGCTGAGTAATACTCCATTGTATATATATAACACATTTTCTTTATCCATTCATCCACTGATGACATTTGGGCCTTTCCATACTTTTGCTATTGTTGATAGTGCTGCTATAAACATGGGGGTGTCCCTTCGAAACAGCACACCTGTATCCCTTGGATAAATGCCTAGTAGTGCAATTGCTGGGTCGTAGGGTAGTTCTATTTTTAGTTTTTTGAGAAACCTTCATACCGTTTTCCAGAGTGGCTGCACCAGCTTGCATTCCCACCAACAATGCAAAAGAGATCCTCTTTCTCTGCATCCTTATCAACATCTGTTGTTGACTGAGTTATTAATGTTAGCCATTCTGACAGGTGTAAGGTGGTATCTCAATGTGGTTTTGATTTGTATTTCCCTGATGATGAGTGGTGTTGAGCATTTTTTTCATGTGTCGGTTGGCCATCTGGATGTCTTCTTTGGGGAAGTGTCTATTCATGTCTTTTGCCCATTTCTTCACTGCGGTATTTGTTTTTTGGGTGTTGTTTGATAAGTTCTTTGTAGATTTTGGATACTAACCCTTTATCTGATATGTCATTTGCAAATATCTTCTCCCATTCTGTCGGTTGCCTTTTAGTTTTACTGATTGTTTCCTTCACTGTGCAGAAGTTTTTATTTTGATGAGGTCTCAGTAGTTCCTTTTTGCTTTTGTTTCCCTTGCCTTCGGAGATGTGTTGACTAAGAAATTGCTGCGGACAGGATCAAAGAGGTTTTTGCCTGCTTTCTCCTCGTGGATTTTGATGGTTTCCTGTCTTACATTGAGGTCTTTCATCTACTTTGAGTTTATTTTTGTGTATGGTGTAAGAAAGTGGTCCAGGTTCATTCTTCTGCATGTTGCTGTCCAGTTTTCCCAGCACCACTTGCTGAAGACACTGTCTTTATTCCATTGGATATTCTTTCCTGCTTTGTCAAAGATTAGTTGGCCATACATTTGTGGGTCCATTTCTGGGTTCTCTATTCTGTTCCATTGATCTGAGTGTCTGTTTTTGTGCCAGTACCATACTGTCTTGATGATTACAGCTTTCTAATATAGCTTGAAGTCTGGGATTGTGATGCCTCCTGCTCTGGTTTTCTTTTTCAAGATTTCTTTGGCTATTTGGTGTCTTTTCTGGTTCCATACAAATTTTAGGATTATTTGTTCTACCTCTGTGAAGAATGCTGGTGTTACTTTGATAGGGATCACGTTGAATATGTAGATTGCTTTGGGTGGTATTGACATATTAACAATATTTGTTCTTCATATCCAGGAGCATGGAATCTTTTTCCATTTTTTTGTGTCTTCTTCAACTTCTTTCGTAAGCTTTCTATAGTTTCCAGTGTATAGATTTTTCAGCTCTTTGGTTAGATTTTTTTCCTAGGTATTTTATGGTTTTTGGTGCAACTGTAAATGGGATCGATTCCTTGATTTCTCTTTCTGTCACTTCATTGTTGGTGTATAGGAATGCAACCGATTTCTGTGCATTGATTCTATATCCTGCAACTTTGCTGAATTCATGAATCCGTTCTAGCAGTTTTTTGGTGGAATCTTTTGGGTTTTCCATATAGAGTATCATGTCATCTGCGAAAAGTGAAAGTTTGACCTCCTCCTGGCTGATTTGGATGTCTTTTCTTTCTTTGTGTTGTCTGATTGCAGAGGCTAAGACTTCCAATACTATGTTGAATAACAGTGGTGAGAGTGGACATCCCTGTCTTGTTCCTGACCTTAGGGGGAAAGCTCTCAGATTTTTCCCCATTGAGGATGATATTAGCATTGGGTCGCTTGTATGTGGCTTTTATCATCTCGAGGTATGATCCTTCTATTCCTACTTTCTTGAGGGTTTTTATCAAGAAAGGATGCTGTATTTTGTCAAATGCTTTCTCTGCATCTATTGAGAGGATCATATGGTTCTTGTCCTTTCTTTTATTGATGTGATGAATCACATTAATTGTTTTGCAGATATTAAACCAGCCCTGCATCCCAGGTATAAATCCCACTTGGTCGTGGTGAATAATTTTTTTAATGTATTGTTGGATCCGGTTGGCTAATATCTTGTTGAGGATTTTTGCATCCATGTTCATTAGGGAAATTGGTCTATAGTTCGCCTTTTTAGTGGGGTCTCTGTCTGGTTTTGGAATCAGGGTAATGCTGGCTTCATAGAAAGAGTTCTATTTTTTGGAACAGTTTCAAGAGAATAGGTGTTAACTCTTCCTTAAATGTTTGGTAGAATTTCCCTGGAGAGCCATCTGGCCCTGGACTCTTGTTTATTGGCAGATTTTTAATTGCTAATTCGATTTCCTTACTGGTTATGGGTCTGTTCAAATTTTCTCTTTCTTCCTGTTTCAGTTTTGGTAGTGTATATGTTTCTAGGAATTTGTCCATTTCTTCCAGATTGCCCATTTCGTTGGCATGTAATTGCTCATAGTATTCTTTTATTATTGTTTTTATTTCTGTTGTGTTGGTTGTGATTTCTCCTCTTTCATTCTTGATTTTACTTATTTGGGTCCTTTCCTTTTCCTTCTTGTTCAAACTGTCTAGTGGTTTATCAATTTTGTTAATTATTTCAAAGAACCAGCTTCTGATTTCATTGTTCTGTTCTACTATTTTTTTGGTTTCGATAGCATTAATTTCTGCGCTAATCTTTGTTATTTCCTGTATTCTGCTGGTTTTGGGTTTTATTTGTTGTTCTTTTTCCAGCTCCTTAAAGTGTAAGGTTAGGTTGTCTATCTGAGATCTTTCTTCCTTCTTTAGGAAGGCCTGGATTGCTACATACTTTCCTCTTATGACTGCCTTTGCTGCATCCCAGAGGTTTTGGGTTGTGGTGCTATCATTTTCATTTACTTCCATATATTTTTAATTTCTTCTTTAACTGCTTGGTTAGCCCATTCATTCTTTAGTAGGATGTTCTTCAGTCTCCAAGTATTTGCTACCTTTCCAAATTTATTCTTGTGGTTGATTTCGAGTTTCATAGCATTGTGGTCTCAAAATATGCACGGTATGATCTCGATCTTTTTGTACTTACTTAGGGCTGATTTGTGTCCCAGTATATGGGACAGTTCTATTCTGGAGAACATTCCATGTGCACTGGAGAAGAATGTATATTCTGCATTAGGATGATATGTTCTGAATATATCTATTAAGTCCATCTGGTCCAATGTGTCATTCAAAGCCATTGTTTCCTTGTTGATTTTTTGATTAGATGATCTGTCCATTGCTGTGAGTGAAGTGTTGAAGTCTCCTACTATTATGGTATTACTATCAATGAGTTTCTTGATGTTTGCGATTAATTGATTTATATATTTGGGTTCTTCCACATTTGGCCCATAAATGTTTACAATTGTTAGGTCTTGCTTTATAGACCCGTTGATTATGATATAATGCCCTTCTGCATCTCTTGATACAGTCTTTATTTTAAAGTCTAGATTGTCTGATATAAGTATGGCTACTCTAGCTTTCTTTTGTTGACCATTAGCATGATAGATGGTTCTCCATCCCCTTATTTTCAATCTGTAGGTGTCTTTAGGTCTAAAGTGGGTCTTTTGTAAACAGCATATAGATGGATCTTGTTTTCTTATCCATGCTGTTACCCTATGTCTTTTGATTGGAGCATTGAGTCCATTGACATTTAGAGTGAGTACTGAAAGATATGAATTTATTGCCATTATGATGCTTGTACAGTTGGAATTTCTGGTGGTGTTCTCTGGTCCTTTCTAATTTTTTGTTGCTTTTGGTATATATATATATATATATATATATATATATATATATATTCATTTTTTGTCCCCTCAGAGAGTCCCCCTTAAAATTTCTTGCAGGGCTGGTTTAGTGGTCACAAACTCCTTTAATTTTTGTTTGTCTGGGAAACTTTTGATCTCTCCTTCTATTTTGAATGACAGCCTTGCAGGATAAAGAATTCCTGGCTGCATATTTTTCTGATTCAGCACACTGAATATATCCTACCACTCCTTTCTGGCCTACCAAGTTTCTGTGGATAGGTCTGTTGCAAATCTGATCTGTCTTCCCTTGTAGGTTAGGGACTTAATCCCTTGCTGCTTTCATGATTCTCTCCTTGCCTGAGTATTTTGTGAATTTGACTATGATATGCCTTGTTGATGGCTGGTTTTTGTTGAATCTAATGGGAGTCCTCTATGCTTCCTGGATTTTGATGTCTGTGTCTTTCCCCAGGTTAGGAATTTTTTTTGCTATGATATGCTCACATAACCCTTCTACCCCTATTTCTCTCTCTTCCTTTTCTGGAACCCCTATGATTCTGATGTTGTTCCTTTTTAATGAGTCACTGATTTCTCTAATTCTTAAATCATGCTATTTTGCCTTAATCTCCCTCTTTTTTTCTACTTCGTATTCTCTATAAGTTTGTCCTCTATATCGCTGATTCTCTGTTCTGCCTCAATTTTCAAGGAAAATTGAAAATAATCCTTGCCGCCACTGCATCCATCTGTGATTGCAGCTCAGTTATAGCATTTTTAATTTCATTCTGGCTATTTTTTACTTATTTTATCTCTGCAGAAAGGGATTCTAATCTATTTTCAACTCCAGCTAGTATTCTTATTATCGTGATTCTAAATTCTGGTTCAGACATCTTGCTGTGTCTGTGTTGGTTAAATGCCTGGCTTTCATTTCTTCATGCTCTTTTTTTGGGGTGAATTCCTTCGTTGTGTCATTTTGAAGGGAGGAAAGGAATTAATGAGGTATAAAAATTGAAATTAAAAAAATTAAAATTAAAAAAAATATTAAAATTAAAAATTAAAAACATACACACAAAAAAATCAAATAGGTGATGCTAGATCCTAGGTGTGTTTTGGTCTGGGTGTAAAAAGTGGTTTGACAGATTAGAGAAACAAACAAAAACAAAACAAAACAACAAAAAAAAAAGGGAGAGGAAAAAAAGGAAATCGTTTGAGAATTTGAAAAAATGAATACACTAAAATAGACTAAAATACACAAAAGTAGAGAATATAGTAGAAAAAAATTATAGAAAAATATTTAATAAAAATTTTAAAAAATATGAATTTTTTCATTTTCTGTATTTAAATTTTTTTTTAACGTTTATTTATTTTTGAGACAGAGAGAGACAGAGCATGAATGGGGGAGGGTCAGAGAGAGGGAGACACAGAATCTGAAACAGGCTCCAGGCTCTGAGCTGTCAGCACAGAGCCCAACGTGGGGCTCGAACTCACGGACCGTGAGATCATGACCTGAGCCGAAGTCAGCCTCTTAACCGACTGAGCCACCCAGGCGCCCCTCATTTTCTGTATTTAAGAAAAAAGAAAAGAAACAAAAAAGAGAAAAAAGATTTTAAAAAAGGAAAAAAGAAAAGACAAAAAAAAGAGAAATCATTTGAAAATTTGAAAAAGTGAATACACTGTAGTAGACTGAAATAAAATTATGGGAGTAAAAGAATTTGAAAGATTTACATAAAAGAAAAATATAGTAATAAAATTAAATAAAAATATTTTTAAAAGAAATTGAAATTAAAACTGAAGTTTTTCTCTTCCTGCATTCAAGAAAAAGAAATGAAAAAGAAAAACGAAAAAGAAAGAAAAAAAGGAAATTGCTTGAAAATTTGAAAAGGTGAGTACACTGAAGTAGGCTAAAATAAAATGATGGAAGTAAGGTAGAATTTCAAAAAATTTGCACAAAAGTAAAAAATATAGTAATAAAAATTAAAGACAGATATTTTTAATAAAAATTGAAAATAAAAATGAGTTTTTTCTCTTTCTGTATTCAAGAAAAAGAAAAGAATTGTAAAAGAAAAAATGAAAAAGAGAGAGGAAAAAAATTGAATAAATGAACCTTCAATAAATTGAAGTAGGACTGAAATTGCTTCGTTTTCCCCCTAGAGGTCAGTCCATGTAGCTCTTTGTAGTCCATAAATTAAGCCGGCGGTGAGGTTTGTGTTCTTGAAGAGCGAAGTTGGCCCAGTTGTGCAGGACTCGGTGTAACAGCACCGCTCTCCCCTAGATGGCGCTGCTAGCCTACTGGGGTGGATTGTTGCAGTTCTTGTCCGTGCCATGCGCATGCGCGGGAGCGGTGAAAAAATGGCGCCATTCAGCCACCCAGTCTGTTCTCGCGGATCATCAATTGCACACCAGTCCTCTGTCTTCAGCTCTCACTCACTCCCAGCTTTTCCACTCTCTGTGACCAGGCCCCAGGCAGTACCTCTCTCCCAAGTTTTGACTCAGATGCGGCTGTTTTCCACAGCCCCTTACTTCCAAAGGACTGCGGCTTTGACCTGCTCTGCCCCTTTGCTGGAGGGTCTCACCGAGCAATGGCTGAACGAACAATGGCTGAATGTCGGCTGCACCCAGGAACGCTTGCTGGACCCTGCTGCTGCCGGTGCCGAGACTGCGGCCAGGTGCCAGCCCGCACCAGAAAAAGTTCACGAGATAGTGTAGCAGCAGCGTTTCAGGGATTATGGAAAAATCACAACACCCGCCTGGCACCAGGCTTCACAGTTAATGACCTTGTTCCAGCACCAGCGAATGTGGCCCTTCTCTGGGGTCTGCTGGGACCAGGTGGCTTCAACAGTCTCTACCAAATGTCCTTCCAGCAGTGGAACCGCTTTTCCCGTGTGGCCTGAGAACCTCCCGGACCCCACTCTGCTCCTGGGGATTCACCCTTCCCACCAGAGCACCGCCAGGTATGGAGCTGCAGAGTTGCAGCCTTTGCACTCCCCTTGTTTACAGTCTTAATGGAACTCAAACCCTCTCCTTTCTCCTTTCTCCCTTTTTTATTTTAGTCCCTGCGGCTGTTTCCAATTTTCCACCTTCTCTCCAGCTGCTTTTGGGAGGGGTGCTTTTCCTGTATGCTCCCGTATGCTCCCGTCTTGCTCCCCAAGTTCAGCTCTTCGTGTCACGTACCTGCTGAATTCTGTGGTTCAGGTTGTGCAGATTGTTGTGTTAATCTTCCAATCGGTTTTCTAGGTGTGTAAGATGGTTTAGTGTTGGTCTGGCTGTATTTCATGGACACGAGACACACAAAAAGCTTCCATGCTGTTCCGCCATCTTGGCTCCTCTCCTCAAGCCTAAATTGCCTTTCTATGTTAATTTACAAATGATAGAATTTTTCACAAAGTAAAGGCATGAGTTGATTCTATAAAATTGTAAAAGCCTGTATATTGGGAAAAAAATCAAAACAAAGACCATCAATGCA
Source organism: Panthera uncia (assembly GCF_023721935.1). Lineage (NCBI taxonomy): Eukaryota > Metazoa > Chordata > Mammalia > Carnivora > Felidae > Panthera > Panthera uncia. The sequence goes on from NC_064810.1 coordinate 40,098,432, forward strand.
TGGGAACATAGATCAGTAGCAAGTACTACAAAAGAGAGGTTAAATTTATGCACTGAATATAATATTTTATTCACTCAGATAAGAAAATTATTAATGCCTCAATATGTAGATGAGCAAAATTCATGACGAGAAAATTCACAACTGAAAATAAAATTGGTAATAATCTATAGTTAAAAACATTAAGGGTGCCTGGGTGGCGCAGTTGGTTAAGTGTCCAACTCTTGATTTTGGCTTAGGTCATGATCTTGCAATTTGTGGTTCCAGCTCCGAGTAGGGCTCTGTACTGATAGCACAGTCTGCTTGGGATTCTCTCTCTCCCTCTCTCTCTGACCCATCCCCCACTCACACTTGCACACACACACTCTCTCTTTTTATAAATAAAAATTTAAAAATATTAATTTAAACAATAGAGCCATATTTTGCCTATATAATTAGACTAATTGGTCACTCTGTCCCTTCATTGCACCCTACCCCTCCCACACATCAACAAACTGGAGACTATAACCAACAAAAATTGCTTAAAGTCCTTACTAAGATTTGCAAACCAGAGTCCTTCCTGTTGTAAACAAACAAACAAAAAAAAAGAGCAAACACTGAAAGGTGATAGAGTGCTTTTCTTTTTTCTAGTAGTCCTCCCTCAAAAAGTAGGAGATATCCAAGTACATTTGGCATAAGAATAGGACTCACTGATGCCACTAGAAGGGAGTGCATCTTGCTAACTTCAAAGCAGTTAAAGAAATGCAGTATTTATTACTCAATATGAGATTAGCCTTGCCATTTACTTGGATTGATATATACATTTATATACATACATAGACGTTTAATCCAATAGGTGCAGTAATTACAGAAACAGTCTTGTATGCGGTACTCAGAAACATGAGTATTGCAAAAGAAATCATTTGACCTAGAATATTCCACCACTTCTAAAACTTGAAGACTTGGGGAGCCAGAATGTCTCCATCTTCCTCATTACCCGCTCCTAAGCACATACTCCGGATGGTTTGATAGAATTTACATCAGTGTTTATCTTCATTCTTCTCTACTGGCTTGCATATATACCTAAAAACAATATTAAGTGGTGGGTGTACACACCCAGTTAAAAATTTTTTTAATGTTTATTTATTTTCAATAGAGACAGAGCACGAGCAGGGAAGGAGCAGAGAGAGGAGACACAGAATCCGAAGCAGGCTCCAGGTTTCAGGCTCTGAGCTGTCAGCACAGAGCCCAATGGGGCTTGAACCCACAAACTGTGAGATCACGACCTGGGCTTAAGTCGGATGCTTAACCAACTGAGCCTCAGTAAACTCCCTCTTTGAGTTCTCTAAAAGAATTTTGGTGGTGGTGGTGGTGGTGGTGGTGGGAGGGTGGATCCAGGACATAAGGAGGCAAGCTGTATATGGGCTACACCAAATAAAAAGTTTTTAATTTTTATATAGAAAATATCAATTGTTCCTAAGTCCAACATTTCCAGAAATGTGGGAAAATATAGATAGTTCATCTGTTCACAGAAGCTCTAACATTATGGGTTTGCTTGGGTGTCCTCCTGTCTTGGTCTAATCCTGCCTCCTGCCTCGAGGCCCTGGGGGAAGGTAAAAGAAAAGAAAAGGGAAAAGAAAAAGAAGTGGCAAAGACAAGGAGGAGAGAGGAGGAAAGGAAATGAAGGAATGAGATAAAATTCCAATATCTATGTTAGGAAAAAGTATAAAAAAGGGAAAAGTAACAGCCAAAACAATTCATTGTTTATAATGTCAGTATGAGACATTTATTTTAGAATGTGGATTAACCTTTAAGTCAGGTGTCACTCCTGGCACCTATCCATGGGCATGAGTGCCCGTTATTAGGAAGATGTGGCCCTGATAACTTGCAAAAGGTGAGTGTGAAGGTTATGTCTTTGACTGACAGTTGCAGATTGGTTTGTCTCCAGTAATACTATCCCAGAGTAAAAGACATCTAGCAGCTGTACTTCCTCATTCTGGCTAATCCATTAATGTCACTGACCTCCCCAGGATTTTGTCCCCTCTTACCTTGTGTGTTTATGAATACAGTTTTATTTCTATTACATTTTTAGAACAAACCAGTCATGTTTTCTTTAGTTGCTTTTTCCTGGTGTCTCTTGCCCCTCAAAATTCCCAGAAAGCTTTGATAAATTAAATAAGTAATAAGGAATACAGCTATATATTACTGGATTTAATTAACTAAATATCAAGTGCATTCAGAATAGAGCCCTAAAACAGCAAACATCCATTTAACTCCCAATGGCCTAATTTTGTTAAACTTAAAATTAGTTTAGGTATTACAAACCACTGTATTAATAATTTGAAATATCTTTATTTTCAAATTATTTTTAAAATCTTTTATAATTCATAGAAAATAATTGTTATCTTTTAAAAAAACATCAGCAGATTAATTATTGGGCTTTGAAGTATGTAGTATTTAACTAGTGTAAGTTAAAATATCAAATTAATTATATTCTGTAAGATACAAAATGTTAAATCATACATTGCATATATTTAAATAAATTTTCACTGTTCCTGGGAGGAATTCTATTATTTTTTACATTATTTGGTAGAATTCTTGGGTGATTTTTACTTAAGGGGCAACATAACATACATTAAAAAAGAAGCCTGCTTGAATTCTACAGACATGAATGCAGTGTTTTCAATGACTTATAACTACTGTTGTTACTTTACTCATTTTGGTCTTTTGGCTTTACCTGCAAACTGGTGATGACAGTATATATTTCATAGGGTTATGAAGAAAGTTAATAGGGGAAAAAACCTAGCATAGCACTAGGCACATAGTAGGTACTAAATAAAAAATAGTTGAATATGACTTTTTAGCAAATGATGTAAGAAAACTTCAGCATAGTGGAATTTTCATTCTTATAAAGAAAATCTAAAAATATTTTAGCCACCGAGATGCTACAGTTCATAGGCTGTGACATTAAATAAGTCACCTGACCACTCAGTTTCTTCTAAAGGAAAGTGAGGATAAAAATAGTGCCTAGGGGCGCCTGAGTGGCTCAGTTGGTTAAGCGTCCTACTTCAGCTCAGGTCATGATCTCGCAGTTCATGAGTTCAAGCCCCACATCGAACTCTGGGCTGACAGCTCGGAGCCTGGAGCCTGCTTCGGATTCTGTGTCTCCCTCTCTCTCTTCCTCTCCCCACTCATGCTCTTTCTGTCTCTCAAAAACAAATAAATGTTAAAAAAAAAAAAATGAAAAAAATAGTGCCTACCTTATAGGGTTATTATTAGGAAGAAAAGAGGCTTATAACCATAAAGTATATGGAATAGGGCCTGACATATGCATAAATAATTATATAAGTTTATATAAGGACTATATTATAAATAAGCATTATGTAATTATACACATATTATATAAGGAGTTATTAAATGAATGGAGTAGAATGAATAGGGTAGAGATTTCACTACTTTTTTCATAAATCCATGATGTAATGAAACTACTCCTCAATCTAAGATTTTATATTTTGTATTTCTTGATTAAGAATAACTCTGTTTTCCAGACATCTCAATTGCATGGATTTATGATCTGACAGATACTGTTTGTCTGGAGCAGGTGCAATTTCTATACTCTTGATTAGAATTTCACTACTTAAAGTACGATCCCGGGGCCAAGAGCGTGACATCATGTAAATTATCACGTCTCACACCAGGACAGCATTTCAACAGGTTCCCAGGTGATTTGAATTTGCTAATCTAAAGTGTACCATGTCACCAATATCCTACTTTTGAAAAAACAAAGGAATATAAAATTAGAAAGACCCGTAAGAGAGTGGCATTTATTTTTCTTTGGAAGGACATTTCTGTTTGAACAACAGTCTTTTGACTATCGACATAATTTTTTTTCAGTTTTTTTTTCTGATTAGTATAACAAAATCAATATTGTTTATAATTACCAGGAGCCATTTTTAGGTTTTTTAAAATTGTTTTTGTGTTCTATTTTATTTTTAATGAAGAAGCATACATAGGGAAAATATCTTTTGGGCAGATAAATTTACTTTCATATTTCTGAGGTTGTGTGTAATTGTAGAAATTGTAAGATTGAAGACCGCTGGGAGAAAGAGCTGTCCAAAAGTGAATGAGTGTTCTTTACAACAGAGCCTCTTGAAAGGAAAAAAATATGGTAATATGTTAATAGGTTTGACAGCACTCTTGCCAATTTTGAACCAGAGGTCACTGGTTCTCTGAGTGATGGAGTCTACTTGCTTAAGATTTGAAAGGAAGAAGGGTTTATGTTATTTGTCCACGGGAATCACATTATCCACTGGAATGCTTGGATTCTGAGCCTGTCAAAGCCTAGATATGTGGAGTCAGTATAGCACTTGACTATTTAAAAACATGTGGCATAACATTATGACAAATACTGCCCCTGACCCACATGTAACAAACCTCCTTAGCAGCTATTATGATGTGGGTCCCGCACATCATGACATCATGTCAACCCTGTGCAATTTTGCATTCTGCTGCTTAGGATTCAGTGAAGACATTTGTACAGGCCTCACTGATAATCTGACGCCTCCCTTGAATTTGAAGATGTCTCAAACACTTTATTCTTTTTTATTTTCTCTTTAAATAATTTTATTTTAGGGAAAATTAATATTTCAGAAGAAATTTTATTATAGTACACATTGTGCGTTTAAAAATAGGCCAGGTACCTTTTAAAAATCAAATGGTAACATGCTTTCAGGTTAAAGCTTTCAGAGAAGAAGCTTTAAATTGAACTCCTGCCTAATGTAGTTAGACTGTGGGAGGAGAGGGTCAGAGATACTAAGAATAGCAGTGAGCCACTCCATGTTGTTCTCTATGTTCTCTCCTCTTCCCTGAAGAGTTAGCATCTATTCCTTGGTACCGTCCCTCTCTCATCTCACCTTGCTGCAAATGAGCACACACAGCCAAGGAGATACACACATGCTCTCTCTTTCTGTCTCTCGCTCTCTTCAAAACACTCAGGGAAATCAGGGGAGTGGGAGCAGACAATCTTAGAGCTCCCTAAATTATCTAGTAATAAAATTGACATATGCCTAATGTTATATGTACATCTGTATGTAACGTGTAAATGGTACATATAACGTTCTAATTTTCTAATGTAATAAACACAGGCATTGAACTTACATTGGCCTGAGTTAGAATCTTAACTCTTATAAGATGTAACTATGAACATATGATTTATAGCTTTTTGTGCTTCAATTTCATTTCCTTTATCATATTAATTATAGTAGACCTATCAAGTCTATTATGCTAATAAAATTGGAAAAAGCACACTTAAGTGAGATTTGAGATACAGATACATTTGGTGTGTTTGCTTAGGTGATATTCTTTGCCAATGCTCTCCCTAAACCTCTTAAGCACAGATCAATTCTTTCTTTCTTTCTCTTGATTTATATGGTGGCTTGGAATATCTTTATGTTTGTAAAGGAACAAAAAAGACGTTCACTCATAGGATTGATTAAAATATACAAACACATGGTTGGTGGACTGATGGGGCGCTAAGATGTCGGCAAAGAAGTAAGCTTTCATATGATATGGAATGCCACAGACCTATACAGTCACAAGAAATAATTCTCTTATAATGAGCTATACTAAGCCAGAAGGCCAATAGGTCAGAAGGATGTAGAGGTTCCAGTTAAAGGGCTCACACTTGAACCTGGTCTGACCCATCTTGGTGCCACTCTGTGTCATCTGGTTTAACATGGCCTATGTGTAAACCAGAAAATTTCTCAGGTTCAAGAATTTTTTGTATAAGACACCTCTTTTGATTTTTTTTATCTTGTGTGCTATAAAGGTCAAGTGCATTAATGGTAAGGGAAAGCTACTGACAGGGCGTTCCACCCCCCTAGCATTGGCAAATCTGTAGCTTAAATTACAGTTATGGTTGTGGATTTCCAGGTGTGCAGAACCTTTGCTCAGCAGAATCTTAGCTCAGTAGAGATGGCAAGATTTTTCCCATAATAGGTAGGACCAAGGCTAATTTATAAACATAACAAAGACAGTCTTTGGATATTTCCAAAATATTTATTGGAAACTCAAAGGGGCATTTTTCATGGGGCTTGAGTTCCTGCATGACAAGGAATTTGTGGCATTAGATTTAATGGTTACTATGGCACTAATTGTATGCTTATAAGCTAGTAAGAAATGAGGGTACTTATATTTCTTGAATAATGCACCAAACATAATGCCTAGCATGGTAGATATTTAGTAAGCTGGTTTATCCTCTTCATGTTGATATTTTATCTTTATAATATCATTAAGAGCAAAACCTTCTTCAATTAAAGCAATTATACTACATATAATAAACTTAATCATAATAAATTCTAGTATTAGAATTTAACAACCACTTGCTGTAAATTCTAGTTTCCATGCTGGGCAAAATGTGACTATGATGGTCATAAAAATTCCAGATAATAATTTCTTGGTTTGTAGTTAATAAATTGCTTTTTTAAAAGTTATTTATTTATTTTGAGAGAGACAAAGACAGCTCGAGTGGGGAAGGCACAGATAGAGAGGGAGAGAGAGAGAGAATCCCAAGCCAGCTCCACACTACATGCTCAGAGCATGACTGGGGACTTGAACTCACGAAACCATGAGATCATGACCTAAGCCCAAACCAAGAGTGGGGTGTTTAACCCACTGAGCCACCCAGGTGCCCCAAAAAATTGCTTTTTATATACACTGTCTTTTAATATTTTCAACAACTTTGGGTTGAGTATTACATTCTATATTTTATAGATGAGTCTCAGAATTATAATGAAAAGGAAAAGATACGGAAAACAATTTAAAGAAATAGAAAAATATGTATTTATTATATTAATCATCACACAGCAGAAAATATATGTATTATGTACTTTCAAAATGAGAGAAGGTAAAAAATACTACACCTAAAATTAGAAACCTAAATTCTTCTGATTTTTACTTTAGCTTGGTCAAATTTTGTTTTTAAAAGAATTTTCAGGTGTAAATCATGATTTAACAGTGTTTCATACTGTGTCACTGGTATTTCAAATTATTTGCACATAGGCTGCTGAATGAATGAAAAATTAGTTGAATTGTAATAATAGATGAATGTGTATTCATACTTGTCAAGCATATTTTCATGGGGATCAAAGTTAAATGTGATTTTTCTTAATATCTTCATAAGTGAAAAAACTAATATAATCAGTACATATTTATTAGCTGGAAGATGGTGCTAAATCTAGTCAAGTTCTAAAGAAATATAGATAGATAGGAACTTAATGTAGGGAAGCAGTGAAATTAAATTCTATTTGTAACCAAATATGCATTAGTGTGTCTGGAAAATAAAATGAAATTAAGGCCAAACAAATATTTAGTGGACTAGTTTTTAAATGTAAAGCAATATAAATATGTGTTTGTAATACACGGAAACTAGAACTAATGTGTTTGTCATATCCATAATCTTTATGTAAATAGACATCTATTAATTTTGATGAGTTCATTATGTTTTATTATTTTGAGACTAAGCCTAAAAACATATCCTATTCTAATACTGGGGGACAAAAAGGATATGGTCCGAAGAGAAGTAACTAAAATAATACATTTATGTAGGCAAATGACTTTGGATATTTGATTTCTTCTTAAGTCAATATGCATTAAGCTAACCACACACTTATTTAGCTAGGGTAGAAAATGGTCGTACATGCTTTTGAAAACAACTGTCATAACAGAGAAAAATAATCACCATGATACTAAGTATTTATCAAGTGACAGATTTTAATTCTTATTGTAGCATGATTTTGATGAACTATTATACTATTTAACTTTTATTTTTAAATATATAATTTAAGTATTTAGAAAAGTTTATTCCAGCAAAATCTATTAATAGTCAATCATCCAATGATTTCCTAAAGTACAATTTGCTATCAAATTACTTAATGACTTTTCCAAATGAAAACTTTCCACTCATTATTCACTTAGCTCTCTTCATTTGTTTAAATTGATGAAAGTGTACTGGGAAGGGGCTTTTACAACATTTATGTTTATTTTGCACCTAAGCCAGGGATTCGTAAACTTTCTTCTATAAAAGATCAAATAGTATTTTAAAGTCTTTGCAGGCCACAGATTCTCTGTCACAACTCTTAACTCTATCATCATAGTGCAAAAACAGCCATAAACAATAACTAAATGATTGAGGATCGCTGTTTTCCAATAAAATTATTTATGGCTAGATTTGTCATGCAGGCCATGGTTTGCCGACCCCTGATCTAGGCTGTTGTTGGTTCTTAAATAACAATGACCATTTTAAAAAGTCTTTAAGGGGTGCCTGGGTGGCTCAGTTGGTTGAACATCTGACTTTGGCCCAGGTCATGATCTCACAGTTTGTGAGTTTGAGCCCCGCATTGGGCTCTGTGCTGACAGCTCAGAGCCTGGAGCCTGCTTCAGATTCTGTGTCTCTCTCTCTCTGCCCCATCCCCACTCATGCTCTGTCTCCCTCTGTCTTAAAAATAAATAAAACATTGAAAAAAAATTTTTTTAAATAAAAAGTCTTTAATAATACTTAGATCCCCATTGGTATTAGATACAGGGTATACTATATGCTAAAATCTACAATGTAACAAGAAAATAATTATCAGAATTTTGTCTAAGATAATCAGACTAGTTATAGCTCTTTGGGGCTGGTTTATTAGAGAGATCAGGGTAGAAAACGCAAGTCAAACATTAAAGTTATGTCAAGTAAACACCTACTTAATTTTTCTCTCATTATGCTATTTTGTAATGCCAGTATTAAAAGGAAACATGAAGCATTTTTCTTTGGCCACAAGTGGACTGCATTCTAGTTTGAAGCCTGAACTTCAAAACTGAGTTAGTATGGAGATTAAAACTCCATAATCCTCGCTCTCAGAAATATTTGTTTTTGAGATGTGTTTTAAGTTATATGCTAAAAAGCTCTACATAATTTTTCTCATTATTTGACATATTTTTATCCCTCTAACAACTGAAGCATTATGGTAGAGAAAGCTGTAGACATTCTATTTAACATTTCTAGAGCAGGCAAGATAAATTTGACCCTTTCATTTTTGTTGAACAACTATATTGCAAGTTCTACATTTGTCTCCAAGAAATACACTAAATTCACAGGATGTGTGAATTTGGATTTAGTAATATAGCAAAGGGTTATGAGAGCAGAAAAAATGAAAGAAAATCCTGAGAGCAATCCTTCAGTGTAGCTAAATCCTGCCCATCCTATAAACCAATATCAAATTCTATATTTTCAGGCTATTTGATTCCATTAGCACAGAATTAAATTAGGAAATAACCTAACCCATCTTTCCATGAAAATACCACCATTAGAACAGCTTAATTATTTTATTTGGCATGTGATAAATAGATTAAAATGTGGTGCACACATCTGGATTATTTTTGTTAATTTCTCTTAAATAAATATCAATTATACAACTTTCTCATTTTTCACTTTAATTTCAGTATTACCTCTGTAATCATCAGGGAAACAATAACAATCATAAAAATATACAGGGTGTGTTGGAAGGAAAAAAAAATCCCAAAATGGTCAATCTAAGCATAATGAGCTGAACTCACTTTTTTACTTCACAATATAACTATTCTCCTAGTTTTTTAAATATGTAATTGTATAACCATGTTTAATGATTGTTTATTATTCAATAATTTGGTTATTGCATTACATTTAAGTAATCCCTTATTATTGGTTATTTATGTTGCCTGATTTTTCAGCTAGAGAAGTAATCCTACTATGAGCAGCCTGTATTTTTACAATGCTTGTAATTTATTTTAAAACACTTCTTTATTGTGTTAGTTTCCTATTGCTGATGTAACAAATTATTATGACTTTAATGACTTAAAACATACGTATTACTTCTGTAGGTTAAAAGCTTGACAAGTCTCAATGATCTGAAATCAAGGCATTTGCAGGGCTGTGTTCTCTTCTGGGGTCTCTTGGAGAGAATCTGTTTCCTTGATTTGTTTTTCAGCTAGAGGCCATCCACCTTCCTTGGCTTATGGCATCCTTCTTCTATCTTCAAAGTCAGAAACATTGCTTCTTCTCTGACCATTCTTTATAATCAACCATCTCTCTCCATCCTTTTGACCATCTTTCTGTAGTTCTCCCTCTCTCAGACCACCCATGATAGGTTTTTCCAATTTTAAGGATCCATGCGATTAGATTAGATCCACCTGGATGATGCAGGATATTCTCCTCATCTCAAGTTCCTTAACCTTCACCCTCTCTACAAAGTCCCTTTTGCCTAATAAGATAGCGTATTCATAGGTTCTTGGATTAAGACTTGAACATCTTTGGGGAGCCATTATTCTGCCACCACATTTATATACAGTAAGATAATTATGTATTCATGTTGAAGTCAACATCCATGCTCTAAACAAGAAAGCTCTGAATCAGCGAGCATCCATCAGGAATTCACAGTCTACTGAAGATTTTTTAATCAGCTTAACAGGTAGCCAAAGTAGATTTTTTTTTTTTTTTTTTGGCCAGAACTAGTGACTTGTTAAATGCTCATTATAAATATCTAATATTTAACTAGTAAGGGTCAACATTACTACAAAATAAAGATTCCACTTCTCCTTAATAAAGTTGAACACATATCCCTCACACAAACAAAAATGTGTATATGCATGTTTATGCTTACATACATGTCAGTGAAATGAATGGGTTGAGAACTATAATTGGGCCTTTGTGTTGCAGAGCAGGAAAAATAAGCACCGAAGGAAAAAATGACCCTCATATAATTAGAACAGTAATGTATCGTTTTTAGCATAAGAATTTGACTAAAACAATTGAGCAGAAGTGAAAATTACGTTTCTAGTCTTAAGAAGAATTTAAAGGATAGTAAAACCCAATGCTATTCATTTTAAATAAATGGTAATTCAACACTTTCAAAAATAAAACTTTGGGGACTTCTGCTTTTGATTAGGATACAGCAAATCACAAGAGACTACTGCTCACACATTGACAATAAGAACAGACTAGATGAGCCATAAAATTATAATTATAGTATTTTTTAAGCCTTAAAATATCTGAGTATACAAAGGGGCCAAAATGCACTAAATTCTTGAAAAAGATGAATCTTTCCAATGGGAGAAGAAAATCATGGCTGTTATCATCTCTGGCAGAATGTCAGAAGGAAAAGTGAATCTGGCAAAACATTTAAAAACTCAACATTGATATGAGGTGTTAAAAGATTAGATTGGAACCCCAAGGGCCTCCAACCCTAAAACAACTTTGCCTCCAACTCTACACTTTCTCATGGGCCATCTCTAGTGCACCGAGGTTGGGGCAGTACTGGGGAATCAAGAGAAATTCATTTCACATTCTGAGTTACACAGGGTTACATCATATGCAATGAGTTACATCATATGCAATGCACTAGCCCACTGAAGGCTGGGTTAAATGGAAGATGAAAAGTATAAAGAAGTTTCAGCCACCTAAGAAGCATAGTGGAAAACAGTGATGCATTGGGAAAGCTGGACACTGAGCGCTAGAGCAGGGGTGACAAATGTTTCCTGTAAAGGACTAGAAAGTAAATCATTTAGTCTCTTCACTAAAATAAATTATACATAAAGTTCTTAAGGGTGACAGGGAATGATACTAGATGAGTGCCCACATCTCTAGAAATGAATGTGGCACACCAAAAAGGATAAATACAAAATGCATTCATATATATAATATTTAATATGTATATATCACATGTACAACTTTTATAATGTATAATATGCATATATGCATGTGTGTACATGTATTATGTATTTTATATAAAGAATTTATTATCTAAAAAATAATAAAAATATTGTGGGTTCCTACAATATATAAGCATATATGGGAGAAAATATATCATGAAACATAAATTTGAGCAAAAATGTAAAATCATCCATTTTGGTCAGTCAGTATGATTCTTTACTCAGATAATCTTGGGAATCTACAGAAATATAACTTCTAATGAATTTAGAAAAGTTGCAAAAAGTTTTCCTGGTAAATAAAATAAAAACAAAGTTCTAAAAGTGCCATTCATAATTGCAATAATTTATTAGGTCACCAAAAGTAATAATCATTTAAGAAAAAAATTGATAAATTGACTATCCAAATGTTAACTCATGCTCATCAAAAGACACCATTGGGAAAATTAGTAGGTGAGTGACAGATTAGGAAAAAATTATGTATATTATATATAAAATCACCCACTAGGATGACTACAAAAAAATAACAGGTGATAATAAATGTTAGTGAGGATGTGGGAAAATCACAATCCTCATACACGGCTGGTGGGAATGTAAAATGCTGAGGCTACTTTGGAAAAGGGTCTGGTGGTGCCTCAAAATGTTAAATATAGAGTTTCCATATGAAATAACAATTCTACTCCTCAATACATAAATAAGAGAAATGAAAACACACATCTACGTAAAGTCATAATAGCCAAACAGCAGAAACCATCTGCGAAATAGAAAATATATATATTGGTCTTGGCCTCTGGTTCCTGGCATAGAGTTTCTCAAACTCTTAAATTTTCTATGTGGTAAGAGCAGTAGGAGCGTCTTTTGCTCTAATATTTGGTTTTTGACCCTGGTTCTTGATACAGGTCCCCTAAATCCCTTGGTATTTCCTGGGTGATAGGAATGTCTTTTGTTCTTGGGGCACCTGGGTGGCTCAGTCGGTTGAGTGTCTGACTTCAGTTCAGGGCATGATCTCACAGTTCGTGGGTTCAAGCCCTGCATTGGGCTCGGTGCTGACAGCTCAGAGCCTGGAGCCTGCTTTGGATTCTGTGTGTGTGTGTGTCTCTCTCTCTGCCCCTCCCCTGTCCACACTCTGTCTCTCAAAAAATAAATAAATGTTAAAAAATTAAAAAAAAAAATAAAAGAGTGTCTTTTGTTCTAATAAAGTGACTCTAGGTGGGCTCCTGGCTAGCTCCTGGAAGGGGACCACTCCCCCGGAAGACCAAACCATGATTAAAGACTTGGAAATTTCAGCTCAAACCCCCATCCTCTGGGAAAAGGAGAGGAGATGGAGATTGAGCTAATGACTGATCACATCTACATGCTGAAAGCTCCATAAAAGTCCCCAAAGTATGGGGTTTGGAGAGCTTCTGGGTTAGTGAATGCATCAAGGTGCTGGGGTGGGCAGTAGAGGCTCACCTTCACTTTCATGGGGACATAAGCTCTTGTGTTTGGGACACTTCAGGCCTCTCCATATGTATCCCTTCATCTGGCTGTTCATCTGTACCTTTATCATATCCTTTATCACAGGATATGCCAGTGGACATAGTAAGTTTTCTTGAGCTTTGTGACCTGCTCTAGCAAATTTATTGAACCTAAGGAGGGATCTTGGGAACCCTCAACTTATAGCCAAATGGTCAGAAGCACAAGTGGCAACCTGAATTTGCAATTGTCATCTGAAGTGGTGATGGGGGTGGAACCCTTAACCTATGGAATTTACACTAACTCTGGTTAGTGTCAGAATTGAGTTGAATTGCATAATATCCAGCTGGTGTCACACAGAATTGCTTGCTGTGGGAAAGACCACACATTTGGTGACTAGAGATGAGGTATTCTGAGTATTAAGAATAGAGTAAAGGAAAAGAAAAAAAAAACTACAGAATTTTTCCTAAGTAGCACCCAAATGCCCATAACCCTGAAAGGATAAGTGAGTCATAGTATATTCATACAATGAAATATTATTCAGCATTAAAAAGGAACAAAGTATTAATACATGTTACAACCTGGATGAACCTTGAAAACATTATGCTAATTGAAAGAAACCAGATACAACAGAACAGGATTATTTAATTCCATTAATATAAAATAAACAAATCCCCAAACACAGAAAGTAGATTAGTGATTGTTATGGGCTGGAGGTGGGGAAGGTGAGCGTGAGTGCTAAATGGTATGAGTTTTCTTTTTGGGGTGATAGAAATGTGCTAAAATGAAGCTCTGTGATGATTCACAATGCTGAATATACTTTAAAAAAATGTACACTTTAAATGGGTGTGCTCTGTGAATTATATTTCAATAAAGCTGTTTAAGAAAACAAAACAACTTCCTGACTAGTCCACTGTCACCGTAATAAGCCCAACTTTCAAGATCACATTTGGGTTTCCTAGTTCAGAGTCCCAGGAAATCAAACATTCTTCCACTTCTTCAACATTCTCAGCACAGACACAGAAACCAAGACCAGTCTGTTAAAAATTCATCTAATCCATCAGACAATTCAGGGAGAATTTTGTACCTCTGGCTGCCCAGTCAAAGGTACTTCCTGTGAAGAATATTCCTGACAAAGCAGTATAAATAATTAAAAATACACCATGCATTGTTTCCTTTTAGGATGCGGATTATTCAGGGTTCTGGTGTTTTAAGCACAACCTTGCAGCAGTGTGACAAACAGTAAGGACTGCGTGAGAAGCTCTATGTTTTATGTATCCCACCAGGCCAGATCAAGTCTGGGCAGGTCATTACCAACGGGCTATGAAGCCAGAGGAATCTTTTCCAAATTATCAAGTCTAAAGAACAAATTTTGATCAATTCTGCAAAAGGAAACACAGCTATTTTTCCATTCTCTCTATAGAAACAGACATTACAAAATTACTGTCATGTGAAGAGATAACCAAGGACTATGAAGCCCAAAATGTAGAAAAAAGTATTAGGAAATTAATTATTCAGAATATCATTCTATGTTTGATTTTGTGTTGTTTGTAGTATTTATCAGCGTCTTAAATTTAGCAATTTGTAGTGAATTATTTTATTCTAATTACATATTCACAATTATACACATATTATTATAATTAAAGGAATACAAGTTTGGCTTTAAATGTAATCTGTCTTGATTTTGCTTGTTACATATGGCTCTTCGCCTTTTTTTCCCTTGTTAATCCACTTTTAACAAGAACATTTTATAGTCTTTCTTTCTTTTCTTCAGTTGTGATAGTGACAGCTTTGACTTAAAATTAATTCATTGCTTAAACCAAATGCCCCCATCATCTGTTTTATTTTTTTGCATATAATATTCATGTGCATTTACCAAATGCCCCCATGGTTCACCACTGTTTCCTGTAGCAATAACATTTGACCTTCTATCACTTTTAGCATCTTTCATGAATTTTTCTTTGACTTCTCTGCAGACAGGCACACATTTTTGTTGCTAATCCAAACACAAAGCAGCCTTGTATTGTCACCACAGAATGGGAATTCAAGTTGTGAAATTGTGACATAGCACATTAGCACTTTTTTTCTTTTTGATAGATCATGACCAATGCCATAACAAAGAGTTACATGACTTTTATCTACCAATCTTCCATACGATCAGATCATTCACCTCAGGCAATACAGTATAGTAGCATCATACAAAGTATAATCTTCCTGGAGATCAGAGATGTCAAAATGGACAGATTTTGATAGCACCACAGAAATAAAACACTTGCATGGTAATTGGTTTTGGAAAGTTGTATTGAAATGCAGTCATGGTTTTATCTACCCAGCTATAGCTTGATGTGTATTAAAAAAAAAAAAAGAAAGAAAGAAAAAGAGTCAAGATAGGGAAAGTCAAATTTCTGTGTTTTCCCTTTCCCTAATATATCACAGGCCAATGATTGGGTTAATAGCCTGGAGAAAAACTACCTTGTCGAGGTAAACTGAACTTTCATCGCAACTAGGTGCCACCATCAATGAATTGTCAAAAAAAAAGTAAAAAACTTCTCTAATGATCTTTCTTTTTATCTTGTGGAGCACCTGCTGCCCCAAATGATGCCAAACTGACTGACAGCAGGTAGTTTCTAAGAAAAATCAGTGACTTTTCTCCCCTGAGGCTCTTCATGCCTTTACTGAGCCCTCGACATGGGATTGTTCAGCGGAAAAAGTCAATAGTGCCTGCTGTCAACAAAATGTGCCTGTGTGCAGTTTTAAAGGCTCTGCCTTCTTGAAGTTTAGTTGTCAGGAACCTCGCTTTTAAATAGATTTCAGTGTCAATATGTGCTGTTTCCCACTAACGTTAAGAAATGGCCACAAAGAGCAGGATCTGATGCTGTGTCAGGACGTTGGCAGTGCTGATACTTATTGGCTGTCCACCCATCAGGAAGCATCTTTAGAAGCTTGAGAAGGCTTGGATGAAAAGGAAACCATTTCAGCCAGTTTCTTGAAGTTTTCTCATTATTACCAGGATATATATATATATATATATATATATATATATACTCACAATGTATTCATTGGCCTACATATTGAGTGTCCATATTATTGAACACATGTGATAGCAAACCAAGGACTGCACATAATAGCTTCAACATTTTAAAACACACGTGAGTTATTACAGAGACAAAAACATCAGGCTGTCAGTTTCTGCAGATGATATATATTTCCTGTTTAAAGTAGGCACCATTCTGTCTATAAACAAGCTTCTCCCAAATTCATGCATGGATAGAATTTTTGGGGGGAGGAAAGATACAATTTTGCAAGTTTATTTTTTATTATACATAAGTTGGCCAATTTCAACTGGCCTCATATTTTCAGAAGGTAGATCAAATTAATAAAATAGAATTTGGGATGATTTTAGCAAAAGCCTCTCTGAGCCTAAATATTACTGTGAACATTGACTGAAAACATTAAAAATTAGATTTATTTATGGGGCTCCTGGGTGGCTCAGTCAGTTAGGTGTCATGATCTTGTGGTTTGTGAGTTCGAGCCCTGCATCAGGCTCTGTCCTGACAGCTCAGAGCCTGGAACCTGCTTCAAATTCTGTCTCCCTCTCTATTTGCTCCTCCCCTGCTCATGCTGTCTTTCTCTCAAAAATAAATAAATGTTAAAAAAAAAGTAGAGTTATTATATTTTTCAACCACAAATATTTGAAATACCTTAAACACACAGTGCATTGTGCTGAGCACCTTGTAGTATCAAGAAATAAATGAACTTCTTTAGTAACCAAGAGTTTAAATTCTAATATCTAGCTAGGGACAGAGGGTCACAAAAACTTAAGAATTCCAACAGGAATATAGCAATAACAATGGAGAACAAACAATTGATTAATTCTGAATGGGAAAATAGAGAGCTGTGTGAAGGAAATCTTTTTTTTTTTTAATTTTTTTTAATGCTCATTTATTTTTGAGCGAGAGAGAAAGAGGCATGAGCAGGGGAAAGGCAGACAGAGAGGGAGACACAGGATCCGAAGCAGGCTCCAGGCTCTGAGCTGTCAGCACAGAGCCGGACGCAGGGTTAGAACCCACGAACTGTGTGATCATGACCTGAGCCGAAGTTGGATGCTCAACTGACTGAACCATCCAGGCGCCCCAAAGAAATCTCTTTTAAACTGAGCTTTGAAAGATGATCACAGTGCCTGAAGTTGGCATTGGGATTGGGGATGGTAGATAAAGCGTACCATATTGAGACACTGAGGTTATATACTTGGTTAGTTAGAGAAATTAGAAGCAATTCATGGCAGGGGCGCCTGGGTGCCACAGACGGTTGAGCGTCCGACTTCAGCTCACGTCATGATCTTGCAGTTTGTGAGTTTGAGCCCCACGTCGGGCTCTGTGCTGACAGCTCAGAGCCTGAAGCCTGCTTCGGATTCTTTGTCTCTCCCTCTCACTTCCCCTCCCCTGCTCATGCTCTGTCTCTCAACAATAAATAAACATTAAAAAAATTAAAAAAAAAAAAAGCAATTCATGGCTACATGTGTGTACAGTGTAAGGGGGAAAATGACCATGCAAAAGGGTTAGTAAATAAAATAGAACCAATAGCTTATACTCTGAGAGATTCTTATTAAACATGGTATATACAGTTATTACTTTTGAACTTACTAATTTATTTATCTAGTCATTGTTTTTAACAAACATTTGGTGGCCAGGCTGTGTGTTAGGCACTGGGGATGCAGCAGTGAAAAAAAATAATCTTGTTTTTTATGGAGTTAACCATTTAAGTAGAGGGAGTCAGAAAATGAATGAATAAAAAGGTACATACATGTCACCTGCAAAGAAGGCAAAAAGGCAAGATCACAGGATAGAGAGATTGAGGACATGGATAGAGAATGATACTATTTTGTACCATGGTCATAGCAGACCTCTCTAACGATGACGTTTGAGCCAAGATCCAAAAGTGACAAGGTCAAGATCTACACAGAAGAAAGGGGAATGTTCCAGGCAGAGAAAACAGTAAGCGCCAAAGTTGAAAGGCAGGAAACACCAATCACCTTTTAAAGTTTTCTCATCAAATGAAGATGTACCTTCACATAATCTCTAGAGTCTACAGAATAGTGTTCACTTTCTAAAGGTTTTCTTTTTTTTGATGTTTTTTTAATTTTGAGAGAGAGACAGAGACAGAGACAGAGACAGAGACAGAGACAGAAACAGAGCACAAGCAAAGGAGGGGCAGAGAGAAAGAGGTAGGCACAGAATCTGAAACAAGCTCCAGGCTCTGAGCTGTCAGCACAGAGCCTGATGCAGGACTTGAGCTCCGGAATATTGAGATCATGACCTGAACTGGTTGGATGCTCAACTGACTGAGCCACCCAGGCTCCCCTCTACAGTTTTTTATTTAAGAAGCAGCATGATGTAGTAAGAAAAATAGAAATATCTAAGTTTTAAGGAAAAGGGAAACTTTTGTTTTTCCATAGAATAATAGTTTTATAACAGTACTGAAAATGAAATAGAACTTTGTGTTAGAGCACAGAGATACATTAATTTATTGTTATTATTTTTTTTTGCTGTATTTGATCATAAATTATTTAGGATGATATTGCCCATAGTCATATAATTTCATACACTCAGCATTTCAGTTCTATTTCAGTTAACTCTCCACATGGTGTTATTTTAAAAGTTTATATGAAAAGAAACAAAATGTTAGAAATGCTTTCTTTAAAAAAATTTATTCATTTTTGAGAGAGAGTGTGAGTGGGGGAGGAGCAGACAGAGGGGGGACAGAGGTACCAAATCAGGCTCTGCACTGATAGCAGCAAGCCCTGTGTGGGGCTCAAACTCACGAACCATGAGATCATGACCTGAGCTGAAGTCCCACACTCAACTGACTGAGCCACCCAGGTGCCCCTAAAAATGCTTTCAAATAGAAAAAAAATGGCTACAGCCCCATAATTGGCAAAAAACACTGTACGTTTGTCTAGTTTTTACTTCCTTGTAAAGAAGAGTAAGAAATTTTTACAAGCATGCCATCATTTCGAATGTTTGTCAAAGCAGGCCAAATCCAAAGTATGTGTATTGTGTATGTGTATTTGGCATCACCAAAGCCTTTGTACCTTGCTTATGAACAAAACATGGGAAATGAGTGATCAGTGCTCAGTTAGGATAAGTACACTACAGTAAAAGTTTGAAATGATAAATTTGCCATGTCTTTGAAGTCTTGTTTTGCCAAAACCTAAAAGCTCATTTTTATGGGTTATCATGAATATTTAAGAAGACGTTTTCAATTTGGGTATAGTCTGGAATCTTTCCACGAAGTTCACTATCATTTCTTGATAGTTGTTCCTAAGTTTCCTAGTAGAAATCTAATACTCAGCAGAATACCAGCAGAGCTAAATAGCAGAAAAAAAACTGGACCTTCATAAGGTCTGAGATGTTCCAGTCCAGGAAACTTTATGCAATTTATTTATTTTTTTTTTAAATTTTTTTTTCAACGTTTTTTATTTATTTTTGGGACAGAGAGAGACAGAGCATGAACGGGGGAGGGGCAGAGAGAGAGAGGGAGACACAGAATCGGAAACAGGCTCCAGGCTCCGAGCCATCAGCCCAGAGCCTGACGCGGGGCTCGAACTCACGGACCGCGAGATCGTGACCTGGCTGAAGTCGGACGCTTAACCGACTGCGCCACCCAGGCGCCCCTGCAATTTAATGTTCCTAGGAGAGCCAGTATAAGCTTGGGCACTGTATCATTACATAAAAATGGACTCCAAACCTCTCTCCAATAGAAAGGAAGGAGTATGTTAATGAAGCAATAAAGACTCATGTTCTGCCCAATAAATGGAAATTCATTTACTGTTCTGCTCTAAATTAGAGTGACGTTTCCACCCATGGAAGTAGAGTATCTCCATCACATGCAAACATACAGAGGGAAAGCACACGGATTCAACTCCAAGTACTTGGGTTAGAATGACAGGTCCTTTGGGGTAATAGTAGCAGGTATTTTGCAATTTAGCAACAGAAGCAAACCTCAAAATATTGCTCAAGACTTGATACTTGAAACAAACCTTGAGCAAACAAATTAGTGTATAAGGAGTAAGCAGGTCCCTGATTAAGAAATTGCTCAATTTTAGCAGAAGTGAAGGGACACAACAGCATGGGTCTGATTGGAAAATCAGCCCAAACCAGAGGAAAATGCCTGATTGGGTCTTAGTAAACCAAGTGTAGTAACTATATCTTTAGGAGAAACCAGAAGTTGACATCAGAAACTATTTTGTATACTTAACTGTAGTATTTGTTGTTTCTTTTTTCTTATGTTTCTTATTTAGGAAACTTGATAGCATCCTTAGTAAAAGCCCTATTTTAAGTAACATCATAGAGATTTGGGCGATGTGGACCCACAATCATTTCTCTGGCTCTTGAAGAGGGTAAGTATATACAGTAAAACCTTGGTTTGTGAACATTCATTCCAGAAACATGCTTGTAATCCAAAGCACTTGTATATCAGCAAATTTTAAGAACCATTGGCTCAGTTGTGATCATGTGACATTTGGGATCACATACTACTCGTATTGCAAGACATCACTCATTTATCAAGCCAAAATTTATTACAAATGGTTGCTCATCTTGTGGAACACTCACAGAACAAGTCACTCACAATCCAAGGTTTTACTGTATATAGATTACCTTTATATATTTACATCTTAGCAAGGCTTAATCATGTGTGTGGTCTTTATTTAAATTAGGCTATCAAGGATTTGTCCCTACCACTTATAATTATTAAATAAAATAATTAGGCACTAGGGACAAAGATGTAACATTTTAATTCTACCTCTTGACCCATAACTAATTTAGAATATTCCCATTCATCCAATCTTCATTTAGATATTCCTTCTGTAAATACATTTATGAGTCATTTTGTAGTATATGTGTTGTTTGTAGTATATGAAAATATATGAAATAGAACCTGCTCCCCCAAGATTTTATAATTTATGAATGTTGTAGATATAAAAATTTCCCTTGAAGAAATTTTTTGTGAATTGGCATTTCTAAATACAGAATTATACATGAAAGGAATATAAGAAATAGGAATTAGAATACAGTCAAATAGGAGGAAGTATGGAGAACATCAAAATAAGGTGCACATGGTTATAGAGTCATGACTTACCATTTGGTAAGTGTATATAATTATTATAAATAATTTGGTTATTCTAGTAATAAAGATTATTACTGACTAACACAAATTAGGCCAGGGTTTGTGTTTCATAGCTATATGATGAGCATAATAACTCCTCACAATGCTCTCCAAAAGGTTAAATGAACTAAGGTAGGAAAGAGCTGAGCAGAGCTCCCGGTGAGTAGTATGACATCAAGGATTGGTACTTGTTATTGTAGAACACAGAAAACAACTCAGCCAAGTTAAGGTCTCTTGCGTCTACATCTTGAAATTCCTACAATACTTGTCTCAACTTAAGGTTTTAAAATTATAATGACATTGATAATTATGAAAATAAAAAATAGTGGTTATGGAACACTGACTCTTCCAGCCCCTAAGCAGAGAGTTATGTCAAGTAATACTTACCACCATACTGAAAAGGAGGTATTGTTCTCACAATTTTGCAGATGAGGAAATGGATCTTCAGATAGATCCATGGATGTGCCCCAAATTTCAAATCTAATAAATGGAACAATCAGGAAACATAAAAATAAAAATAGTGTTATGCATATAATATGCATTTGGGCATTTTAAATAAATGTTATATAAAGGTGACTTGATTAATATAATCTATAACATATTTTTTGGTTAGTAAGGAATTGGCTTATAATAAAAATGAAATATGAAACATTAGGAAAATAAATTACATATATGCATAAAAATCTTGAATATCTTATAGGAAATTATTTAGGTCACTCTAATCATCTTTCAACCTAAATGATTCTATGGTGCAGACATTCACCTCCCTCACAGTAGGAATTCTCATGTTAGACTGCTATGTGAGCAAGAGACAAATTTCTATTCTTTTAAGCCTTTGAAATTTAAAGTTTACTTCCTGTAAGAGCTAGTGTAACCCAGTCTAATAGAGTCCATGATTGTTTGAATTGGGGCCAAAATTGCCATTCAAAGTCAAATTAGGATTAAAATCTACTTTCCATTATAATATAAAACAGGATATCTCAACTATTCAGAAGTTTTACAAGAAATCAGACTTAATCACAAGATGATGGATTTCATGATACAGCTGAAGAACTCAAAGGATAGTCTTCATTTTCCTTTTTATAATATGGATGGCATGGGAGAAATGCTGTCTATGGTTAGGAGATTGGATAATTCTTTTAAAGTTTATTTATTATTTTCAGAGGTAGAGAGAGAGAGAGTGAGCACAAGCAGGGGAAGGGCAGACAGAGCGGGAGAGAGAGAATGCCAAGCAAGCTCTTCACTATCAGCACAGAGCCTGATGCAGGGCTCAATCTTGTGGACTGTGAGATCATGACCTGAGCCAAAATCAAGAGTCAGATACTCAACCGACTGAGCCACCCAGGCTCTTATCTGTTAAAAAAAAAAAAATGCCTATATAGCTTTTGTCTTTGTTGTTGTTGTTGTTTGAGTGGTGGTGATTGTGTGTGTGTGTGTGTGTGTGTGTGTGTGTGTGTGTGTGAGAGAGAGAGAGAGAGAGAGAGAGAGGGCACATTGGAGATATCATTGTCATGTGTTGATACAATGCCAGGAATATAGTAGCCTACAAGTCAGGTGATTTTCCCCCTAAATTCATGAAGATTTTAAGTGATACCTATATCTCTTTAGCTACTATATCACAATAAAAATTTAATAAATAAAATAAAAATCATCGAAATGAATTTTCTTAGCAGAGTTTGAAATGTGGCTGTTAGTGTTTGTGAGCCAGGTCGCATATGAAAGGACAACCTGATGTTCCCTGGAATACTTGAAGGAAATGTTCCCATTTGGCTACAAAAAATAGCAAGAGTTATGATAAAAGGATATACAACTTGCATAGATCACAGAGGAAGGATCAACTAATTCTCCTTCATGAAGTACAAGAAAGGAACTACGTACAATTAACACAGAAATGAAGGCAAAGGCAAGCCATTCACATGGAGCAACATGGAAATATTGCCCAATGGGACAAGGGAAGATTGAAAAGATCATGAGACCAGAGCAGGAAGTAATTACACTGAATTTCTATGAACAGCTCTCTAATAGTCATGTAACCATTGGAGCAGAAGCAGGAAGACTGTGGAAGGAGCCCAAGTAAGAAGCAGATAGTACCTGAGCAGGACCAAGGTCACTGGCTATGGAGAGAATCTGGGTCCAGTGGTACGCACTATTATTCCCTCTACCTGGAAATCCCTTCCCTCCCCCTCCCCCGACCAAGCCTATACTCTTCTTCCCATTATTGCTCAAGGGCCACCTACTTCAGGAAGGCTTCCTTGACCACACAGACTGAGTTAGGTAACCCTCATCTGGCCACCTATTGTCCCCAGGGCTGACTCTGTCACAGCACTTCTCCCACTACATGGTAAATGTCAGATTTTTTTAGCTTGTTTTTTCATTTGAACATCCAATACAGTGTCTGACAAAGTAGAAGTAGAGACTGAATCAGACAGAGATCTTAGGAATAAGTGAAACTGGATTAAAACATGAAAAAAACCCAAAAAAGAGAAGAATGTGGATTCAGTGCAGGGAAAAGAAGAAATTCATGCACATGGAAACAGCATAAAAGGAAAGTATGGATGTTGGAAAGCACAGGGTGAGTGTAGTAAGTTTTTGAGTTTAGCTTAATCATGATGTGAGTGAGGGGATAAGCTGGAAATCCATTTGAGGAAATAGATTGAGGTCCTATAGTTTAGAACTTTTAATTCTAGATTCAGAATTTAGATATTTATTCTAAAAGGAATAGACAGCCTAAGAAGATTCTCCCACGCCCACAGAATGTAAATGACACAGAGCTGCTTCTAAAAATTATTCTGATAATGATGATAGGAAGGGTTGCAGAGATGATTTTATGTGGTAGGGAATCTAGTTGGGAAACTCTTGCATTGGGCAAAATGGATCTTTAAGACTACTGAGCCAAGGCATTAAAAGACATTTGACTCATTTTGGTGGTTGGTGGGGGAAGGCTCTTACACTTATTGTAGGGTGTACCCAACCCATGTTAGTACAAATAAATGGTATGTATGATGAAGATAAAAGTGTGTCTCAGAGATGTAATCTGTCGAGTTAACTCAGAGCCTTGTGATCTGCCAGTGAAAGACAAGCGAAGTCTGCTTTTGCTAAGTTATTGCTAATAGTATACATTCATGGCTTCATGTTGATAGAGCAGAAAGCATGCACCCTGGAATGCAGGTAAAGTTATGAGGCTGAACTATGTTAAAAACAAAGCATAAAAATATCCAACTCCTTGATTCTCTGCTTCTTTCCCCAGGCATTTCCTGCTCACAATGTAATTATAGGAAAGAGTAAAGGAATCTCTCCCTCCAAGGTCAATAAAACTTTGAACATATTTTTAAAATGCTCACTTAGGTTAAATCAGAGAGCCTACAATGGGTGATGGCAAATTGGGATGGCAATTATTCTGATCTGACATTTTTGGGATTATAATTAAGCAATAAGGCACAAGCCAAGGGTGTGTTACTTCAAGATAACACACTTCTTGGAAAGCGCTGTGAGGCATAAGGGGCGAATTAGAGCCTCCAATGATCTGGGAAATGTGTTATCTGTCTGTAGCACAGCTTGCAGGGTGTATTAGTGCCATATACACGGTGTTAGGTGCACTAGTTGTACATAGAGTGATTGTACCATGTAAAACATATGTTTAGAACACATTTGCTCTTGTGGGCTGACAATGGAAACATCAGTCTTGCCACTATCAACTGATAGGTGGATGGGCCATGACTTCACCACTGTGGTGAGCCATTTCGAAAGATGTGTGTCCCCGGGGAGCTGGAGCCCATCCTCTCATAACAATCCTGATCCCATCCTTTCAGTTGAGCTGTTTTAATGATTTCTTCCATTTGGTACTTCATTTCATATTTATGTAAAAGAATGGAGTGAGGTAGCTCAAAACTGAATTTTTAACGTGGACCTTTTTTTCCCCCTTCTGTATCATTTTTTCTGGTTTTCATAATGTGCTGCCAGTTACTGGGTTTGCATTTGATTGACAGAAAGCGATTTCTAGTTCAGCCGCCATCAAACACCTTGGCACTTCATCCTGGAAGATGTTTCAGTAGTTAAAGAGACCGTGTTGGACAAAGAATCCTTTAAAGCTGGCTCTTTCTTTCTCCTAGTGAGTACACAGTGAGGCACACCAGGCGAAAAGAAAGACCCATCTTTAATCTGAGCGGCTGAGGGAAATCAAAGGGAGTGAATTAAAACCAAGAGTAGCTTCTTATGCTCATTTGGAGAGCCTTTTTTCTGCTCCATTTGATATAACAAATAAGATCATCAAAGTAAGTCAAGCACAGGTTCGGAACCCACTGCTCTTTGACCTCGGCTTCCTCCCTGCTTGCACAGCCTTCTCTGGAATTTCTTGTGATGTCAAATCACAAAGCTACATGAAGTGTTCACACCCCAGGAATAGCAAGGAAATTTTATTTTTAGATTCTTTTTCTGTGACTCTAGTAAAATAACATGAGGTTCTTTTGTGGCTCTATCTAAAGGTTTTGATAAATCTGCTGCATTTCAAAGCATGAAAGGGGTGATACAAAATTTCTGCTTCTAGCCATGGGTCTTCTTAGGAATATCTTCAGGGTCTCAGTAGCAAGTGCTGCTTGCATTTACTGCTAGGAGCTGTAGGGAACTTCACCCCACCTAACAGGCATCTATCTCCAGATGTATTGCATGAAACATTTCACACAATAGGCTCCTTTTCCCTAAAAAGTTATAGATTTTATTATTTAGGGTTCTTACTGCATCTAAGAAGATTAAAAAAAAAAACAAAACTCTTCACATGTTCTTTAAAATTGACATTCCTTACCAAGCACTCTGATAAATCTATTTCAATTAAAAATTAAATTTAGGAATGGTGATCTGTAGTTATGAAAATCATCATCAATATTATGAATAATACTAACAAATCATCCATGTAGTAATGAAAATACTTTTCATCTGAGTTTTCTCATGTCTTTTTTTCCATACTATTTTGGATTTTATCTATCTGGAAAAGAAGGTGCTTAGATTTTCAATCAGATTGGACAGAATTGTATATTTAGAAACAAAAGGTACAAATTGTGAGATTAAAAAAAGAATAATGGGAACTAAGTGGATTTAGTCATATGTTCATTCATTCATTTAATACATTTTAACTGTATGACTACTATATGCCTAGCATTCTTCTAGACACTGAGTGCAGTGATGATTTTCCAAATGAATCATTTAGATTTTTACATAAAACTTGCTAATAAATGACTTTGAAAAATTTAGACTTATTTAAAAATTAAGAAGCACAGTTAAAAGACAACATCTGTTTGTCTGCTTTATTGAGGTATAATTGACAGATAAAATTTTAATGCCTGTATTTAAAGAGTACAGTGGGATGATTTGACATGTGTTTATATTGTGGAAGGATTCCCACAATGAAGTTGTGGATCACCTCACATCATATCTTTATTGAGCATGTACTATTTGCCAGGCTTTGGGCTAGAAATTTCAGGGAATGTTGATACTTAGCATATGACTCTACCTTCCACAAACATAGACTCTCACAGGAAGAATAAAGCCATTAACCAATACTCATAATGCAAGAGAAAAATGCTTTGAAGTGAAAGTCACAATTGAGTGCTAAGAGATTCGAGAGAGGTCTTGCCATGCTCAAGAACAAGACACAGGAAGGCTTTGGACAATGCAGGTGGGAAGGGAGAGCACTGGCGAAGGAAAATCATAAAAAAAATCATTTTTTGTAGGAAGAGTCTGCTTTGTCCGAAGCAGGGATGTGTGGAGCGGGTCTCATTACGAAATGACACAAGAGCCAGGTTAATTAGTATATGTTATGCTGTCAGCAGGTGGTCAGTCATAGAAGCTTTCTGAGAAAGGCAGTGTCTTGATCAAAGTCCTGTTCTAAAAAGTAAGTCAGGGGTGCCTGTGTGGCTTAGTTGGTTGAGCTTCTGACATCGGCTCAGGTCATGGTTCCTGAGTTTGAGCCCCACATTGGGTTTGCTGCTGTCACCTGAAAGCCAGCTTCAGATCCTCTGTCCCCTTCTCTCTGCCCCTCCCTCGCTTGTGCTCTCTTTCTAAAAAATAAATAAAACATGAAAAAAATAAATAAAAAGTAAGTCTATTTTTTTGGTGGGTTACAATATGGAGGCACAAAGAAAACGAAGGAAGAATAACAACTTGAGAAGTTCTTGTAATTTTAATCCAAAACACCATATGTCAGAATATTTGCCAGATTAAATTGTGGGGGGAATGATATTAACATGTGCAGCACTCCTGATCTGCGCCCAGTAAGGGTAGCCACACACAGCATTGACGATCTTTCTCAAAGGTAACATCACTTCCTCAGGGAGCAAAAGCAACACGAAAAAAAGGGAGGGTCTATATGCAGAGACATAAAGAACTTCTACTTGTAAGAGTGGTGAATGAGTGGAAAAGGAGATGAGAAATCCGTGAAGATGATGAGTGGGGAAAGGCTCCTGAATTTGGCAAAAAGCTCAGTAGTCCTTTTTTGTATTTTAATATTTTATGTTGAAACTTCTTTTGTGCTCAGAAAAGCATTTTAGTAAATTGCAAAAAGTTGTGCCACGTGGTCCCTCAACCTTAAGTAGTTGACACTGAACTTCGATTTACAAACTGTTCTTCAAACTAGTGAGTTTTCTGTTTGTTTTTGAAAAAGGGAGTTAAGGAAATCAGTATCTTAATTTTTTTTTTTTTTTGCAGTGGCATTTTTGTTTGTTTCCTGAATCCTGTAATTGTATAGAATAATATTGCCTTTTGCCTTAGCACTATTTTTTCATCAACTCCTGTGCATCCCTAATGATTGTTATTTATGTCAAAAAGAAAGAAAAAATCTTTACCATGATGCAACTCTACAAAAATAGGCCCACAGAGGTTTAAAATAACAACACTAGAACTAAATCATTAGTAGTTTTATATACATGTGCTTTTCCTTTTCAAGGAGAAGCATTACAATTCTTTTAATCATTATATTCCACTCTACCCTGTAAATCCAGATTGAGCTGTTTTACTGACAAAATTATACAATTCAGACAAAACGGATTTTCAAAGTGGCATTTCAAGAAGCTGAACTCACCACTTTTAATAGATCAGGGCACTGGGGCTATAACTCTCATGTTTAAGAATAAAGACTCCTCTGCAGTACAACTGTTCTTTATTTTAATTTGTGCCCGAGATGCTTTGTGAAACACAAGGTCATTTAAAATTAAGGATAAGGCATTTTTTTTCATCATTTCCATTTCATCATATGCAATTCTTGATCACAATGTAGCTTGCTTAAAGCTGCAAATCCTCCAAATTATGGGGTTTGTTTCCAGCCTGCTGAGAGGGAAATTAGATATAGAACTTCTGTCTTCTGTTAATGTTAATGGGAGTTGCATGCCTAATTCCCTTAGAAGCCCAGAACAAATGTATGCTTATGAGTCAGCATTACTGGGTTTTCTGGGTCTTTACTCTTTAAAAGTGTCATTAGTCTGAATAATAGCCAATCCCTCTGGTTACTCCAAACCAAGCCCCAGCTACTGTAGTTGGAAACTCTGGGATTTCATCTCTCACAAATAGCCTGCACTCACTTCAAATCTGAACATTCCCATATGTTATCCACTTTTGGTGCTTTGGGATAAAATTCAAACTCCCAAACTGCTCATTATTTATGTTTTACCTTACTTTTTATATTAAAGGGATAATACTCATTCGGCATTGAGATAGTATTTTGGGATCTGTTTAAAAAGTATTAATCTTTATTTGAGTCCTAAGAAATTTATTAACTACTTCTATGCATTTTTTTTTTTTTCTAATTACACTATCAGAAAGTATTATTCTGTCCAGGCAAAGTTATCTAAAACAATTCTGTGTTGTATGTTCTCATTCCTGAAGTATTTGCTCCTAGTAATATATTTACTAATAGTCATTTCTTGGTGCTTAAAGTACTTTGTATCATAAATAGAGAAAGGGCATCTTTTGGTAGAAGTAAGAAGACACTGTAACCAAGATATTCAAAATCAACAAGAACTTTAAAAACACCTAATTTTTATTTTTTTCTTTAATCAAAGATCCTATTTTTTGATCTTATGGAATGGAAAGAATTTTTTAAAAAATTTTAAAAGAAAGGCCAATAATATTAGAAGAGGTGGGTTTTAAATTTTTTTTTTTACCATTAGCTGATTTTTCTTTAGAACCTTGTTATTCAAATGTGATGTCACTGGGAGCTTATTGGAAATGCAAAATCTCATTTTTTTTTCAATGCATTTGAAAATCTTATTTTTCAAGTGCAAAATCCCTGTTTTGCTCCTTCTAAATCTGCAGATTGCCCTGTTCCACAGCTAATTTTTATGCACACAGAGTTTGAGAGGCACTGCTATATAACATCCAAACAAACTCTGCCACACTCAGAATTAAGCCACTTGTAATGCCAGGATTTTCCTCTAATATTCCATCTTATGTGGAAAGCTGTCACTGCTTCTTAAGACACAGAAGTCTACTTTTGGTGATAAATGTACGCATTTTATCCTTACAACATAAAAAGAGCTCCTACAAAGCAATTGAGGACTTGAACTGTGCATTTTCTGAAACATTGTAAACAAGTACAATTGTCCTCCAGATAATTATTTATCATAGTGCTTCTCAAAAATGCATAAGAATAACTGTAGTGTTTATAAAATGTAGAATCGTGGGCCCCATCCCGAGATATTTCCGTTGTACTTGTCCAGATTGGCATCCAGGACTATGTATCTTTTAAATTACCCCTGATGATGTGAGGTTTCCCTGGACAACATTTGGAGACAACAATTCTAATACCTAGCTTATATGCCGTGTTTATTCTTTTCACTCCTGCTCTGTGTGGCATAGTTCAAGGTTACGAGGATTTTGCATTTTGTAAGTTAGGCAAAAAAATGTGGGAAAAGAAAAAATATCACTGGGTCTTGAAAATTTTGAATTGCCTGCTGATTAATATATCAAAATCCTCATTTACGTGACTAGGAGTAATGGTGCAGTACTATTTCAAAAGTTATAGCCAAATTGTTCTTATCAGCAATAGCATATTGTTAAACGTAGATATTAACTTTGCCATTTTACTTAGGGTGGCGTATTTTGAATGTTTAAGGAAATTATTAGCTTTTTAAAGATGTGTGCCATCAAAGTAAGGATTAAAATTAATATTATATTTCAATATTTGAACTCTTGAATAAATAATAGTTCACAACTAAAATGTTATGTTGTCAACTTGTTTTCACCCAGGGATTTTTAAAAATTTATTTAAATTCGAGTTAGTTAACATATAGTGTAATAATGGTTTCAGGAGTAGAATTTAGTAATTCATCACTTGCATATAACACCTGGTGCTCAACACAAAAGTGCCCTCCTTAATACCCAATACCTATCTAGCCCATCCCCCCACCCAAGACCCCTCTAGCAACCCTCATTTTGTTCTCTATATTTAAGAGTCTCTTATGGTTTGCCTCCCTCTCTGTTTTTATCTTATTTTCCCTTTCCTTCCCCTATGTTCATCTGTTTTGTTTCTTAAATTTGAAATATGAGTGAAGTCATATATTTGTCTTTCTCTGACTGACTGCTTTCGCTTAGCATAATACACTTTAGGTCCATCCACGTTGTTGCAAATGGCAAAATTTCATTCTTTTTCATCACGAAATAATATGCCATTATATATATATATATATATATATATATATATATACACACACACACATATATATACATATATGTATATATACACACATATATACATACACACACATATATACATACATACATGTACACACATACATACATATATATACATATATACATGCATACATATATGTATATATACACACATATATACATATATACACACACACACACACACACATATATGCCATTTTATATATATACACACACACACACACACACACACACACATACCCCACATCTTCTTTATCCATTTGTCAGTTGTTGGACATTTGGGTTCTTTCCATAATTTGGTTATTGTTGATAATGCTGATATGCACATTGGGGCACATGTGCCCCTTGGAATCAGACGTTTAGTATTCTTTGGATAAATACCTAGTAGTGGAATTTCTGGGTCATAGGGTAGCTCTATTTTTAATTTTTTGAGGAACCTCCATACTTTTTCCAGAGTGGCTGCATTCCCACCAGTAGTGCAAAAGTGTTCCCCTTTCTCTGCATTCTCACCAATATCTGTTGTTTTCTGAGGTGTTAATTTTAGCCATTCTGATGGGTATGAGGTAGTATCTCTTGTGGTTTTTATTTGTATTTCCCTGTTGATGAGTGCTGTTGAGCATCTTTCATGTGTCTGTTAGCAATTTGGATGTTTTGGGGAAAGTGTCTGTTCATGTTTTTTGCCCATTTCTACAGGGTTATTTGTTTTTTGGGTGTTGAGTTTGATAAGTTCTTTATAGATTTTGGATACTAACCCTATACCTGATATGTCATTTGCAAATATCTTCTCCCATTCTGTCAATTGCCTTTTAGTTTTGTTGATAGTTTCCTTCGCTGTGCAGAAGCTTTTGATCTTGATGAAGTCTCAGTAGTTCATTTTTGCTTTTGCTTCCCTTGCCTCCAGAGACATTTCCAGTAAGAAGTTTCTGCAGCTGAGGTCAAAGAGGTTGTTGCTTGTTTTCTCCTCTAGGATTTTGACAGCTTCCTGCCTTTTATCCATTTTGAGTTTATTTTTGTGTATGGTGTAAGAAAGTGGTCCAGGTTCATTCTTCTGCATGTCGCTGTCCAGTTTTTCCAACACGATTTTCTGAAGAGACTTTTTTCATTGGATATTCTTTCCTGCTTTGTCAAAGATTAGTTGGCCATACATTTGTGGTCCATTTCGGGTTCCCTATCTTGTTCTATCGATCTATGTATCTGTTTTTGTGCCAGTACCTAACTGTCTTAATGATGACAGCTTTTTAATACACCTTAAAATCAGAATTGTGATGCCTCTAGCTTTGGGTTTCTTTTTCAACATTACTTTGGCTATTCAGGATCTTTCCTGGTTCCTCCCAAATTTTATAATTGTTTGTTCTAGCTCTACAAAGAATGCTGGTGTTATTTTGAAAGGGACTGCATTGAATGTGTAGATTGATTTGGGGAGTATTGACATTTAACAATATTGTTCTTCTAATCCATGAGCATTGAATGTTTTTCCATTTCTTTGTGTCTTCTTCAATTTCTTTCATAAGCTTTCTGTAGTTTTCAGAGTACAGATCTCTTACCTCTTTGGTTAGGTTTATTCCTAGGTATTTTATGGTTTTTGGTGCAGTTATAAATGGGATTGATTCCTTGATTTCTCTTTCTGCTGCTTCATTATTAGTGTAAAGAAATGCAACCGATTTCTCTATATTGATTTTATATCCTGTGACTTTGCTGAATCCATGTATCAGTTCTAGCAGATTTTTGATGGAGTCTTTTGGGTTTTCCACATAGAGTATCATGTCGTCTGCAAACAGTGATAGTTTGACTTCCTCCTTGCCAATTTGGATGCCTTTTACACCTTTGTGTTGTCTGATTGCTTAGACTAGGACTTCCAAAACTATGTTGAATAAGAGTGGTGAGAGTGGTCAGGAATTTTTTTTAAGTCATCCCAATGTTGAACATTTTAAAGACTTGTCATTTGAAAATATTTATTGGAGCTACAAAAATGAACATATTGCTCAGGGGAAGTCTACAGATAGACAAAAGCATACCAAGTACTAAAGTTTGCAAGGAAGAAATACACAAACATCAGGAGATGAAGAAGAAGGTACAAGTCAACTTGAAAAGAGGTGATTAAAGAAGTGGGAAGGAAACAAGAGAACATATCTGGAATTAAATTAGATTTCAGGCACAAAAATAAAAATAGTTACCCCTTATATCATCTGGGAAACATGAAAAGTATCTTTATAATGAACCCTTGAGCCAAAGAGAAAATACGATTGAAAATAATGAATATTTACTACAAATGTCAATTACTATTCTGGTTATCACAGCCTATAGGTTGAGTCAGAAGGTAAACATAGCCTTAAAGAGCATAAAAGATGACTGAAAAATACACATCATAAGTGTTAGATACATGAGGCTTGAAGTAAGTATACCAAATTAAACTTAAAGAAAAAATAAGAATGAAATTGATATTAAAAAATATAAATAATTATATAGATATTCATCAAATGTTGATATACCAAATATTGATATTTATTTGATTTACAAGGCATTGTAAATGAGGAAAAATTTTTGCAAGATTAGTTATTTAAAAAGAAAAAAATTAGAGATCATAGAAGGCAAAGAAAATGAGAGTGATAACAGAAGATAGTCCAGTGCCTCCCAAAGAGAAGTAAATTGAGGCCTAAGAAGTTTCCAAGCGATTGTGGGACAAGAGAATCAGGCGAATATTGAAACAGCAGTTTTAAGGAGTTGGGGTGGTGCAGGTAAGAATAAGGATGCCGTGATTTAGGAATAAATAATAGGTTAAGAATTGAAGACAGCAAAGATAAGAGTATTCGATACTTTTGTGTAAGTGGAAGGGAGAAATAGAGTGGAAGGCTAGTGGGAAACACGGATAGAAGGCAGCTTTTTCACATGTCAGCAGTGAGGTTTGAAGATGCAAGAAGAAGACTGTGGAGAGTGTAGGAGAGGAAAGGAGAATGAGCCCTAAAGACTCCATTGCAACTGGAACAAAGGGCAAATGCCAGGCACTGATTCAGGTAAAGCTGGAGATTCGTCAGTTCTTTTGTGATGGCTTAAGTTTTGTTCTCAAGCAGAAAGAGAGAAGTTGATGCAGTTGGGGTTTTGAGAAAACAGGGGACTTGGAATAATCACACTGGAAAATGAAGATGTAAGCAGATCAGAGAAAGATCATAGAATAGCCAGGCAGTATTGACTTTGGAAACCATGAAGCTGTAACAACCCTCATCTGAACAGCTGTAAAGTTCTCCATCTCTATCCAGCAAGCTAGGTGAGGTTGACTGTATCAAGAGTTGGGGTTTTCTAGGCAGGGTCTACAGAAAGACAATGAAGGAAGTTGTGGACATTGAAAAAAGAGTAGTTGAAGCTGTGCGTCATGGGACTCAAGCTAAATGAAAAAAGATGTGGCTCAGGGGCACCTGGGTGGCTAGGTCGATTGAACATCTGACTTCAATTCAGATCATGATCTCATGGTTTGTGAGTACGAGCCCCGTATCAGGCTTCCTGCTGTCTGCACAGAGTCTGCTTTGGATCCTCTGTCCCTCTCTCTCTCTTTGCCCCTCCCCACTTACACTCACTCTCTCTCAAAAATAAACATTAAAAAAAAAACGTTAAAAAAAAAGAAGTGGCTCACAAAGAGATTGATACATAAGAGAAGGGGTGCAAGCCAGTAGGTCTGAGCAAGGAGAAGAGTTAGAAGTTAGAATGTCAAATCCAGCACCCTCTGGACAATAAATAATCCACAATGACTGCAGGGTTTGGGGTGAGGAACTTTTTGAGAAAAGTACAGAGAAGTTGATACCTAATGGTGCATCAGTAGAGGTTGGGTCAGCCAGGAGGATGCAAAGGTTTACATCCAGGAAGGTGGAGGAATATAGATCTCTCCCTCTTAGTACAAATAGAGGAGTAGGTTGACATCATTCTCACTCTGAGGGGAGAGACATCTAGAGAACAGTTTGGACTTGAGAATATGAAGAATATCCTCAGTGAGAGCCAGGTTTTAAAGCCAGTAGACACAATAGATAGAGGGTGAAGAAGTAGATCATTTGTTGACCGGGAATGCGAAGTTTAAAATGTGGTAGAGTAAAATCAGATGGTACAGTCAGTTTGAAAGAAAGAGCAGAGAGTAAGAACAGAGTTGAGAACAGGTTACTAGGGAAGCTTAATTCTGAGGGGTGAACATGCACTACATGGAGATTAAGGAGACAAAATGTTGCCAAAGAATGAGGCCTTGTGGCATCCGGGGATTTTGTGGGTAGAGGGTTTTGAGGCATAAGTTTACATTAATTACATAGTTGCTTATATTTGTTGGTGACATCCTAATCTCTGGATGAAGAGACTTCTGGATTGACTCCTGGCTTCTAGGGATCAATTATTTCTGATAAATGTGTTAATTATCTTTCCTGTTAAGAATTACATCATTTTTTCTGTAGCTAAAGGGAGAGTCAGCCACTTGGACTTAAGCATTCTAGGTAGGATAAAATATGTTGAGAGTGATAAAAAAAAATGAAGAAATGGGGAGAGGGATAAGGCATCAGAAGGCTTCTGTGTTTGGCTCTGGGTCTGGCCTGAATTTTGTAAAGGATTTTGGCCCCTTGGAGATGGGCAGCACTTGGGGTCAGAGGCGAGGGGGAGGAAATACTTGAGAATGCTTCGCTAAACAATAGTAGGTGTTTTGGGAAGATGAGTGTTATATATATGGATACTGGTTAGTGATTTCTTAGAGTCTGTGATATCAGGAGGCACTAAGAAGCACAAATGTGGAAGATGATTTTGGACCAAGACACCTAGCTTCAGAAGTTTTGATCTTACTTTACCTCACACCACTTCTATTACTTGATTCTTAATATTTCAATAACATGGTCCATCTTTCAATTTCTCAGTCAAGCCATGTTCCTTCTTGCTGCAAGCCCTTTGCACATGTTATTCCTTTTGGTAGGAACACTCTTGCTTCTCATTGTCTTGGACAACTGCTAGTCGTTTCAGCTAAAGGATTATTTTCATGTTAGCAACCCTATTACTTTTTCTCATAGCACCGTGTACCTTTTCTTTACAGAACATTTAATTAAACCATTATTTACCTTAATCATACATTAACTATCCTCATTCATTATTCTCTAAGCCCTTCAAGGGCAGGAAATATGAAAGGTTTTTCCCACTGTAAAATTTCTAGAACCTGAGAGCGCAAGCACCTGGCACAATGCAGGTGCTCTGATGGTGACTGAATGAATCAGCACAAAAATACCAAGCTTTTTAATTGTGTAATAATGGAAAATCACCAGTATGACAACCTCATGTAAATACACTATAAATTGTTTGTTACTATACAAAAGTTTTTGTTAACTAAAAAGATGCTAAGACACGAAATATTATTTCACATTAAACAATGTTTCCTCACTCAAATTAAGTTAGTTTACTATTTGGTCACAGTAAGGGAACCAGAATTACTATTCTCATTGTATAGAAAGAAATAACTTCTCTGTGAAACTACAGTTTGTGTCTGCATATTATATAATAGAAGAAACATATATCAGTATAACCTTACCCCTATGGGGTTTTATTCAACTGTGTAGAAACAGTGGTACTTCCCAAGGGGTGGAGGGTTGAAGACCACTTGATAGACTATTCCAGAGGAGCTGTGCATGGCATCTAGTTCTCAGCAGCAGCAGCAGAACTATTGTTTAAATGAAATTAAATATGTCTTAGAAAGTTTCTCCTTGATAAATCAATAAATGATGTAGTTCCCATATCTAAATATGAGAAGTCATGTAAAAAAATCTATAAAATGTTATGCTTATATAAGTCAGAATTATTTTAATAAAGCCCACTAATTGATGGAGTGTATGGCTATTTTTCTTCTAGTTAAAAAGCTTTAGAGAAAAAAAGTCAGTTGGGAAATGGACAGTTTGGCTTACTAATGGAGAAAACACTGTAGGAGACTTGTATATTAGAGAACTAGTTTCAGCACAGTTAAGGCTGATTTTTTTTTTCAAATCAGCAAGACAAGCAAAATGTGAAAACTGCAGTTACAGAGCAAAAATAAATAAACATGAGAATTCAAGAAAATAAAAGCTAGATGGGACCTCAGATGATTGAATACACTGATTCTCAACTTTGGGCAAGAGATAACAGAAAAAAAAATGAAAAGCATCTGTAGAAAACTTCCCTTCCCAAGAACCTAACCAGACACAAAAGAACAGGAAAAAACCAAAAATTTTAATATTTTTTAATTTTAATTTTTTTTCGGAAGGAAGTTTCAGAGAAAAGACCTTTTTTACAACTACTTACTCTAGACTTAGTAGAAGAGCCTATGTACAAAATAAGATTGTATTACTGAATGATTAAAAATATTGTTTAGGACACACTTAAACGTTTTCCTTTTTAAAAATAGCATTTATTGTTATTTGGTTACAGCATTATATACAGTTATTGTAAAAGTTAGTAAAACCAAGAGAACAAAAGAAATAAAAGCCACATGTGATCATTTAGTTTTGCATGAAGATAACTAATTTAGAACCAAAACCAGTATTTTGCCATGGCAGTCTCCTAATATTGATACTGTGAATTGTTCAGAACAGAGGCAGTGAGGCAGAAGGGACTCACAAAACTTTGGGATGACACGGTAAACACGTGGAAAATAATTATGTGACTCAGCACAGGTGTAAAACCTGTCAAATTCTTTCCTAAATGCTTCTACAAATTCAGGCAACTACAGAAGTAACTAGAAAACAAATGAACACAACAAAGAAGGGATTAATAAAAACCAAGTCAAAAATACTAAATACAAAAGAAGACAAATAAAATTGGTAGATTCATCTTAATTCTTTAAAAACTGTGATACTTATAAAGTATTTATAAAAATACTTATAATTTGGTAATTTTAGGTAAGAAAAAATGGATAGAATTACAAATGTACAATCTGTGTTTGAGAAAATTAATGTAACCACAGATATAAAGGGCATCAGAAACAATTAAATAAAATGGAGTAGAAATTTGCTTTTTTTCCACTTTGTACCTATTTCAATTTTTCTTTGACAAAATACTGATTGTTCACATTTCATTCAAAGAAAGACAGTTTCTCACGCCAGCTCCAGCTTTTGGCAATAAAACATTTCAATCTGCCAGAATTTCCACCCCAGCCCCCCAAATTACTTCAGGAATCAGGCATGTGAATCAATTTAGGCCAATGGGAATCAGGCTGGGTTTTTTATGGACAGTTAGGAAATAGTGCTCTTTTTTGCTGAATTTGACTCAACTAGACATAAATCTAGAATTGTCCACCTTACTGAAAGTGACACCAACACAAATTAGAATGTAGCTGAGCCCCTGAACCTTAAGTTTTATGCATCTAATACTACCCTTGGTCTTTGTAATTATATAACTCAATGCATTTTTTACCCCCGTTCAGGACAGTTGGAACTGAGTTTTCAGTTACCTTCAACCAAAGCAACTCTGTTGATCTTTTAGCCTATTGGCAAGTTTATGCCAATACATGGGGGGAAAAATGACCAAAAAAAACCTAACAGTGTAAAAAAATAATCACGCTTCCCACAGGTACTCATCCCTTACCATCAGACTTATGAAACTCAATTGGTTTACAATAACTTTTTTTCACTGTTTAGGGTATGGATCAATCATTCCTATGAATCACTTGCACTAGAGAGATGCCATAATATGGTAGCCACTGGCCATGTCTGTTTACTTAGCACTTGGAATGTGTCTAGGTTGAATTGAGATGGACTCTAAGCATAAAACACACAAGATTTCTCAGACATAGAAAGAAAAGAAATGTAACGTTTAAAAATAATTGTTATATTGATCATATGTTGAAATGTTAATATTTTGACGTTTTGGGTTAAATAAAATAAATTAATCTTATGTGTTTCTTTTTACCTTTTAAATATAACTACTGAGAACATTTAAAAGCATATAGATAGTTCACATCTGTGGCTTGCATTATATTTACACTGGACAGTATTTTTCTTGAATGTATAAAAAAGGAAAATCTTAAAACCTAATATGTAGGACATTTTTCTTTATATCAATGTTTTGATTGTAATTTTGCAAGTGTAGAATCACCTTAATATATAAACCCTGGTAAGAATTTAAAATAAACAGACACACACTGACTTTGTGAATATAGTCTATCTTACATAGAGGACATAGCAGAAATTTGAAAATCTGGGCAAAAATTGACTTGTCATCATGGAAACTACTTTACTGACACACATAGGTAGGACTGGTTCTAGACATAGTTCGATTCAAAGTTCAAATGATATCACCAGCTCAGTATCTTGGCCCTTGGTTGACCCTGTTCTCAGGTTCTTATCAACAGCCCCACTGGCTTCAGGTCAGAGCATGATGCTTGAGTCCAGTGCTTGACTGTCCTCAGCTGGTAGATCCCACTGAAGTCCTGGGAGTCATTCTCTGATGTTAGCTTGGATTGGGTCACTACACCTTCTGTGGAGAAAAGCGGAAGATCAATTTTGTGTTCAAATGTAAAACTTACAACAATGGCCTTGTGGTAGATATTGCTAGTTGATCCCCAATATCTACTCTGCTGCTTTTTTGGTAATGGGACTGATTTTTACTAGACACAATAAACATATTTCTCAGAAACATTTGTAGGTAGGTAAGTACAGATGGTTATTTCTAGCCAATGGGAGGTTGTGACTTCTGACAAGTATTCTTAACAGGAATGACTATCCTTTTTTTTTTTTTAGGCTGAAACATATATGCTGAAATGCATATATGAAGGCTGAGTTTAAGCAGCCTCTTTTGACCATGAGGTGTAACAATGTGTGGAGGATCACAGGACAATGTTATCAAAGGAATCTGAAAACATAATGATTATGAAACTTTTATATTAGCCTTAAACTGCTTTGGATTATATAAAAGATACAAACTTATCTCTTGTTTAAGTCACTGTTATGACTGTTTGAGTTTCTACTGCTCAAGAATTAGCATAATTTTTACTGATCCAATTCCAAACCATTTATGTGTGTACAATTCAGATTATGAATTTTGGATAGCTATTAACATTAAGGAAAAGCAGAAATCAAATTTTCCATGTACTTTTTTATGCAAATATTTGGTTTGATTTTCTCCCATTACTTTATTGCATATTTCTTTAGACATCCTATATTTCTTTACAGTAATATTTTGATTATAGTTAATGTTGAACATGTTTTCTAAATTCCAATGTTCAGTAGTTTATTAAGATTACTTACATAGTATTATGTGAACTGTAGTTATGCAGGATGTTTATACAAGGTAGTTTATCATTGTGTAACTTGAGAAGTGTCAGCTTGATTCTTGAACTTTACATACGTTTTTGTTTCAGTATTTCTTACAACATCTTCGCAGCTATTAAATCAGTACCCAATGCCTGTCTGAACATGAGATTTCACATGTCCTATGAAGATTTATACAGACACAATCTTTCTCATATTTGTGTTTGTGATAATACCATAGCAAGCTATAAAAATGCATGTACAAAAAGATGTGTGTAATGTGTGGGTATATAAATGAAATTAAAAATTTTAAACTAATTTGAAGAACAGAGTGGATTCAGCCATGCAAGAGGTCAGACAAAAGTGAAATAACTTTCTATCTCCCTCTTAGAAAATTCAGGAATAGAGCAAGATTAAAACAGTTGCTTGAGCAAACTAGTGTTAAATAGGCTTAGAGAAATACATTTTTCAGCAAAGAAAGGATACTGAATCCTGCAAAACTGAGGGTACAGCAGAGATGAATCAACCTGGGTATGTACAGAGTGAGCTATGGTCCAAGTTGTATGAAAACAATGTTGGCAGTGATATGAAAGATCCCTGTAAGGGGAACATGTGGCTGCAGAGAAAGGGAATCATGCTGAAGCAGAAAATTGATCTGGAGGAGGCTGCAGCAGCCCAGGGTCACTGTAGGGGAAGAAGTAGAGGACAGGTTGGAGACAGACTAGGAGCTACATAGAAAATCTATCAGTTTGTGTCTGTCTTCACCGCCAGGGCAGGATTAAAAACACATCAGTGTGATTTGCTGAGAAGTTATGGGCCACTGGAATAAGAACTTTAAGAAAAGTAGGAGAAGAAAAAAAGAAGTTTGGGTTTTATCAAGTTAGTGATGAGAGAGCCCCAAACACCCTTAGGTAAATCAGTTGGGGAAGTTCAGAGGTGGATAAACATTCTGGGGTGAATACATCAATTGAGAACAATAGGGTTTAATGAAACTTAACTGGTCTTCAAACTTCAGTCAAATGCACTGACTCTTCTGATCCTTGAAGATAGGAGAAAACATGCATTATAATGAAATGATTTCAAATCACTGTATAATTTCACAATTAGTCTGAGTGACAGCATGGCAAATAATGTTGAATATGGGTGTGACTTTTAAACTTTTTGTTTTCTCTAGAAAATGGATTCTAATTTAAATGTGAATTATGTTGGGGATACATATAGTTCCCTGGCGCTACTGAAAAGTTTCAAACCATATATTCAGGAGGACTTAATATTGAAAGAATGATAAGGAATTTGACTGAGCCGCTTTGACAATAGCATCACACCGACTCATGACACAGATGTAGGTTTGCGTTTTGCCCACGTGCCAGACACAAAAAAGGACAGCCTCTGCCCGCTGGCACCCAGAACGTTTTCTATGTTCTAGACTGCTGGGAGGAAAAAGCCAATGCTTGCGAGAATAATTTTGTTACACATATGAATTCTGTTAGGTTTCCTGGTATGTTGAGGTATTAGAGATATGTGCATTTTTGTCCCAGGTGGTACAGTTTTATTTCAATTCTAGCATGGCCCAGGTGTTTCTCTTGCAAGCCTGTGCACACATATAAGGGGTCAGTGAACCCAGGCATATATTAGGATGGAAATAGTTTTTGAATTATTGCCTTGATTATGTCTTCAAATGTTTTGTATTAGGAAGAATGTAAAATATGATTTTTAAAAATACTTTTGCATTTTTATGCCCATGTGGATATGTTATGGCAAATAATTAGATTTATAGTACTATAATTTATTATATGAAATACATAGATATAATTAGAGCTCTTTCAGAGTTGAAAAGCTTTTGGAACTTCTTTAAGAAAGTGAAGTAAATAAAAAGTAAGGAGCTTAAGGCTCCTTTTTCTAAGTGATTCAAATTCATGCAAGCACAAGTTCTCTTTGCAAGTATAGCATCCAGACTTGCAGAAATTATTTCTTTAAAACATTTTTTGTTAATGTTTATTTATTTTTGAGAGAGAGACAGAGCACGAGTGGGGGAGGGGCAGAGAGAGAGAGGGAGACACAGAATCCGAAGCAGGCTCCAGGCTCTGAGCTGTCAGCACAGAGCCTGACACGGGGCTTGAATTCACAAGCTGTGAGATCATGACCTGAGCTGAAGTCAGATGCTTAACTGATTGAGCCATCCAGGTGCCCCCCAGAAATAATTTCTTATCTGCTTTGAGGAATAGGCACCAGGAAAGTCCCATGGTATCAGAATACTGATCCC
The DNA here is from genome assembly GCF_023721935.1 of Panthera uncia. Classification (NCBI taxonomy): domain Eukaryota; kingdom Metazoa; phylum Chordata; class Mammalia; order Carnivora; family Felidae; genus Panthera; species Panthera uncia. Next base: position 40,140,912 of record NC_064810.1, read on the forward strand.
AGATGGGTTGGGGAAGAGAATGAAATAATGGATTTATTGAGGTATCCTATACTATTTTATCAAAAACTAAGGAGCACTTTCATAGTGCCATACAGAATGTAAAGCACTTTTATACACATTATTGCATTTGAATTCTCATGAAAATCAGCATTAATTCTCCCCAAACTTGTGCCCTGGGTAAAACTAGTACATAAACCTATTTTTGATGTATGTTATTTGACTTCTTTCCTGGCTTCCTTTTATATATTAGTTGATATATTGCTCTTTCTTTTCTCCCTATAAAAAATTGTATCTCCCCTAATTATGTATTATTTTTTTAGTATTTATTTTGAAAGAGAGAATGAGCACGAGCAGGGGAGGGGCAGGGAGAAAGGGAGTGAGAGAATTCGAAGCAGGCTCCATGCTGTCAGCACAGAGCCTGACGTGGGGCTCCATCCCATGAATCTGTGAGATCATGACTTGAGCTGAAATCAAGAGTCGATACTTAATTGGCTAAGCTACCCAGGGACCCCCCAATTATGTATTCTTAGAAGTTTTGTTAATATTTTCCTGAGCAAGGTGAGTTTCAATTACTTAAAAAAAATTAAAATGAAAGCAATAATGTCATTTTATAGTAAAAACAACAACAACAACAACAAAATCCCACTGAGGTTTAATATGACTCAGTCTACTTGCCCTTGTGGTAATAGGAATAAGGTCTCATATTAGACAAAGAGTTTTTCCCCCTATAATTCTGCCACAGCTCTTTGTTCTCTGTGGTTATCTTCATCATCCTATGCCCACATTAATGTATACTTTAAAGCTAGTTTAGAGAGTGGAAATGGCTGCAAGAAACTTTTAATAATAATGTCAGTGGGTTTTAAGAAGCCCATGTCTCATAGGCTTTTACCACTACAGAGCTCCAAGTTCATGGCCATGAAGGAAAAGCCAATCTGAATATAATGACAACCACCACCACAGCAAAACCCGACTTCCAGTCTCCCCTGGGCTCACTTTTTCTGTTTAGGGGTTCCAAGTTTCTACACTCCCAGGGATAACTCACCCCCATCTCTGTCTGTTCTCTCCCTACACCCAATTCCAAAAAAAGGCTGTGCCACCATTCAAGCATCATCTGTTAAACCTTAAGAAAAATAGAAATGAACATGCTTTTTTAAAAAATAGTTTTTATTTAAATTTCAGTTAACACATAGTGTGATACTAGTTTCAGGTGTAGAAGTTAGTGATTCATCACTTACATACAACATCCAGCACTCATCACAATGAGTGACCTCCTTAATACCCATCACCTATTTAACCCTTTCCTTGCCCATGTCACCTACAGTAATCCTCAGTTTGTTCTCTATGGTCAAGAGTGTGTTTCTTGGTTTGTCTCTTTCTCTCTTTATTTTTTCCCGCTGCTTGTCTTTTTTCTTAAATTCCACATATTTGTGAAATTATGATACTTGTGTTTCTCTGACTGACTTATTTCGCTTAATATAATATTCTCTAGCTCTATCCACATCATTGCAAATGGTAAGATTTCAATCTTTTTTATGACTAATACTCCATTGTATATATATATACCACCTCTTCTTTACCCATTCTTTAGTCAATAAACACTGGGCTTTTTACATGATTGGACCATGTTGATAATACTGCTATAAGCATCGGTGTTCATGTATCCCTTCAAATCAGTATTTTTGTATCCTGTGGGTAAATACCTATTAGTGTAATTGCTGGATTGTAGGGTAGTTCTATTTTTAACTTTTTGAGGAGCCTCCATACTGTTTTCCAGAGATGCTGTACCCATCTGAATTCCCACCAACAGTATAAGAGGGTCCCCTTTCTCCACATCTTCTCCAACACCTGCTGTTTCCGTGTTGTTAATTTTAGCCATTCTAATGGTGTGAGGTGATATCAGATTGTAGTTTTGATTTGTATTTCCCTGAGGAGTGATATTGAGCATCTTTTTGTGTGTCTGTAAGCCGTCTGTATGTCTGGGAATGAAGACACTTTTATTTTTATTATTATTTCTTTTAAATTTCAGGAGTAGAATTTAGTGATTCATCACTTGCATATAACACCCAGTGCTCATCCCAACGAGTGTCCTCCTTAATGCCCCTCACCCCGTTAGCCCTTCCTCCCACCCAACACACCACCAGCAACCCTCAGTTTGTTCTCAGTATTTAAGAGTCTCTTATGGTTGGTCTCCCCCTCTGCTTTTATATTATTTTTGCTTCCCTTCTCTTATGTTTATCTGTTTTGTATCTTAAATTCCAGATATGAGTGATCTCATATGATATCTGTATTTCTCTGACTTATTTTGCTTAGCATAATACACTCTAGTTCCATCCATATTGTTGCAAATGGCAAGACTTCATTCTTTTTGATCACTGAGTAATATTCCAGTGTGTGTGTGTGTGTGTGTGTGTGTGTGTGTGTGTATGTCACATCTTCTTTATCCATTCATTAGTCAATGGATATTTGGGCCTTTTCCATACTTTGGTTATTTTTGATACTGCTGCTATAAACATTGGGGTGCATGTGCACCTTTGAATCAGAATTTTTGTATCCTTTGGATAAATACCTAGTAGTGAAATTGCTGGACTTTAAGGTAGCTCTATTTTTAATTCTTTGAGGAAATTCCATACTGTTTTCCAGAGTTGACTGCACCAGTTTGCATTCTCACCAGCTGTGCAAAAGGGTTCCTCTTTCTCTGCATCTTTGCCAACATCTGTTGTTGCCTGAGTTGTTAATTTTAGCCATTCTGACAGGTGTGAAGTGGTATCTCATTGTGGTTTTGATTTGATGATGAATGATGTTGAGCATCTTTTCATGTGTCTGTTAGCCATCTGGATGTCTTTTTTGGAAGAGTGTGTATTCATGTCTTTTGCCCATTTCTTCACTTGTTTGCCCATTTCTTCAATTTGTTCTTTGGGTGTTGAGTTTGATAAGTTCTTTACAGATTTTAAATAATAACCCTTTATCTGATATGTCATTAGCAAATATCTTCTCCCATTCCATCGGTTGCCTTTTAGCTTTGCTGATTATTTCCTTTGCTGTGTGGAAGATTTTTATTTTAATGAAGTCCCAATAGTTAATTTTTGCTTTTGTTTTCCTTGCCTCTGGAGATATGTCAAGTAAGAAGTTGCTGCAGCTAAGGTCAAAGAGGTTATTGCCTGTTTTCTCCTCTAGGATTTTGGTGGTTTCCTGTCTTACGTTTAGGTCTTTCATCCACATGGAGTTTATTTTTGTGTATGGTGTAAGAAAGTGGTCCAAGTTCATTCTGCATGTCGCTGTCCAGTTTTCCCATATCATTTGCTGGAGAAACTCTCTGTTTTCATTGGATATTTTTTCCTGCTTTGTCAAAGATTAGTTGGCCATACATTTGTGGGATGATTTCTGGGTTCTCCATTCTGTCCCATTGATCTATGTGTCTGCTCTTGTGCCAATACCATACTTTCTCGGTGATTACAACTTGTAAACATCTTGAAGTCTGGAATTGTGTTGCCTCCAGCTTTGGTTTTCTTTTTCAGCACTGCTTTGGCTATTCAGGGCCTTTCCTGGTTCATACAAATTTTAGGATTGTTTGTTCTAGTTCCATGAAGAATGGTGGTGTTATTTTGATAGGAATTGTGACACATTTTTTTAAGGTTCATTTATTTATTTTGAAAGAGAGAGAGAGAGGGAAAGGGGTGGGCAGGGAGAGAGAGAGCAACAGAGAAAGAATCCCAAGCAGGCTCCACACTGTCAGTGCAGAGCCCAACGTGGGGCTCACAGTCACAAACTGGGAAAGCATGATCTGAGCTACAGTCAAGAGTCGGATGCTTAGCAGGCTGAGCCACCCAGGTGCCCTAGAATAAAGACACTTTTTAAAATTTATTTACTTAGGGCACCTGGTTGGCTCAGTTGTTAAGCATCTGACTTCGGCTCAGGTGTTGCTTTCACAGTTTGGGAGTTTGCGTCCCACATCAGATGAGCTCAAGCCCCATTTCTGGGGAGCAGGAGCCCCACTTCACTTTGGGTGACCATAAGCCCCACTTGGGTAAAACATGAACCCCACTTTGGGTGGGCCCCACTTCCCTCTCTCTCCCTCTCTCACTCTTTCTGCCTCTTGCTCACTTGCTCCCTCCCTCAAAAAAAAATTACTTAAATAATTCTACATACCAGTGGGCTTTTATATTTTCAGACAAAAGGCTTTTTCTGGTATCTCTGAAATTATTTTATTTGTGTCATTTTTCATCTGGCAACCTCTCAATTCATTAGTCCCTAAATTTTTAGAGCCTCAGCATCCTGTACCAAAGAGGTAGCCCCCAATACCCAATGTTAGAGTATCAATAATCCCAAAAGACAGCTCATGTCTAGAATCCAGGGACATTGCTAGTCGTCCATAGAGGTCACTGGTCCTTATAATGCCCGCTTAGGAATCCAAGTGATAATAGCAGTAGTAAGAGTAGTAGCTAACACTCCTGACTGCTATGTGTCCAATAATATTTATATGTCTTTCTCGTTTATTACAAAATACTATGAGTATTTTATTGTCCCTGATTCACAGAGGAGATAGGTGATTTTGAATAATTTTCTTTAAGAAGATTTGATGCTTTATATTACATCTATATTTACATCCCTCCTCTCTCTATAAATACATATGTATAGGTAAATAGATAGACTCATACTTACACATTTTTAACTGAAGGCTTTGTTTATGTCCTTAGAATTTGGTTCCATCACCTGCAGCAGAGCATCTTTGAGAAAAAATATACTTTTCTTGCTGTTTCTATAGTTTAATTTAAAAACATATGTCCTTTTGAAGCCTCCTAAAGAAACTGGCAAACCAAATGCTGTGAATTTTTAAATGACTGCATTGTGTTCAAATATTTATGGAATGGCCGAGAAAGTTCTAAGAAAGCAAAAAACAAGAACTCAAGCAATAATTGGATATTTCAGTTTCTGAAGGATTTGAAGATTCCGAAGGCAGTAACTGGGTTCCCTGTCATTTATAAATGCCCAGGAGAGCCTAGAAAGGACTTAAAGGAACTTGAAGTTAAAAGAGATGGCAATAAAAGGGAAGAAGGGAAGTGGGTGTTGAAAAAAGCTCACTTAAGTTTACGGTGAGTTGCAGGAAGCAGCATATAACTAGGGTGTAGCTTATCGAAGAAAACAGAACAAAAAGCTGATAAATTCAGTCTAATTAGGAATTCACAATGATTTTATAGTGATAACTTCTCATTAATATGCTCTGAAAATCTGTCATTTAGCTTAATAAAGAAAGAATTGTTTATGGAAGACAGAGTAGAAATTAAAAAAATTAAGATTGATTCTAGATTTGACCGATTTTAGACACTAGTTCAAATTCTTACCAAAATAATTATGAGAAAGTCAGAAAAATAAAGAGAGAAAGCTCTTTTATACTTGAAAGTTCCAGTAGCTAATAAAAAATAATTTATATTTACCTTTAGCATATTGTACTAGTTAAAGAAGCAATTCTTAAAGTGTGGTACCAAGGGCACCATATGAGAATTGGTTAGAAATACAGATGTTTGGGTGTCACCCTTGATTCCCTGAATCACAAACTCTGGGGTGGGGCCCTTTGATGTGTTTTAATAAGCTGCCCAGGTGATTTTGATGTACGCTGAAGTTTGAGAATTCCCTTAACTCAGAAGTAAGGTAACACTAAGTGCTGTAGCAGACAAACCCCTGATCTTTTTTTTTTTTTTTTTCCCAACGTTTTTTTTTTATTTATTTTTGGGACAGAGAGAGACAGAGCATGAACGGGGAAGGGGTAGAGAGAGAGGGAGACACAGAATCAGAAACAGGCTCCAGGCTCCGAGCCATCAGCCCAGAGCCTGACGCGGGGCTCGAACTCACGGACCGCGAGATCGTGACCTGGCTGAAGTCAGACGCTTAACCGACTGCGCCACCCAGGCGCCCCACAAACCCCTGATCTTAATAGCCTAAGACAATTAATTTCTGCTTAGCTAAGAGCTCAAAGTTAGTGTGACTCCTTGAGAGACTGTCCTTTGAAGGCAGTCCTTATGCCTCTTCACATTTACCACATGGGACCACATATCTTTTGATTTTTTCCCAGTTTTATTGAAAAATAATTGACTATATCACAGTACAATTTTAAGGAGTACACGATTGTTTGATTTACATATTTTGTGAAATGATTACCATAATAGGTTTTGCTAACATCCATCCTCTCATGTAGATACAATAAAAAGAAAAGAAATAAATAAAATTATTTTTTTTCTCCTGATGATGAGGACTCTTAGGATTTTTCTTTTAACAAATTTCCTATTTTTATACAGCACTGTTAGCTATAGTCACCATGTTATATATTATATCCCTAGTACTTATTTATCTTATAATTGGAAGTTTGTACCTTTTGACCACTTCTCTAATTCCTACCCTCAACTTTCACCTCTGGTAACCATAAATATCTCTTTTTCTATGATTTTGTTTGTTTGTTTGCTTTAGATTGCACATACAAGTGAGAACATATAGTATTTGTCTTTCTTGGTCTGACTTATTTCACTTAGCATAATGCCTTCAAGGTCCGTTCATGTCACAAATGATATGAATTCCTCATTTTTTATGGCTGACTAATATTCTATTGTATGAGCATGCCATAAGTTCTTTATGCATTCATTCATCAATGGACACTTATTGTTTTGATATCTCGGCTATTGTAAATAATGCTGCTATGAACATAGGAGTGCAGATATCTTCTCAAGTTAATGTTTTCATTTCCTTTGGATATATTTGCAGAAGTGGAATTGCTGGATCATATGGTAGTTTTATTTATTTTTGCGAGGAGCCTTCATACGGTTTCCTATAGTGGCTGCACCAGTTTGCTTTCCCACCAACAGTGCATGAGGATAAAACCACATCCATGCCAACATTTGTCTTGTCTTTTAAGATAGGGCGATTTTAACAAGTGTGAAGTAGTTTTAATTTGCATTTCCTGAACGACTAGTGATGTTGAGCATCTTTCCATTTACCTGTTGGCCTTTCATATATCTTCTTTGGAGAAATGTCTATTCAGGTCCTTTGCCCAATTTTTAAATTGGGTTGACTTTTTGCTATTGGGGTGTATGAATTCTTTATGTATTTTGGATATTAACCCTTTTTAAAAAATGTTTATTTATTTTTGAGACAGAGAGAGACAGAGCATGAATGGGGGAGGGTCAGAGAGAGTGGGAGATACAGAATCTGAAGCAGGCTCCAGGCTCTGAGCTGTCAGCACAGAGCCCGATGCAGGGCTTGAACCCACAAACTGTGAGATCATGACCTGAGCCGAAGTCGACGCTTAACCAACTGAGCCACCCAGGCACCCCAGACATTAACCCTTTATCAGATACACAGTTTGCAAATGTCTTTTCTCATTCCATAAACTGTCCTTTCACTTTGTTGATGGTTCACTTTTTTTCTGTGCAGAATCTTTTTAGTTTCATGTAATCCTACTTGTTTATTTTTGATTTTGTTGCTTGTGCTTTAGGTATTTTGGGTAAAATATCCTGACCCATGTCAAGGAACTTTGTTTTTATGTTTTCTCTTGGAAGTTTCAAAGTTTTATCTCTGACATTTAAGTATTTAATCAAGTTCAAGTTAATTTTTGTGAGTGGCATAAGATATGGGTTAAGTTTCATTCTTTTACATGTAAATATCCAGTTATTCCAGTATTGTTTATTAAAGAGGCAGTCTTTTCTCCATTGAGTATTCTTGGCAGCCTTCTCGAATATTGGTTGAGTGTGTATGCGTGGGCATATATCTGGGCTATCAATTCTGTTCTATTGGTCTACCTGTCTGTTTTTATGCCAGTACCATGCTGTTTTGATGACTGTAGCTTAACAATAGGTTAAAATCAGGAAGTGTTGTGCCTCTTGCTTTGTTCTTCTTTCTCAGAATTTCTTTAACTATTAGGAGTCTTCTTTAAGTTGAAGAATTTAATCCATTTATGTTTAAGGTGATAATTGATATGTAACGACTTATTAATGCCATTTTATTAATTATTTTCTGGTTGTTTTTTAGATCCATTGTTTCCAACCTGCTGAGGTGTGTGTGTGTGTGTGTGTGTGTGTGTGTGTGTGTATGGTTTGATGTATTTTGATATCAGTATGCTTGACTTTATTGCGTTATTTTTGTGTAATTACTAAAAATTTTCCCTTGTGGTTACCAGGAAGCTTACATAAAATATCATAAACTTGTAATACCTTATTTTAAACTGATAACAACTTAACTCCCATAGAATTTGTAAACTTTAAACTTTTACCTCTCTTCCTCCTGACATTTTAGGTTATTGCTATTACAATGTACATGTTTTTTATATTGTGTGATTAATAACAGATTATTGTTATTATGGTTATTTTTACTATATTCATTTCTTTAATTTTTAAACTAGAGTTTTAAGTGAGTTGTGCACCACTATTACCATATTGCAGAATCCAACTATGACTATGTATTTACCATTACCAGTGATATTTATGCTACTTAAAAAAATTTTTTTTGGCAGAGAGAGAGAAAGTGAGAGAGAGAGAGAACTAGTGAGAGCATACAGGAGTGGGGGAGGGGCAGAGGGAGAGGGAGATAGAGGATCTTAAGCAGGCTCCATGCCCAGTGTGGAACCTGATGTGAACTTGATCTCATGACTGTGAGATCATGAGCTGAGCCAAAATCAAGAGTCGGACGTTTAACTGACTGAGCCACCTGAGTGTCCCAACTACCTTTTAATGTTTTTATGATGTGAATTAGTGTAGTTTTATTTCCACTCAAAGAACTTCCTTTAGTATTTCCTATAAATCGGGTTCGGTGGTGATGAATCTCCTCAGCTTTTGTTTGTTCAAGAAAGTCTATCCCTCCTTTGTTCCTGAAGGACAGCTTTGCCAAGTATGGGATTCTTAGCTGACAGTTACATTCTTTCAGTATTTCGAATATGTCATTCCATTATCTCCTGGTCTGCATAGTTTCTGTTGAGAAATCTACCAACAGTCTTATGGGGAAGGGTCCCCTTGTATGTAACTTCTCTTTCTTCTCTTACTGTTTTTAATTTTTTTTTTTTTTTTTTTTGGCATTAACTTTTACAATTTGATTATGATGTGTTCCAGTGTATCCCAGTTGGGTTTAATCTATTTGGGACCCTTTGGGCCTCATGGATATGAATGTCCATTTCTCTCCCCCGGTTCAGGAATTTTAGGCCATTATTGCTTTAAATATATTTTCTGTCCCATTCTCTTTCTCTTATCCTCTGGAATTCCTATAATGAGAATATTATTTTCTTTCATTGCATCCCATATCCCATAATTCCTGTAGGCTTTCTTACTCGTTTTAATTTTTTTTTTACTTTTTTCTTCAACAGACTGGGTAATTTCTAATATCTTAAACTCCAGGTTACTGACTCTTCTTTCTGCTTGGTTAGGTCCACTTTTGAAACTATCTATTGAATTCTTCAGTTATTTTGTTTCTGAATTCTAGGATTTCTGTTTTTTTTTCTAGCTTATTTATATTTTTAATTTTTTTATGGTTGCTATTTCTTTGTCAAATTTCTCATTTTGTTCACATATTCATCATATTCTTAATTTTGTTTACTTGTCTGTCTATGTTATACTTCACTAAACTTCCTTAAGAGGATTATTCTGAATGCTTTATCTGGCAGTTCATAGATTTCTATTTCTTTAGGCTCAGTTACTAGAGTTTTATTTGTTTCTTTTGGTGGCATCATATTACCTGATTTTTGTGATCCCCGATTCTTTACATTGGTATTTGCACATTTGAGTAATTGGGCTCCTTTTCCAGACTTTACAGGTTTGCTGTGGCAGAGACTGTTCTTTACCAGTCAGCCCAGTTTGGGTTTCTGGGTGTGTCTACTGGTACTGTCCTTGGGCAAATGGGACCTACAAGTATGGTCTACTTCTGGGCGAGTCAACTATTTGCGCACTAAGAATAGGGATGCAGAGTGGTATGCCTCTGGCTAAGAACAATTGGATAGGACTGCTGGCTTGGTTCACTTTTGAGTAAGATTATAGGATGAGTTCCATGGTTGCCTGTATCTTCTGATCAGGCTTACTAGATGGTTGGACTGGGTACTATATCTACTATAGATGGGACTATAAATTAGCTTCTTTGCCCTTCCAGGGCAGCAGGATGGGACCAAGAGCCTGTACAGGTCACTTTTGGGGACCCAATTTAGGCCAGGGTGTGCACTGAATTTCTTGGTCAGGAGAGGCTACCAGTTTTGCTCCATGAATGAGGAAAGCCACAGACTGCATTTTTTGTTCAAGTGCCACTGTACATAGGCTTGTTGAACGGGCTATGTAGTTTCCTGTGTGCTTTGGTTAGGTTTCCTGGTTGGACAAGTGGAGGGCTGAATTCAGTGATGAGTGGGGCTAACTTATCATTAGATTCCCTGCTTGGCTGACCTGCACCCCAAGTTCCCTGACTGAACTGGGCCACCTTTGCTTTGTAAGTGATTAACTCTCTACCCTTCTCTACTCTTCCAGGAATTGTCACCAGCCCTTCTGGTTAGATGGGGACAGAAGATACTCTCCATAGCGGGTAGAGTTATGACTCTGCTCTTTGCTTGGGCATGGGCAAAACTGGCTCTTGGGTCAGAATATCTTATTTGAGGATCTAAATCAGACAGATCTATACCCAGCTGAGTTCCCTGGTCAGAGTACATCCCTGACTTTGTTCTGCAGATGAGCAAAGCTGCTAGTTGGGATTACCACTTGGGTCCTGCAGGTATGAACTCAGCCCACCGAGATCTATATGCTGGTTGCTGCAAGTTTCCCCTTTCTCCATCACAATCAGATGTTCAATGGCTGAGCCCTGAAGATTCCCCTGTAATCCCCGTGGTGACAGATCCGAGTAATACCATATAGTGCTGCCGTAGCTTGGAGGATGGGCAACGTGGTCAGTGTGTAGCCGCTTTTTTTCTCCTTTTAATGCAGTAATGCAGTCTGTCTTGGCCTCTGTGGTGCAGGAGGGTGCTTTAGCCTTACTCCTGTGTTCTAGGATTCTCTCAGTGGTGGCTTGTCCTTGAATAGTTGTTAGCTGTTCTTCTTGTGAGGGGGAGTAAAGTCAAGGATGACCTATTTTGCCATATTGCTGACACCACTGATCTTTCACATATCTTAGGAGTCATTTCTCCTGCAGTCACTTGAAATGGGAGAATAACATTTCTTTAGCTACCACTCTTTTGGCCACCATAATTTTGTGATTTTATTTAACTACAGGGAATCCAGGAAATATAGTCCAGCTTTGTGCCTAAAAGCATGAGGAAGCCAATGCCAGCAGCTAGCTGACTTTGCCAAGATCATACTTAAAATCAATTTTTAAGCTTCTCTATTGATAACTCTCTCTCTCTCTCTCCATATATTATTCTCATGGCTTCATTTATTTGTAACATACATTCATAGCCTATTTACAACTTCAACACTCTACTTGATATTGGATACACTGTGGTATCTCCTTAAAAATTTCATAGCTAATGATTAAAAACAGCCTGGTTTTGGGGGCACCTGGGTAGTTCAGTCAGTTAAGCACCAACTCTTGGTTTCGGCTCAGGTCATGATCTCACAGTTTCCTGAATTTGAGCCCCACATTGGGCTCTGTGCCCAATGGTGCAGATGCCAATGGTGCATGATGGTGCAGAGCCTGCTTGGGATTCTCACTCTCTCTCTCTCTCCCCCCCCCCCCCACCGCTCATGCTGTCTCTCTCTCAAAAATAAATAAATTTTAAAAAATAGCCTGTTTTTTTAAGTTTTGTCAGTTTGAACTTTAAAATAAATTCTCAGGGCGCCTGGGTGGCTTGGTCGGTTAAGCATCCGACTTCGGCTCAGGTCATGATCTCACGGTCCATGAGTTTGAGCCCCGTGTCAGGCTCTGTGCTGACAGCTCAGAGCCTGGAGCCTGTTTCGGATTCTGTGTCTCCCTCTCCCTCTCTCTCTGCTCCTCCCCTGTTCATGCTCTGTCTCTCTCTGTCTCAAAAATAAATAAACGTTAAAAAAAATTTAAAAAAAAATAAATTCTCATGCTCATTCAGGCTACACAGGGACCACGTGAGTCTTAATTAGCGTAATTGGTAGAAGTTTATATTTCTACAGAAATAAAAAAATATATTCTTTACCATCTTTTATATGTCGAGAACATAGAACTATGGGCTAGACACCCTCATGAGCTGGAAGAGCCACAGAAATATTTTAATAAATATTAGTGTCATCACAAATGTTAGAAAGAAACATTGTCTTTAGACAACCTCCAAAATGCACTGGTAAGTCTTCTATTCCTTCAGAGAACTCTCTGTACTTCTTCATTTTTGGATTTTTGCCAGAAGATAAAGAGTATGAGTTACTCAAGTGAGTCTTTGGAGAGATACAATCAAGCTGGCAGGTAATTTAATAATACTGCTTGACCTCTTTGTCATATTGATTCATTTATTTACTTATTGCAGGGGAATATATACACTGGGATGTCCTATTAAGTGAGGTTATGGAATCATCCCAGGAGTGTGTGCGTGCGTGCGTGTGTGTGTGTGTGTGTGTGTGTCTGTGTGTGTATTTCTCTGAAGGGGACACTAGACTAATCTAGACAATACATTGGAGATTTATAAATCACTATGTTTTGTGATTTTATTCTAAAACTATTTACATTGCTCTCTTAAATGTCTATGAAAATATATCTGCATTAAAATCTGAAAATGTCACCAATTATGAACCAAAAATAATGTCTCACATTTCTGGAATTCTGTTAGTAATTCTATTCTACATTTCTAACTGGCATCTGTCTCTTTTCAAAGTTATGTACTTGTAAAAATTTTCTCCTGGCTTGAGCATTTAGATTCTTAATTACAAATATTCAATTAAAATTGCTATAATTATTATCTCTGGCTTTATACACTTACAAAATTCACCTTAAATTATTACAGAGTTTTGAAAACGGGGAAATTTTCTTTAATTGAAATGTTAATTTATTGCAAAATACTCTTTTATTGAGTTCAAGAACTGGCACATTTCTCAGAATAAGAAGGCATTTCTTTTTTTTTTTAATTTTATTTCAATTCCAATATAGTTAACATACAGTGTAATATTAGTTTCAGGTGTACAATACAGTGATTCAACACTTCCTATACAACACCCAGTGCTCATCATGACAAGTGCACTCCTTAATCCCCATCACCTATTTCACCTCTCTCTCTCTATCAGCCTCCCTTCTGGTAACCATCAGTTTGTTCTCAATAGTTAAGAGTACATATCTTGACTTCTCTCTCTCTCTCTCTCTTTCTCTCTCTCTCTCTCTCTCATTTGCTTGTTTTTTCTTAAATTCCACATATGACTGAAATCATATGGTATTTGTCTTTCTCTAACTGACTTATTTCACTTAGCATAATACTCTCTAGACTCATCCATGTAGTTGCAAATGGCAAGATTTCATTCTTTTTTATGGCTGAGTAATAATCCATTGTATATATATATACCACATCTTCTTTATCCATTCATCTGTCAATGGACACTTGTGCTGGTTCCATATTTGACTATTGTAAATAAAGTTGCTATAAGTGTAGCGATACATTATCTCTTTGAATTAGTGTTTTTGTATAAGAAGGCATTTTTTTAAGTTTTATAATACTAACAGCATCAGTAAATATTGAATACTTATAAAAGATTGCTGTCATAACTTTGTCCTTAAGTGGTTTATATTACACATGACTTTGCTGCTTGAAGGCAAATATATATTATGTAAATTAATGTATTGAATAAATAAATATGTTTACCATATTTAGGGTAGATTTGACACCGTTTGAAGAATTAATCTGTGGCCAAGTAACACAATACATGTGTGACATCTACCATCATTTTATAAGTTGTCACTTTTTTTAAGTTTATTTATTTATTTTGAGAGAGAGCGAGTGTGAGAGAGAGAGAGAGCATGCTCACGATGAGGAAAGGGTCAGAGGGAGAGAGAGAGAGAATCCCAAGCAGGTTCCATGATGAGCAAGGGGCCTGGATGTGGGGCTTGATCCCATGAACCAGGAGATCATCACCTTAGCTGAAATTAAGAGTCAGATAGTTAGCCGACTGAGTCAGCCAGAAGCCCCTATAGGTTGTCGTTTTTAGGACTAGCTTTCCAGTTGTGGTTTACTACTTCCTGAGTATTCTCTTTCCTAGTAAGTAATCTGCCACTAATTGAGCAGTGGTATAAACTTAGACTTGTGAGCTATAATGATCACATTTTATGTATATTCAGTCAATTATAATGAAGAATTCAAACCAAATTTGTATTTGTAGGCAATTTTTTTATTACTTTTATGCTTTACTCATTTTTCTTAATGCAATCACTTATTGCACAAAGCCAACCATAGCTTACCTTTGCATTCTTGACTTCCTCTAAGTAAAGAATATATATTTTTAAATATTTTTTTATTTATTTTTGAGAGAGTGAAAGAGAGAGAGAGAGAGAGCACAAGAAGGGGAGGGGAAGAGAGAGAGGGAGACACAGAATCTGAAGCAGGCTTCAGTCTCTGAGCTGTTAGCACAGAGCCCAACGCGGGGCTCAAACCCACGAACTGTGAGATCATGACCTGAGCCGAAGTCAGACACCCAACCACCTGAGCCACCCAGGCGTCCCAATAAGGAATATTTTTTTATCTGTATATTCTCTGGTAGTTTCTCACTTCATTAAATCTCCAAAGCATCTCCTAATTAGTGCTGTCTCCAAATGAAGTTTGAAAGCATCAATTGGTATGTGAATGCCACTTCCTATTTTTCCACTACGCTAACGATAGTGTTTTTGTTTTACTGCTTATCAGGAAGAATAACCTCACACCATTTAAGACAGACAAAAATCCCCATGTTACATATATCTTATTCTTACAATGTTCCAGTGAAATAATACCTCTCCCTCTCTTGGACATTTCACAGATGAGGATTTTGGAGAACAGAAATGTGTCAAATAGCATGTCCAGGGAGGGCACATTTGATCAGTAGTAGGATATCAAAGCTCCAAATTCTCAAGCTGAGTCTATTTTAGTTAAATCGTGTAGTGACTTTTTTACAGTTCCAACTCACCTTTTCTCTGTCATTATTTTTAAATTATTGAAAATTGTAAATTTCCTCTCTCAGAAATGACTTCAAATTTTTATAAATTTCTGAACAAAAGAATTTGCAGACAAAAGAGAAAATGAAAACAATAATCCCAAATTTGATAAATAGAATATTCTAGAAAAGGAAATTAGTTCCATTTGTAAAGTATGATGCCCAGAAAAGAATCAGTGGTAAATTGTAAGCTTTATATATTAGTAGAAACTATTGACACTGAATATCCAACATTTCTTCAACATTATTTAGAATAGTTTGGAACTATTGGATATTTGAAGCAAAAGCTTTAAATACTCCTCAAAGCTTACAGTATTGAGGAAAACTCAGATTTCAGTTACAAGGTTTTTTTCCCCCCTAAATTGTTTTTAACTTGTTAAAAATTCAGCCACAGATAACAGATGTATTTTTGGAAACTTAAGGATTTATTCTAACTTTATTTATGAGTTTTAAGTCCTGAGAAGCACCTATTTGAAACTTACATATTGTTTTACACTTTTTGAATGAGTCCCACTTAACTTTAAAAGAGAGAAATGAAAAGGATGTTACTTTTCCATTGTATTCTACAAAACATCAAGTCTGGACTAGATATATGAAATTAAATATAAAATTTTAGTAGTTTAAAATACCTAGGGGTACAAAACAGAGGATAAGTGTGCTCATTAAATATACATTTCAGGTAACATTTAACTGAATATGTTTATAAGGAATTGAGCTTTTTATATTCAATGCAAATTTGTAATACCCAACATCATAATGGAGTAGTAAGTGGGGATATAGGCTATGGAATGGACTTAGAAAGTAATCATTTTCTGATGATCTGGTTATCTCATCATAATGTTATACACAAGACTGAAGAGCACATAGCTGACCAATTCAGGGTAGCTTTGCATCTTGATTGTGTTATGTTAGTTATTTTGGAAGAAAAATTATCATCTATCCATCCATCTATCCATCTATCATCTATATATCTATCATCTAATACATCTAAGTGGTGACAAAGCTTTACCGATACAAATCATTTGTCTAAATATTTTGGCCTCAGGAAAAAAATTAACCAGAAAAAATGTTATTAATTTCAAAGTAGCTAAGTATAGCCATCTTCTTCTTTCTTTTCTTATCTGTTTTTTAAGCCACCCTCCTCTCGATAATCAGTTTAGAACATATATTGCAACACATTAGCATCTCTGTTTTCTGAGGAGTTTTTTATTATAAGTATCTGACAATTCTCACTTCAAAAGTCCTTTTTAACTAGACTTGGTTATTTGTAACCATTTGTTATTTGTAATCATTTGTATTAATTTCATTAATTTAAACTTGTTTTGCTCTCTGAGTACCATGCCCCAGAAACAGAAGACTTTTCTTAATTTAATTAAAAAAAAAATTAATGTTTATTTTTGAGACAGAGCCTGAGTGGGGGAGGGGCAGAGAGAGAGGGAGACACAGAATCTGAAACAGGCTCCAGTCTCTGAGCTGTCAGCACAGAGCCTGATGTGGGGCTTGAACCCACGAACCGTGAGATCATGACCAGAGCTGAAGTCCGACGCTTAACTGACTGAGCCACCCAGGCACCCCCAAAACAGAAGACTTTTAAGCTCTGACATTTAAAAGCTGTGAATGAAAAGTTATTCTTATAAGCCAGAAAAACAATTCTTAGGAAAAAAAAAGTGAACTCTTTTCCACTTTGGAATTGATGCTTCTCAGTTCCCAGAATGAAGTGGATCACAGGTAGTAGCTGAATTCTTGAGCATATTTATAAAATTATACATATTTATAGCACCTAAACATATGCACTAGAAATTTTATAAAGTTGTACATACTTGTATCATTTGTTTGAAATATTTTGAACTATTAATAATCAATTATATACATATTCAAATATAAATAAAAAATTATTTCAAAGTCACATATAAATAGAAATGGCACATTAATCATCTCCATCTTCAAGGTAGGTGATAACTATTGCCAAGAGCTGTACTTATAATTTATAATTGTGTCAGAAGAGTTAGGATTCTGTAACATTTTTGGTGAATTTTTTCAAGCTTTTGCTTGCATCATTCAGCTTATTTATCTGCAAAGTGGTACACATAAAGTTTTTCATATCTATTTCACCCCAAGATGTTACAAGCTGGATATTTGGATAACCCATTACCCTCTCAATTATTGGAGCAATTCTCATGATTTTATGTTCACCACCAGGGTTTATGTTAACAATAAAGACTAATTATGTGAAATGATAATTTAGTGATCTGAAGAAACTGATTTTTCTCCAAAGAGCAGTCTTCTTTCTAGGGAGATAAAACTTTCTCTAGCAGTTCAGAATTTCTAAAATGTTTTTTTAAGATCCACAATAAGGAACATAAGGCAGGGGGCAGGCCATGAGGGTTGGCAAGACACTACAAACCTATCAATGACACACTAGTTTAAAGAAGTGTTTAATCACTTTTATACATGTTTCGAAATGTATATGTCCTATTCTGTCACTAACTATAAATTTATTAAGGAAGTATTTGTCTCTTTTAATAATAAAACAGAAATAACTCATCAGGTGGAGATTAATGCAAAATTGGAATGCTTGTAGGCATATACTGAGCAGTTAAGTGCTGAAGAAAGGATAGCTGCCAAATCATTGGCTTTTCGGTGGTCTCTAATCTTTATATTACATAATTCAAAGCTACTTGTGCAGAATATGAGATTCAGGAGGAGAGACAGGACAATTTACCCAATGTATTTGTTTTCTTTAAGTATTTTACAAAGTCAAGTAATTTCCCCATCCCTTTATTATTACAATTTTGTGGACATAATATTGACAGCTCTAGATAAATTAACTTCTAAAATAAAACAATTTTATGACATTTGAATGGGTTTCCTTGTTGCTAAAGCAATAAGCTTCACTGATACAAATCTGAGTGTAACATATGGTCTCTGCCTTAGGCCAGGGTGTTCCATTTGAATTATTCCAGGCTTTTCCTTATAGTACTGTGCTTCAAACATGAATCCAATTACCAACTGCAGTCAGGCAATTGAAAGGCTTTAGGAGAAATACTCTAATAGATGGGGAGGTAGGTAAAGGACTATGATTTGTGTGGCAATCAGCAAGAGAAGGTCAATTGTAATAGAATAGACTGGTTTCCCAGACAGAGCTAATGTAGGATGCCTTCCACTCCATTGAGGGATGCTATCAATAGATTTGTTGTTTTCATTACCTCGAATGTCACTTACTGACAAGATAAATAAAGAAAGTGTGAAGAGGCCTGTTGATGGATCAGGTGATTAAAACCTAGGTTGTGGCTGAGCAATTAGCAAACTGATGACCCTCTTGAAGACTGGGATTGGGAAGTTCAGAGAGAGGTGTTATGCAAATGTCTACCTGAAAAGAATAGGTTTGTGTTAAGATTTATGTTCAAACTCTAGGATTCATAATAGGAAGGCTGAATAAATGTGCATCTCCCCAAGATGCAAGATTTCTCTTTATTCTGTAAATTATTGAATTTTTTCTTTAGAGAGAAAAGACAAATGCAAAAGAATGCCTAGTGCTGATACCACACATTTAATTTTTTAGCAGTCTATTTCCTTAAACTTGTAGGAGCCCAGAAGCTCTAGCAACAAAGGCATGCATTCAGTTCATGAGGTCTCTCTTTTTCTTTAAGAGTCTTGGGAGGAAGTCAGTCACACAGCCAGATGATTCTTCTTACGAATTATCGTAAAAGCAAAACAAATGGCACTGTGAATCTAATAATCCAAAAGGCTTTTACCAGAAATATCAAATATATTTTTATAAAGATAAATCCTAGGTCACAAGAATGATTTACCCGAGGCTAATCTTATCCAAGTTTCTGCCTCCACTCTTCATGAGAGCCCATCAGACTACAGTAGAGTACTCCACTCAGAGGTTCTACTTCCTTACCCCTCAATCAAAATTATCCAACAGCTACTTTGCTTCAGGTATCAGGCTACCTAACATCGGATTACCTTCAATTACAAAGTATATGTAAATTGCTATGAAACGAAGTGGAGAAAAATGAAAGCCTTACGACTTAAATAAATAACACTGAAATTTAAAAAGCTTACTTTATTAAAACTAAAACAATTAAACAATGCTCCCCCCACCTCTTGTGCAGCATACCTATGTGGCTTTTTGACTTTATAGGAAAATTCAAGTCCTTACAATATGAAATACTTTCAAAATAGCAATAACTTCACTGAGCGAGACTCTCCCGGATTGCACGCACTCATTTACACCTAATAATCAGCTAAAACTCTACGGTAAGTTGCTGAAGATGCAAAAGGAATTTGAGATGCAGTCAGGATTAAGGATCTTATATTGAGAAGATTGATTGCTAACGGGACCAAATATGCCCATGCAAGGTCTCTAAAATTTCAGTTAAATATCAAAAGCCATTTAACTAACAAAAAAACCCCACACTGTGTTAATAGAGCCATCCTTGGCTTTTTGGCACATCTTAAATGAAGGATGTCTTTGGTAGTAGCCCTTACAATGTGAAACAGCCATCTGCTCACCATATCTGATTGCTATTTATTCTGTAAGAGCTCTCCTGCTTCCAGCACTTATGAGCGATTAGCTGTTGACCAAGGATCTTGATGCTGCACTTTACTGGGCAATTAGAAGAGGATAGAGTCCACGAGAGCTTCAAGAGGCAAAGATGTGCTTGGTTAGCAGCTACATTTGAGTCAAGCTTTAGAGCAGAAGAAAACATCACAAAAATGCATCCGTAGGAAAAAGAGAAAACATTTTAAGGCTGATGTCTGAGGAAGACACAATCTTTTCTAGCACAATCTTTTTCTACTGCGTTCTCTAAAAGTTAAGGAAATCAGGTTCCACGTTTTTCTGGGGCAGGGCATTTCATGGTTGGAAAAAGAAATGTTTTTAATTGCCTTTGTCACATGCTTCCCTAAGCAATTTATTTTCTCAGCAGTTACAACTGCCTTTTATTGGTTATTTGGTGAGCATAGCCCCTGGCTCCAGTGCAGATTTTAATTTTTAAATATCGGGCTGCTGACGGTGCTTCTTCTGGTTGGTGTGAAAGGGGCACTGTCGGGAATTCCTTGACTTCCTCAAGCAATTCTATTTCCTGTTATAAATTTAAAAATGTGTTCTTATTAAAAATTTTGAATGGATTATTCGATAGACTTTTATGTTCAAAGAGATTTTTTTTCTTAACAAGTGAGTTGAAGAGACCAGGCTTATGTATAAACTACCCTTTCCTTCTCTTTCTGACCTATTTTTATTTCAAGTTGCATGTAGGTTTTGTTAACTATGATAAGGTAAAGTTAATGAAAATGTTTGTTCTACAACAAAAATCCACATTTTTTCAATGAAAACCTGTTTTCTTCATTAGTTTTTCTCACATCAAACTTTTTTTATATAAGTGTGCTCAGCTAGACAAAGATTTCTGTATATAAATCTCAACTTAAGTAAATAATGAACCATGTTCATGATAGTTTTATAAATACCTGTTTGCCACAAGAAATTATAAAATATTAATTAAATCAATTGCCTATTTAAGTAATAAGAGGTCAGTGAAAAAAAGATGATTCCCCCGTGGAAGACCTAAAAGAGAGTTCTCAGATTTCCCATGGGACATTAATGTACAGTCAATACTTTTGATTCATTTTTTTTTCGCCTAACTGATCAAACTGGAGAAGGTACATGGCATTTAGAGGGCATTTTAACTGAAGCTCAAACATGACCAAAATTGTTCATAACCCAGCAATGGGTGCTCCACAAAAGATGATCTGTTGTGCTGCTGAATGCTGACATTAATACATCATAATGACTGCATCAATTTATGACAGCAAAAGGATATCAGAACTTGTAAGTGAACTCTGAGAAAGTCAAGCCACCAGTCAATAACACCATGCATCTGACGTCCATTGAGTCAATGTCATACAAGAATCTTCAAGTTTCACCTATTGCAAATGAGGTTTTTACTGTGATAGTGTAGAGTTGAAAAGTCCTAAAAAAGACTGACTGGTTGTACAGGAAAAGTCTTGCATATGTGAGTAATAGATACACAAAACTATCTTGGTATAAGTTGCATAATAAACTTTATTTCAAATACTTCTCCAGCATGTAATGATATTCCCTCCCCTCACCAACTGTATATTTGCACATTTCAGTTCCTCCTCCAAAAATTAAAAGTTAGATTCTTTTACCTAATTTCTAACTTTGACACATTTTGTGTTGCTTAAAGCTAATTGGCTTGGTATTAATCATCAACTGAAATCAATCAAAGCCCAGGAGGAAATGCCAATTAATTGGGCAATAACCAAAGAAGTTTTTTCATCTGTTGTCCTGATTGTAGAGCTTGGAGGGGAGACTACAAAGCTACTAACTTTTATAATGAAAAGCCTGCAAAAAAGACAGAATAAGCCCTGAGTATTGATTACGCACTGCAAGGAAAGGACTAACTGGATTAAAATTCTGTCAGGGAGGGTTTAAATTTGAAAAAGGAAGTTGTCATTATGATGTTTATTCAGGGAAATGAGAAGTCAGAGGCCAAACTTTCCAGGATATGAATGCAGATCTTCAAGTAACATTAGAGAAAGGAGATGAAAAAGTTCTAAAGGCCAGGACATATCATGTGTAGCAACACCTCCTTGGCTCCTTGGAATGAAGAAAAAAACACTAATGGTAAAACAGTTAGGTCTCCAACTTGCTGACCATTACATAGACGCTGAAACGATTTACATGAGCTCAACATGGCTGCATTTTATAAGTCATAAACTCAAGTGTTCTCTTAACACCTGATAATTTGCTCAGCATGGGGGCACGGGGGCGGACAAGACCGATTCTGATTGCAAGGGTTTTCAGTCTAGCTATATGAGCACAAGGGAAACTGAAAATAAAAACTGACCTGTACTGACGCCAAAAGAAAATTGTAGAAATGTAGCAGAATGTACATTCACTTCAGAAAATAGAATTTGTGACTCAAAAAAAATTTTTGAGAGATAGAACTTTCAAGTACTTGGCTTCCTTTCACACACTGTTCATTATCTTTATTTATTTACTTATTTTTACATAGAATATATTCCTTCAAGGTTAAGATGAAAAATTCATCACACATGATGCTTATGTATTTGACACATATGTAAATTACTCAATAATCAAGTAGAAAGCAGCTTCTACTTTTACTTCTCTGGATGGTAATGGCCCATTTCTACCTTTCATTCTGAACATGATTGATCCTTTTCTCCATCAGAGGTCATCTGTGCTGCTAACACAGAACGTGAATTTATTTATTCAGTTGTTGCATATTAGTTCTTCAGGAGTTAAAGGATCTGAACAAATACAGAGTCTTGCACTACATTATATTATCCTTTATTAGTGAGAAATTCAAGTCCTGAGATCATTATTAAGCCATTCTCCAAAATCTGCTTGCTCTATGAGAGGGACCCCAAACTGACCTCTGATCAAGTTGTATCAGAAGGATTTTACCCTTGTTACTAATTAAATAAATAGCTGCATTTGCACTATTTTTCTTTATGGTCAAGTTATGACATCAGCCCTCTCAAGGAACTTGAGACAAAGAGGAACTTAAAGACAAACAGAGTCAAGTTCCCATTTAAGCAGGAAGAATATATTTTGCATACTAAGGTCCTGACACTTGGCATCTAGTGTGCAGTAGCTTTATTGCGATTAATATACCAGCATATCACATGTCAAAGGGCTCTTCGTTCAAGTTTGAAGAGGGCAAAAGGAAAGGCTTATTAAGACTCAAACTTTTCAGATGTTGTTACCTGCCCTTCCTGAGGGAATTTACCCAAGAACCCCGAGGGGAGCAAGAATGGTGGCTCAAAACATCACATTTTTTGGTCCTGGAATGAAGTGTCTGATTATATACTTGCAAATACATAGAAGGATTTCGTTTGTTCATCAACCTTGGAGACAATGTTTCGGTAATCTTTTTTCGTTCATCACATTTAATACATCTGCTGCTTCTGCCTTATTCTTTTTGTATGTATATTAATAAGTGGCATCCTATGCAAATATATTCACCCACTGCATGCAAAAGGATGATTACCATAATGATTCTGAAAGTGTTCATTTCAGAAAGGAAATCCTATTTCTTAAGGGCACAGTTTTGCCCCTTCATATATGGTTTTGAATTTCCAATATAAATACGTTCATCTCTTCCCCCCTGAAATTATTAAGGACACTTTGCAAAGCTAAGCTTTATTTGCCTCTTCATAAAAAGTCTTAATAATTTCCTTTGTTACATCACAGCTGCAGAGTAACCATAGCAACCAACTTAAGTCACAGAAATTGTTATTACTATATGCCTTCTATGTCTAGAATGTGAAAATGGGAAAAATGCTATTAAAGTACACTAAAGAAGTTGTCTCTGTTTCACAAATATCTTCATTTTTGATGATGTGTTTGCAATCATTTTGCTTGGGTAAACATTATTAAAATTAAAGTGAAAATTGTTTAATATATTCAAAATCAATGAGGGTTATTTCAGACTCACGGATAAGATCATAGATGGTCTGGTTTTGTGGATGGAGTCTTCACTTTTGAAGAATTGGTGACTTGGGTTATCTTCTATGGAAGAGCAGCAGGTCTTTGGGTCTCCAGGTCCACTCTCCCCCAGCAGTGTTAGAATATTGTACTCTGATTATCTGAAACCAAAATCTGTCAGGAGCGCCTTCCCTAGTTTCTCTCTTCCAGTTCCAGGTCATGGCCTGCTTTTTTTTTTTTTTTTTCTTCCTTTTCTTTTCTAATAAAAAATATTTTGGAGTAATTTCAAATGTAAATAAAAGTTACAAAGGTAAAACAGGTAATTTTTATATACCTCTTACTCAGTTTCAGTTTCCTTTAATGTTTTCATCTTACATTGTAATATTACACATATTTGTCAAAACTGAGTAAACTTTGGTTGTTAGTAATGAGTCCGGATTTTATCTGGAGTTCACCAGTTATTCTACTTTTTATGTTCCAGTATCTAATCGGGGATATTTTTTCCTGTCTCTCTTGTCTCTTTGAGTCTGTGACAATTTATGTATTTTCTTGAGTTTTAGTCTTAAGGATGATTGCAGAGAATGTTTCTCAGTCTGGCAGTGGCTGAACCTTTCTCAGGATGGGGTTATGCATTTGGGGATGAATAGCACAGAAACAGTGTTCTTTTTACCACACCATATCAGGTGGCGGATGGTATCAGCATGACAGAGCACTGTTGATGTTAACTTGGTCATTTAATGAAGGTAGTGGGTGTCAGGTTTCTCTTCTGTAAGGTCGCTATTCTGTGCTTTCTATAATTTGTTCTTTGGACGCAAATCACAAAGCCCAGCCCATACAACCCAAATGAGTGGAGTTCAAAGCTACTGCGAGAAGAAGGAAAAATATCTTAAATAGATATCTTTATTATGTGGAAATCCTTTCTCTCCTATTTACATATTTATTTATTCAGTCATTTGTAGGTATCAGCATAGATTCATGCGTATTGGAAGCCAACACCACATTATTTATTTTGTTGTTCAAATTGTTCCCACTTTGGCCATTGGGGAGCTCTTTCAGGTTGATTCTAGAGTGTCTGGCATGACCTTATCCTTTTGATTTTTGAGCACTTCCTTTGCTTTCTAGCACTGCCAAATGCCTCAATATTTGTATTTTCCCTGACTCCACCCTAGAATTAGCTATTTCCTTAAGAAGCCCTGATAACTTATACTGGAAAATGATATTTAAAAATCCAGATTTGGATGCTGGGTGGATCATGATTTTTTTTTTTGTAGTTAAACCCATTTCTCTTTCAATAAATGCTATTAGCACTAACTTTATTGCTATGGTGAAAGAAAAATTACCTATTCTAAGTTTTTCTCCTTCTATTTGCCTCAAATCACAATGAGTAACTGGAAACAGAGGCATATTGCCTTAAAATCACTGAAAATCCATATTTTTATCTCTCATAATATAGAAAAATCATGAGTTTATAATGATAAAACATTAGTGGGAAGTGATATTTTAACAGTTTGGGTGCTTCCAACTTCAAGTAACAGATTTACTGAATAAAATTATAGTGTTACTATCTTGTACTATGAGTAGTAGAGGACTGGTTAATTTTGGCAGCTGGGCGACATGAAGGTTCTGGTTGGCTTCATTGTAAATCTCTTGGCTGCCCTTCATGGTTGCAAAATGTCTGATGCAGATCCAAACCACATATCCTCAAATAACTATATCTAAAAGCATTAAGAAAGATATATTTCTCCTTGGGCATTTTTTGCCTTTTATCAGGAAATAGAATCTTTTCCAGAAGTCACTGAGAGACTTCTCCTTATGTCTCACCGGGCAGAATAGCGTTCACTAACCCAAAAACCATCAGTGGCAAAGGGGCTGGGATTGACACTACGCGTTTAGAAACCCATCATGATTTATTTCTTGGAGTTCAGGGAGGGAGTCACCTTCCTTAGACCACTGCTGCCCAACTCACATAAGAAAAAAAAAACAAAATCTATGTTAGCAAGAACCAAATGACATACGGTTTCTGGGCATTATGTCATAACATTACAAAACCTACATTTGCACAATGTAAATGTCAAATATTCTCACTGTGGAAAAATTTTTGAAGTATTTTTTTTATCCTCAGAATATTTCTTATTATCCCTGAGTAATGGAAAGATAAAGCAAAGTTATGGTCCTGTTGACCATTAGTCCATCGGTCTAGGTGATACGGTAGGTGTGTAAATCTTTGCTGGAGACACAGCTGCATTATTTATGACTCACGCTGATGATAAGCTAGGTAATGTAAATAATCAGAGAAAGGATATTAAAATGGTGTTTTATCAACATAGGCCTTCAGATGAATAGTAAAATGAATGACATCTGCCAATCTTCTTTTGAGTTCATTTGTGTGTTATGTGTGTGTGTGTGTGTGTGTGTGTCTGTAAATGTTTAGTTTACAGTGTTCTGAAAACTCCTCAACATTGGAGGGCATGCTGACTGTGTTTATCTGGGCACATTAGTGCATTGTTCTAGTGTTTCATTCTGCCCTCTAGAAAAGTGCATGAATCATAGCCTTTCTTGGAAAACCTATTATCTTAAAAAATACATTAAAATGTACATTAAAACTCAAGGACGGGAAAAGCTCTGTCAGTACAATTAATATTAGGTTGATTAGTGAGAAATAATTGGCCATTTCAGTCAAATCAGTAGGAAAAGATACTTGTGATTCCATATACATTATTATAATTTTCAATTTAGTTAATATCTTGGGAATGAGATATAAAACTTAAGAGAAATTGATTCGCTCTTATATTACACCTGCAGTGACTGAAGGAAACGCCCTTATTTGTAATGTCTAGGTTATACCTATAAAATTTGCCTTTGTGATGAAAGTCTGTCTTCTTTATATAATTTTTAATGCCACCCAGAACAAAATTCACCATAAGAGCAGGAAATATAGTATTAAATATTTATGGGGTTCATAAACCTGAATCTGCCACTGACTAGTTAAATGACCTTGGCCAAGTTAACTACTTCTGCCTTAGTTTCCTTATCAGAAAAGGGTGAATAATAATAATAGTAATAACAACAACAGCAGTAGAAACCAACTATTTTTGGTTTGTAATTCTCATAACATGATTCAACATATTAGAATTAACTTCTGGAATAGCATAATAGTTACAGTAGTGGTTGTTATTCAATTATAATTATTTGAGAATTACAAAAATACCTTTCTTTTTAAAATTGTCACTGCAACAAAATATATAGGAAATACCAAAGCATAAACAAAGAAATATGAAATATAAAAATTCATTTGTGTGAAAGGGAGGTGAAAAATGTTTTCTATTTTGCAGTAAGTTATTTCATTGTTAACATATGAGGAAACTACTTTTGAACTTTGGGCTGGGAGAAAGAGGATGTTCTTTAGCACAGGTGACTGAAAATCCACGAGGGAGATTGTGGAGGAAGGAACTAGAGACAGTGGCCTTGGAGGGGCAATGGCGACGGCAGCAGTGAGGTTGCTTAGGGCTAGGTTGGAATCCTGGCAGCGCTCCAGGGGCAGAGCTTGTGGCCGTTTCTTGGTCACCCTTAGGCAGTGACTTGAATTTTTTCTTTCTCAGGTGACTCAGAACCCAAGAGCAGTACTCTCAAATGTTGGGTGGTCGGGGCCAAGGTGGTAGTAATGCTTCATCTCTGAAGCTCTAATATTTTGAGCACTGCTGTCATTAGTGCAATTTTAGAATGATAAAAGTAAAACAGTTGAGGTTTTCCATTAAAGCAGTTCCCTTCTGGGGGCACCTGGGTGGCTCAACGGGTTAAGCCTTCGGCTTCAGCTCAGGTCATGATCTCGCAGTCCGTGAGTTCCAGCCCCACATAGGGCTCTGTGCTGACAGCTCGGAGCCTGGAGCCTGCTTCGGATTCTGTGTCTCCCCCTCTCTCTGCCCCATCCCCGCTCATGCTCTGTGTCTCTCCTTTTCTGTCTCTGTCTCTCTATCTCTCCCCAAAATAAATGAACATTAAAAATTTTTTTAAAAAGTTCACCTTCTGAAATAAAATCTTTATTTGGAAGAAATGCTAGACAGAGAACTAAGACTATCCCTTGATACTTCTTTTTAAAAAAAATTTTAATGTTTATTTATTTTTGAGAGAGAGAGAGCATGAGCATGAACATGAGAGCTCAGCAGGAAAGGACAGTGGCTATAGACTAGGAAGGAACACTGGGGAACCTCAGGAAATGATAGAGCTCTTCCTTATGTTAATCTGCATGGTGGTTACATAGGTGCAAACAAAAAAAATCATCAGGCTGTATATGTAAAATTAATGCCATTTATGCACTTTACTACATGGTATGTGTGTATATGTGTGTATGTGTACAATTTGAAGAATTTTTCTGAAGTTATTTTTAATTTTGTTTAATGTTTATTTATTTTTGCCAGAAAAAGAGAGAGAGAGAGAGAGAGAGAGAGAGAGAGAGAGAGAGAGAGAATGAGCAGGGGGAGGGGCAGGGAGAGAGGGAGACACAGAATCCAAAGCAGGCTCCAAGCTCAGCACTGTCAGCATAGAGCCAACTGCGAGATCATGACCTGAGCTGAAACCAAGGGTGGGATGCTTAACTGACTGAGCCACCCAGGTGTCCCCTGAATAGTTTTCAAGTACGGTGAGACAGGACAATGGTATGGTACCAAGGACCATCAAATAGAACTTAGGAGGTCAGCATAGAATAGAGTTGTAGATACAATACAGGATTCTTAATTGACTTTCAAGTTCCGGTAAGAAAAAATTTAGTATGAGTAACCCCCCACCTTACCTTCGTTGTTTATCTGAAATTCAAATTTAACTGGGCACCCTATATTTTTATTTGCTAAGTCTGGTAACTTTGACCTGAGATGAAGCGTAGGGTCAAGAAATACTGCACTGGCTATGCATTGCTTTGGCTTCCACTGCCATTGCCAGATAAATCCTGATGGACAGATTTTTCACGAGCCAAATAAAAAATTTCTTGCCAATAGTAAGCAGGAAGGAGACTTTCCTTTTGTGGAGGTTAATTCATTAATTCTAGACTTTTCATATTGTAGAACTGGAGAGGAGCAAAACCTCAAGATAGAGAAAACTTTTCTTTATGATTAAGAATTGAAATATAACTCTATCCATTCAAGCAGGCGCCACGGGTGTTAGTGCCATCTCTGAGCCCTGTGGGAAGGAGAATGGGCAGTGCCAACAGATGGCCACATGTTTTTCAAGATTGATCTTGCTTTTTTGGCACCAGGCTCCTACTTCAGGTTTGCCAAGAATGGTCAACATGCCGTGTGTTAATTGCTGGCAGGGGCTGCCCAATGACTTTATAACCCAGCTCACAGTGGGCTCTGATTAAGGAGAGTATGCAGCTCCCAGCTCCAGCAGGACCGTCTTCAATAAAGTCACAAGAGAGTATACCTTTAATATTACTTGCACAGTAGGTAGGAATGAGGGTTATTTTTGGCTCTGTGCCTGTAGCTATAAAGCTTGTGTTGAGGGGCTTTTAAGTGGCCACTTGTCCACCAAGCAGAGCAAATTAAAGGGGGCAGTGAATGACTAATGGGATGTTAACATGAGCAAAGTCCAGTCATGTCTGTCGGTTTCGGGCACTAGCAAGGTGAAGAAGGGATGAACACTACTGGACAACAATGCGGTGTCATCTATTTCTCAGTAGGACCAATTTGAGTTCAGGTGTTGACAGATGGCAGTCTCCCAGGATAGTGCTAGGCATTTTTCATAAATGGAGATTAACAGGTTGTTTCAAGATATTCAAGTCTGTAACATTTTATGAATGAGGATTTGTAAAAAATTCAAAGAGAATTGTTTAATATATCTTCATAAAGAGATAGATGAATGGCAAGCCAACTGTTGGCCCAAAGAATGTCTCTTCTGTAGGTATTCCTTACAACAATGGCTGCTAAAAATAATAGCAGAAAGTTTACAATAAAAAGTCCAGGTCAAGATACATAGAGGCAAATTAAAGAGAAGTATTGTTCTTTGGATTTAACCTAAAGAAAAATAAGTATATCTTCACAGAAAGTCAGACATGTATTACGCAGTTAAACCAATTTAAATTCAAACACAGAGGCCTGGAATGAAAATTTAAGAGGGACCAGACCCCTCAGGACAGTCATATTTTTAAAGAAATTTATTAACTTTTATGTGAATATAAAATTTGTGTATATTAACAATGGAACATTTGGAAAGATGAGTAAAATATACTGGAAAATTAAATATCACCCTAATCAAATCATTCACATGTGACTGCCCTTTGTAAATTCCCTTCAGATTTAATTTTTTGACATCAATTAGTCTATACTGATTTTATGTGAATCCATAACTTTATGAGTGAAAATAACTCAAAACATTTGTAGCACTATACCAGAATTTAATACTGTGTGTAAGTTGTATTGAAAGTCCACTTTCGCTTTTCTGATCTTGGGTAGCAAAGAATAAGAGCAATCCAACAATCTGAGAGCAATATTATTCCATGCATGCGAGCAACAGTGTTTATGTATATTTTCACTTTGTATTCTCTGAGGTAAATTCTATCAGTTCTTAGAGACGGAAAAATGACAGGCACTCAGTAATTAATTACTGAACTGATTTATCAGATCTTACCTTTTATTAATGCTACAAGGCCTGGTGTTTGCCACTCAATAACTATCAACTGTCAACCATCTATTCAAACAAGAACCAGAGTGATTTCCTTAAATATTCTTTCTTCTTCACTCATTGCATTTAATTTTCACCGGATGCAGGTGTTTCCCTCCTCCAAAAAGTACTTGAATATAACACTACCTTAGTACTGGCCTTGGAGACCCTTACCTGGAATTGCTATATAGTAAAACAAATGCTTTTCCTATCTCTAGGCTTTAATCTTTCAGCCTTCCCCAACCTCCCCACTCCCCAGGCAGCACGCTCAAACACACACACACACACACACACACACACACACACAACTACCAAAATTTTCTTTTTAATACACAAAACTTAAAGTATAAGTTTCTTCTTAAGCCACATCTACAGTTCTCTGTGTTGTCATTAACCCAACATCCAGGTTTCTCAACAAGATGGATCTGGCCCAGTCTTGCTTTCTGCCTCCTCCCCTCTTCACTTAGAGCTGCTTATAGCTGTATGCCTCTGTGCTTCCTCTACTGTTGTTCCTTCTGTCTGTGATTGTCCTTCACTCTGAGTCCACTCATGTTTCAAAACCCAACTTAGGTGTTACCTTGGTGCCAAACCTCCTTAATTTTATAAGATCTACTTAATCAACCATCTTACCCAAAACTATTACCCTCATCATCAGAAAACCTCGGTTTGTGAGCACAGTTCGTTCCAGAAACATGCTTGTAATCCAAAGCACTTGTTTGTTTGTTTATTTATTTATTGATTTATTTTTATGGAAACAATGAGTAGCTTTTATTTCATACAAAACAGAGACAATGGAGTCAAAAAGACCTGCTGGGAAAATTCTTTTATTTCTTTCTTTTCTTTTCTCTTTTTAATATGAAATTTATTGTCAAATTGGTTTCCATACAACACCCAGTGCTCATCCCAACAGGTGCCCTCCTCAATGCCCATCACACACCCTCCCCTCCCTTCCACCCCCCATCAACCCTCAGTTTGTTCTCAGTTTTTAAGAGTCTTTTATGTTTTGGCTCCCTCCCTAACCTTTTGTTTTTCCTTCCCCTCCCCCATGGTCTTCTGTTAAGTTTCTCAGGATCCACATAAGAGTGAAAACATATGGTATCTGTCTTTCGCTGTATGACTTATTTTCACTTAGCATAACACTCTCCAGTTCCATCCATGTTGCTACAAAAGGCCATATTTCATTCTTTCTCATTACCACATAGTATTCCATTGTGTATATAAACTGCAATTTCTTTATCCATTCATCAGTGGATGGACATTTAGGCTCTTTCCATAATTTGGCTATTGTTGAAAGTGCTGTATAAACATTGGGGTACAAGTGCCCCTATGCATCAGCACTCTTGTATCCCTTGGGTAAATTCCTAGCAGTGCTATTGCTGGGTCCTAGGGTAGATCTATTTTTAAATTTTTGAGGAACCCCCACACTTTTTTCCAGAGCAGCTGCACCAGTTTGCATTCCCACCAACAGTGCAAGAGGGTTCCTGTTTCTCCACATCCTCTCCAGCATCTA
This sequence comes from Panthera uncia, assembly GCF_023721935.1. Taxonomy (NCBI): domain Eukaryota; kingdom Metazoa; phylum Chordata; class Mammalia; order Carnivora; family Felidae; genus Panthera; species Panthera uncia. The sequence continues at coordinate 40,172,623 of NC_064810.1, forward strand.
TAGTCTCCTGATTTGTTCATTTTAGCCACTCTGACCAGTGTGAGGTGGTATCTGAGTGTGGTTTTGACTTGTATTTCCCTCATGAGGAGTGATGTTGGGCATCTTTTCGTGTGCCTGTTGGCCATCTGGATGTCTTCTTTAGAGAAGTATCTATTCATGCTTTCTGCCCATTTCTTCACTAGATTATTTGTTTTTCAGGTGTAGAGTTTGGTGAGCTCTTTATAGATTTTGGATACTAGCCCTTTGTCCGATATGTCATTTGCAAATATCTTTTCCATTCCGTTGGTTGCCTTTTAGTTTTGTTGATTGGTTCCTTTGCTGTGCAGAAGCTTTTTATCTTCATGAGGTCCCAATAGTTCATTTTTGCTTTTAATTCCCTTGCCTTTGGGGATGTGTCAAGTAAGAAATTGCTGTGGCTGAGGTCAGAGAGGTTTTTTTCTTGCTTTCTCCTCTAGGGTTTTGATGGTTTCCTGTCTCACGTTTAGGTCCTCCAAAGCACTTGTATATCAAAGTGAGTATCAGGAACCATTGGCTCAGTTGTGATCATGTGACACTTGGCATCACATATTACTCGTATTGCAAGACATCACTTGTTTATCAAGTTCAAATCTATTAGAAATGTTTGCTCATTTTGCAGAACACTCGCTGAACAAGTTACTCATAATCCAAGGTTTTACTGTATAAACATCATAGATATTTTGAGATGTAATAGTGACAGAAAATTACAAAGTATTGGCAATAGTTTTTAAGAAACCATTCTGACACTAGAGAAAGAAACATAGTTTACATAGAATAAATAGTTGAAAGTATAAGAGTACTACTGTTTTAGGATTTGACAAATAATTTTTAGCTAGCTGTCATTTCTGGGTGTAAGGTATCCTGTATACCTGGACTAATGTAATCACTAACACATGCTAGATAAAATGTTTTGAAAAGTCATATTTTGTGCATCCATTAGCAACATGGATATCTTGGTGGAAAAAAAATGAAATAAAATTTGTAGCTCATCCTATATACAGAAAATCTATCTAAGTAGAATATAGATCTAAATGTGAAAAGCACAACTTTTAAAACTTTTACAAGAACATATTGAAGGATATTTTTGCACTCAGGGTAGGAAAAGATTTCTTAACTCCAAAAAACATGGATGAGAAGGAAAATTAAGATAAATTTGAGTACACTAAAATTACAACTTTCTAGCTCTAAAAAAAGACATGTTTAAATGGAGAAATAATATGCAAAGCCTGTGAAGAGATATGGTTAGTCATAGAACTCAAAATTTAGTATTTAGTACAAATAAGTTATTGACCATATTAGTAAGAAAAAGGTAATTAATTCAAAGCACAACTGACAAAAAATATATATGAACCAGGAATTTAAAGAAGAGGAAACATACCAATGGCTGATAAACACCACACACACATACTAACACACACATGCACATGCACATGCACTCACAGAGAATTCTAATCACAGAAAGGCTGGCAAATATTAAAAAGCCTAATAATATCACATGCTAGCTGTGATGTGGAAAAATGAGAACTCTTTTGTTGAAGAGCGGTGGGGAAAAAGTTAATTAGAACAACTATATTGGAGAGAATTTAACAGGAAATATTTTAAATGAGATTTTCATAAACATAGATTCTGAAATTTAAATCCCTGTAAAAAACCCCAGAGAATCTCTTATACATGGGCATAGGGAGATACGTACCCAGAAGTTAATAGAAACAATTTTTTATTTATGCCATTATATACACTATTTAGCAGTAAAAGTTAATGAACTGGAGCTATTTGTGTTAATACCCCCCAAATATAACAGTAAATGAAAAAAATAAGTTGCAGAAGAAAATGTCCATATGATGTCATTAATTTAAAATTTAAAGTAGGTTAAACTATACCATATATTACATTACTATAATAACATAAAACATATATTATTTGGAGCAGAGATAAATTTAATATGAAGACATGCTTAAGAATGGACCAAAAATAAACTTTCAGGATGTAGTTTCAACTGAGAGTGGTTAAGGTAATCATCAACGGAGATCTACACATTTTTTTGTAATGCTTTTGTTAAGCTAATTTCTGGGCACATGAGTGTTTGCTTTATTATTCTTATATCACTCTTTGTGTGTCTGAAATATTTTACCATAAAATTCAAAGCATGTGTATTTTGTTGAGACAACAGTTGGTGAAATTGTGGTCCACTCATCACTAACAATAAAACACAGTTTGAGAGATTTTTCTGCATTTTTGTTTACTTTTCTAATGTTTCTATTTTTGTATTTTTGTGAATTAATTCAAATATGCTCAAAAGGTTTCCCTTTTTGTTCACTTTTCTAAAGGACGCTTTGCTGATGTGTTCTTTGCAAAGTAATTTGCTGAAAGAATCAATTTAATTTATTTCCATTTATGTTTCTTCAGTGATGACTTAGCCCCACTTGAAGGACTTAAAGAGGTCCAAGGAGAATGTCAGTCATAGACTGATTAGCATGAACTTCTTCTAGTGATGCATAATCTTTGACAACCATGGTGGGAACTTATTCTTCCAAGAGTCTCCAGAGGACAGCACCTATAGATGTCTGCCACCTCTAATTTATTAACTGACTTATAACCTGCTTTCATAAGCGTTTGTTATATTCCCTAAACCTGACCTTCTCTTTTGCAACTTGGTATTGTTATTATGATAAAATGCCCTTCCCTACTCTTATGGTCCAAGCAAGGGAATCAATGAAACCATTTTGTGTGTGTGTGTGTGTTGAACACAAAACTTAAGAAAAAGCACTGGTGCTTCACAGAACAAGGGCACAAAAGCCCCATTTGTGTGAATATTTTCAGTACTAGTGATCACGTCCATTAAATACTCCCTGATATTGGAAATCACATGATTTTTTTTAGCAAAATAAATGGCATTTTTATAGTGTTTAGATCTTCCTGGATTATCTTGAATATGTGACTACAACACAATAGCATAGAAAAACCATTTTAATTGCACCTTGAGTACAATTATAGAAATGTTTTGGGGCATCCATGCTTCACTCTAGTGGTTAAAAAACTTTTTTCATAAAGGGCCAAAAAATAAATCTTTTTAGGGGGGCAAGAAATAGAATAGAGAGTAAAATATTGGTACTTTTACATTCTTTTATAAGGTAACTATAAATATAAAAAGCATTCTTAGCTATAAAATAGGTGATGGGCCAAATCTGGTATATTTAGAACACATATGGTCTCTGATGGCACATAATATTTTAGTTATTAGTAAGAATAATTGCTTACCATATAGTCTCAGGAAAACTGTGCAGCCGTGTGCAGAGAGGACATGTATCTCTTGCTGTCTTCTCCAGTCCATCCGGAGGTCCTAGGGTTTCCTGATACAGCCTCAGTGCTTCTGTCTACCCCAATGTTTCCAGCTCTGTCTCCTTATGTTCATACTGGCTTTCTTCTCAGCTTCAGGCAAGAGCCACAAAAGCAGTATGGAAGTATGGAAGTGACTCATATTATGAAACTGTGGAACTAAATAGCATGTGACTAAATGTAACAGAGAAATGTTAAACATGTGAAATGGTGAAATTGAATTGTGATTACTGATGTTCAGCTGGGGGACAAATAACACTGAGTTGTTGATTCTGAAGAATGCTTATCGCACTGTACTAACATTGTTGAAGTATTATAATATGCTGTGAACCTATTATACAATATTATATTTCTGCTGAAAAATTTATAATATATAATGAGACTCAGACTAGTATTTCTATTTCATAGAAAATAACCAATATTTTTTTGTTTACTGATTTCAAGTTAAAAAATAAAATGGATTTTACAAGAATACATTTCCCTTGGTACACTCATAAATCTTCGAAAGTTTCCAAATGACTTTTTGGAAAATGATATAATAGATATTGTTTTAAATAAATATATGATTTCTTTAGTCCTACAAAACATGCCTTTTAGTCATTTGTTATTTGTTACTTTTAGAGCAATATCTAAGATCCCCAGGTTATTAAAACGTGAAAAGAAGTTGCATACTTCTCTCATTTACATAATATATATAAATTTATATATGATATATATCATTTATATGTTTTTTTCATAGGATGTTGGACAGAGCCCAATTAGGCATTGCACAGCAAGCATTTTATAAATTATTTCATAGGAAAAGAAACAGAAAGATGAAAGTAGATATATAGGTCTAAGACACTGAATGTGAAGGTATTCCTGAGAAAAATTCTTGGGAAAGGTAACTGACTGGCTTGCTGAATAGATTGAATTATATATAAAGTCCTGAATGTATCACTCAGGGTGATTTAGAAGCAACAAGAGAGAAATGTGCATGAACAGGCAATTCAAAGAATATGAAATCATAATGATCAGTATAGGGAAAAATGCTCAAAGTCATTAACAAAAGAGAAAACACAAATTGAAAAAAAGCAATTAAATATCATTTTCTGCCCAGAGTACTGACAAAAATTGAAATGACTAATAGCATTTTGGGTTAGCAGCTGTGTGAAGAAATGAACACTACTTAATTTATGGATCTATAAATTACTAAACTTTTTGGTAAGTTAATCTGTTACTTTTTATTTTAAAAAATAGTTGCACTCACTTTAGCACATAGGGTTTCTTTGACAGTGATTAAGAAAAATTAATTCAAATTGGCTGAACTCCTAAAGGAAATTTGTTGGTGCATGAGATGAAAAGTCAAGGATTTCAGATTCAGCTTGATCCAGAACCCAATAATGATCTCTCTCCTCCTCTTTCTTTTACTTTTATCTCTATCTTCTATGCTAATTCAATTCTCAAATGGTGTAGCATCTCTGGAATTTATAAGGTGCAAGCTTCATAATGTAGAAGAAAGACTTCCAGTATCTGGTTCCAGAGATCTAAGTAAAAGTCTCATAAGATTTCATTACTTTGATGTTTCCATGTTCATATTTTAACTATCTTCTGTGACTAGGATGAGAATAACATCTGATCAAAGAGCTTTGAATACATGGTATATTAAATCTGAGTAGAATCAACTCCACTAGAATCATATAAAGTCATCAATAAATGGTTCCTCAGAAAGAAACTAAGATACATTATCAAAAGGATAAATGATAATTTTCTGAAAAAGATATATCTCCATACCCTTCTCTTGTGTATACAACTAGACATTCAGACTATTTGCCAGTGCCTAGATATCAATAGTTCAAAATGGAAGAACAAATACATTTGTTACAATTTTACTTAAAATACAAAAATAATAAACAAAGAAACAAATAAAAAATAACAAAAGAAAAAAAGCATTCAGAAAAATATGGTTCACTGCATTTGGGTGCATAAATACTAGAGAATATGATACAACCATTTAATAACATGTGAAAGTCTTCCCAAGAAATATTAAGTGAGAAAAAGTAAAATACATATCACACTGAGAATTTGATCTAGTTTTCCCAACAGAAATAAAAATATAGAAGGCCTTTATACATGTATTAAACTTTATATTAAACAAAAGAAAAACTCTTGAATGATGCATATCATGAGGAAGAAATGAGAAGAATGTATGATAGATCCATCTTTTTACTTACTTAGGATTTATATGACAGCAAGGGACAGGCAACTTATTTCAAGCTGGCTAAATTCCAAAAAGAAACTTATGAATCTGAAATGTGGAGGGTTTTAGGTACAGTGTGATCCAGATATAAATGTCAATAGGAATGTGTGTGTGTGTGTGTGTGTGTGTGTGTGTGTGTGTGATCTTTGTTGTCTGTGGTTACTTCTAGCTTCATGCGACTGCACAGTTAAATATATATGTATCTACCTATATTTGATATCTATATCTATATTTATATATATATATCTATATCTAGATATATATTGTTCTATATATATTGTATTTGGGTTTCAACAGATTTAGCAGTGTCTACTCACATTAGTTAGGGTGATCTTATTTGCTCAGTGTATGGATTCAAATGCTAATCTCTTTTGGAAACGCCCTCACAGGTGCACCCAAAAATAATACTTTACTGGCCATCTGGGCATCCCTTGGCCCAGTCAGGATAACACATAAAATTAACCACCACATGCTCTCTCTTTGATGTACCATCATCTATACTGACTGAATTTTAAGCCAGATATGGCAACTCTAGTATTTACATCATAGACAGTTTACATCTAGTAAATAAAAGTGGAAGGAGTCCATTATTTTTAACTTATATTTTCCTGCATATTTAAAATGACTACATTGAACAAATACTATTTTAAACAACAGGCAAATTTTTAAAAGTATTAAATTAAAATGTATCAAAATACACTAATGATGTAGGCAAGAATGGATTGTAAATTCAGTGTCTAACCAAATAGAAGTAAGGCACAGACCTAATAGAAGTCCCAGTAGAGTTAATTAGGGAAAACTTGAATAATTGGCATTTGGAAGTTCTGGTTACCAACATTAGAATTTCATCCATGGGCATTTATGTCCAGTGGCAGAAAACAGTCCAAAAGACCGGAGAGGGACACCTTCTAATGGTTTTCACAAAGGAACTGAAAATTTATATCTACACAAAACCTGGCATGCCTGTGTTTATAGCAACCTTATTTATAACTGTGAAAACTTGAAAGCAGCCAAGGTATCTGTCCTTCAGTAGGCGAATGGATAAACTGGTACATCCAGAAAATGGAATATCATTCAGTACTAAAAAGATGGGAGGAATCAAGCCATGACAAAACATATAGTAAACTTAAATGACAATTACTAAAAGAAGCCAATCTGAAAAGGCTACATGCTATGTGATTCCAATTATGTGACATTCTGGAAAAAGCAAAAACTATGGAGGCAGTAAAAAGATCAGTGGTTGCCAGGGGGCTAGGGAAGAGGGAGGACAGAATAGGTAGAGTCCAAAGGATTTTTAGTGAGACTACTCTGTATGATACTACTTTAATGCACACGTCATTATACATTTGTCCAAAGTGTATAGAATGTACAATACCAAGAGTGAACCATAATGTGAGCTATAGATACTGGATGATAATAATGTGTTCATTACTTTTAACAAATGTGCCCCTCAGTAGGGATGTTGATAATGAGGTAGGCTATGTATGTGAGGTACGTGGGAAATCTCTGTACTTTTTATACAATATTGCTGTGAATCTAAAAATGCTCTAAGAATGGTCTATTAAAAAACAATTGCATAGACATCATGCACATTTTCTTCATTTGCCTCAACTACATTATTTTCTAATATAAGCCTGACAAGAAAGATTTTCTGATTTTTTTTTTGAAATGCCTTCGAAGTATCTATGTCTAACATTCTACCATAGGAAAATGTTCTTTTAAAATTGGTTTTTATTTTTTAGCCAGTTGAAGAAAACTAAGGGAAGTGGATGATGTTAAGAGAGTTAGATATTTTATTCTAGCTTTCTTATGGATAGCTAAATGGAATTACCCTACTATATTACAATTAATTTTCCATGTATTGTTTTATATAAACCCAATAGGAATTCATTTGTTTAAACACAAAATGCTAACTGTGATTTTATTTATTTGGAGGAGAATGTAATATTCAGAAAGTATTTCAGGAATACATTGTTTTTCTTTTCCCAAAGAGGTAATATATTTCATTTAATTTTCATGTTGCATGCTTATGCACATAATTATACCTATAATTATATACAAATAATCGGCTACAGATACTGCCTCACAGAAGACTTCGAACTTGGCTACTGGTAATTGGAATTGCTTTTCAGCTACAAATTGCTCACTTTGTGAAGGTTTCATTCACTGATCTTTTCTTAATACACTTCAAAACAACACTTGAATTTCAATTTATTTTACTGCTGCATAAATTTATTTTTGGATAGTAAAATAGGAAATTTGTGGAAAAAGATGAAACTTATAGATAGTACGAATTGCTGAAGCATATCTGAAAACAAAAAGCAAATGCACATGAGTAACCTAAATTTATTAGCAAGAATTGGGGTCGGGAGTGGGGTTAGACAATCTGTAATCAAGAGAGCCAAGATTAAAAACAAAAACAAAAACAAAAAAACCCCCAAAACCTTGGGTAAGTCAGGTTCCAAGCAGAAAATAAATGGCACACACAAAATTGTGTATTCTTTTTAAGGAGGGCTTCTAAAGAAATTATTTACAAAGATATGGGCAGGATGCAAAGAAACCACAAAGGGTAAGGCCATACCCAGTGGGCTATTATCAGCAGATCAGTACCACTTCTAAGCCAGGAAAGGAGGGTGTGGGGAGTTACCTGTTACAGGAACCTAGAAAGAGAATACTTAGGACTTCCTTAGAGAAGGTTGAGGGTCAGCCCCAGGAGATCGTGACCCTGAAGAGATGCACCTAGGGGAGTAAACTCCAGGCCCTCATCCTTCTTGCTTGCTTTGATCACCTGGAGCATCTCCTCTTGACCTAAATCAATAGGAAGCCAGCAAGGTTTAGTAGCTCATTGATGTACTTTAACGAAGTCAACCTCCTGGGATGAAGAACAGGGTGGAGAATGATTAGGAATGGATTTTAAGGAAAAAACAATATATCCAGAAAACCTTTTTAAAAAAATAAAACTTTAAACCACTTGTATGGCCAGATAAGAAAAACCTGATATTGTTTTTTTTTTTTTTTTCCATTCCTAATCATAGCATTTCTTACTACTTGAAACTTGAGAGCCTATAGTAAAGCCAAATGTTATATATTACATGTAGTATATAAAATAAAAAGAATGAGAAGACGGGGAAGAAAACAAACTGGTTGAGTATAGTAAAGAAAATTGATTGAAAACATTTTTCTATTTGGAAATTTAGGACATACATATGTATGTCTAACAATAGATATTCTTGAAATGTTTAATGTGCATCATTTTTTATTAATCTCCAAAAACATTTCATTTATAAAAAGATGTGTTTGAGAAAAAAAATATCTCTCTTGATACTGAGAGAAAGCTTTAAAAAAGATTTAAAATATATTAATTCATATGTTTAAAATGTGTATTTTAAGAATGTTGTAATGTGGAGTACACTTTTCATTCCATTCATAATGCCCACTTGAAGTAAAAAAAAAATAGTCATCTTGTACAGATGGCATCAATGTTCATCATCTTCCTTGTTAAAAAAAAAAAAAAAGCCCTGTACCATTTTATTTTAGTTAAATAAATTCTGCCGTTATCAGCCACACACTCTCTGAAAAGATGTATCATCTAAAACCAATGCTGCTTTATTTTGGAATATTCTGTGTTTTGGATTTCTTATCATGATTTGGAAAGAAGCTGGTTTTCCCTTAAAAAAAAAAAAAAGATGTTTAGATTGTACCAACGTTAACATATCTAAGTGAGAAGCAATAGCCCAGAGGCAGATGGAGTGTCACTAGGGATTAAAAAACCTTTCTGCAGAAAATCATAAAGTGTAAAATGGGTTTCCAGATAACTGAGAGTTAATGGCCTCTGTGTTTACTCAATGTAGGCAGGGCCCAGGAAAATCAAAGGAAATCCTCTAGAGGCACTGTTGGGTTTCATAAAGCCATTGAAAGGTGCAGATTCACACAGGGGATTCTGCAGGGTGAGTGTTTAGAAAGTAGATTTCTCAGCATGTTCTGGCATGATAAGGGTTTTAAGGGGGATGGATATAATGTGAATATAATTAAACTCTTCTCAGATAATGGTATGACAATACTATGTCCTCCAAGGATAGGCAGAACTGCAGCTCTGAGTACATTTCATTCATTTATACCTATGTGTTCTATTCTATCGCAGGGCTTCATTAGGAATAATTTTCATGCATATCATTTCTAAGACCTCACTTTATTGTTTTAGTATCCCCGTGCCTTAAATAAAGATCCACAGTGTTGAGTAGAACAGGATAAGAGAGTCAAGGGAATGAAAGGGACTGGAGCAAAATAAATGAGAGTAGGATTTTCAGACAGTATTTTTATATATACATTTTTACTGCAAATTTTTTTCCAGTAAATTTGTAGAGTATCAGTGCCTTTGAAGGCTTACGGGAGAGTTGAAAAAATAAACCTTAAATATACATGGGACAAAAAGAAAAAAAATACGTAATTTTGCTTTGGTTCAGAATGACTTTTACCCTATTGTCATTCATTATGTTTATTAACCTTCCTCTTACTTGCTCTTACCTGATTTTCCTCTTTTTTTTTTTTTCTTCCAGAAAAGGAGATTTAGCCAACTTCCTTTTTCAGGTTTCCTTATTTTTTTAAAAAAGAAAGTCCATAAAATCTATCAAACTAATTTATGCATATTCTTGTCATCCTTAATTGAAAACATAAGCAATAGAGCAAAAAGTATTTCAGATTTGAAGTAGAGTTCTTACACCGGGGGAAAGAAATCTTCACTAGTTCTTTCACTGATTATGAGCAGAAACCAAGAATAAAGAGAGAAGCCTCTTTAGCAGGGGAGAAAGAGTTCACTATTTATATCACAAAATAATAAACTGCATGTTATATTCATTTGTAGTTCATATATGGGATATATAAGTCTAAATAAAAATAAAAGTATAAGCACACCTAAGAAATGACTAGGTCATATTCATCTTTATATCCCTCTCTACACATTTCATTCCTAAATTCCTACCAAGACACTTGGCATATAAGAAGTCAAAATATATCTGGTAAATAAATAAATAAATAAATAAATGTAAAAGAAAACCAGCAATCAACTTAAAAATTCTATGGAGAGAAAGAGAGAAAGGAAAGGGAAGGGAAGGGAAGGGAAGGGAAGGGAAGGAAGGAAGGAAGGAAGAGGAAGGAAGGGAGGAGAAATAAGGAAAAAGAAAGAAACCTAATCTAGGAATTGTAGTTTTAGAAATAGATAGCTGATAAATCCATAGGTCGTATCACTCAACTACAAGTCTTGAGTTCCTTTATTCATAAAAAGAAGTGCCAATTACCAGGGACAGGCATGGTGTAATAGAAAAAGAAACCATCTGAAGGAGAAGAAACCTTGGTTCTTCCTCACTCATTTGGCCATAAGTAAACCACAAATCATAGCTGAAAGTAATTTTCCTTTTTAGAAAATTAAATATTTAACTATATAATTAGTAAATTTTCCTTATAGAGCTAACATTCAATTCCCAATGCTAGCAAAAAACTGGTATATTCCTCTATAGAGATGTATAGCCTCATAAAGAGCAGTAGAATGCTTAGTATTGTTTGTAGTGACAGATTTTTAGAGGCAAAGAGTAATTAAACAGGCCTTCTAGTCTACACATTAGCAGAATGAGAGCCAAGCACAGTCAGCCCTAGTGGGGCATGCGCGCACGTGCAGGCACACACACACACACACACACACACACACACACAATCTCTTTGGCTTCTTGCCTCTACAATCTTCCAGCTTTCTAAGTAGGGACATTGAACAACCACATGTAAATTATCTATTTTTATACAAGTAAGCATCTAAGAAAGATTGGATCAAACAGAGAACAATAGACAGTTGCCTATCTGTCTTTTCTAAAAGTATTTTCTTGTTTATTGTATGATAGGAAAAAAATTAATGCTTAAAAATATTGGAAAATCAGAAAGATATCAATTGATAAACCAGAAATTTTGAGACATGTCTAAACAAACTGAAAGTACATGTGCCTGATTTGAAGTAGGAAAAGATCATCTAAAATATGTAATAAAGAAAACTTTTATGAAGGTGGGAGCAATTTTGTGAGTGCTTACTAGTCAGAGACAATGCCACAAAGGGATTGTTTCAGAAACTAAATTCAGAATAATCATCCTTGGAAATCTTTTCATTTATTTCCCTCCATTAAATCCATTTGTGCCCAGCACTAGGTATTGTTTTCAGTCCGAGGTTTTGAGTGGAACTTTGGATGGAGAAGGAAAGAGAGTGTCCTCCTGCTTTATGGTGGTGACTGATGGGAGAAATGAATTTCTCCAATATCTGGAACATAATATACTGGTAAATTTCTGTCAGGTACACCTTACTTCCCCAAATTACAGGAAGAATGCATGATAAACCCAAACATCATATCAAACATTATTACTGTTATTATTATTATTATTTATTCTCCCTAGGACATACATTTAATCAGTTTCTCATTTATTCCTACAAATTAAAAGTTGAATTACCAAAGAGACTGAAATGAACATAGTTTGTTTTCCAGGGTCAAGGTTATAGAGTACATGCAAATTTTTTACCAGCTCTTTTCATTTGTCATTATAGCAAAAACATATTCTTCTGTTATTTTTAAAATCAAAATATTTTTTATTATTTTATTTTATTTTATTTGTGACAGGTGTACTCTTTTATTTTTAAGTTTATTTATTAGAAAGAGAAAGGGAGAGAAACATGAGCAGAGGAGGGGCAGAGGGAGAGAGAGAATATAACGTCATATATGTATATATATGTGTGTGTGTGTGTGTGTACACATACCACATCATCTTTATGATATATATATGTGTCTATATGTATATATGTGGATATATATATATATATATATGTATATATGTATATACACATACCACATCATCTTTATCCATTCATCTATTGACAACAGTTGAGTTGCTTCCATAGTTTGGCTATTATAAATAATGCTGCAATAAACATAGGTGTGCATGTATCCCTTCAAATTAGTGTTTTTGTATTTTTTGGATAAATACCCGGAAGTGTGATTACTGGATCATAAGGTAGTTCTAATTTTAATGTTTTGAGGAACCTCCATACTGTTTTCTACCATGGCTGCACCAGTTTTCAATTTCCACCAGCAGTGCAAGAGGGTTCCTTTTTCTCCACATCCTTGCCAACACTTGTTTCTTGTGTTTTTGACTTTAGCCATTCTGACAGGTGTGAGGTCACATCTCATTGTAGTTTTGATGTGAGTTTCCCTGATGATAAGTAATATTGAATATCTTTTCATGTGTTCATTGGCTATCTGTATGTCTTTGCAGAAATGTCTTTATCTCCTCTGCCCATTTTTTAATTGGATTATTTGTTTTTTAGGCATTCAGTTACATGAGTTCTTTATATATTTTGGATACTAACCCTTTACTGGATATGTCAAAAGCAAATATCTTGTCCCATTCTGTAGATTGCCTTTTTGTTTTGTTGATTTTTTTTTTTTTCTGTGTAGAAGCTTTTTATTTTGATGTAATCCCACTAGTTAATTTTGCTTTATTTCCCTTGCCTCAGGAGACATATCTAGAAAAATGTTGCTATGGGCAATGTCAGAGAGATTACTGCTTGTGCTCTCTTCTAGAATTTTTATGGTTTCAGGTATCACATTTCAGTCTTTAATCCATTTTGAATGTATTTTTTAAATTAATTAATTAATTTTAGAGACAGACAGCACCAGTAGGGGAGGGACAGAGAGAAAAGGAGAGAAAGAGAATTCCAAGCAGGCTTTGAACCATCAGTGTGAAGAACCCGATGTGGGGCTTGAATTCATGAACCAAGAGATCATGATCTGAGCTGAAACCAAGAGTTGGCTGCCTAACCAACTGAGACACCGAGGCACCCCATTTGAATTAATTTTGCATATGATGGAAGAAGTTGTCCAGTTTCATTCTTTTGCATATCACTGTCCAGTTCCTAACATCATTTGTTCTTTCTTTTGCATATCACAGATGTTCCTAACATCATTTGTTAAAGAGTGTCTTTTTCCCATTGTATATTCATTCCTCCTTTGTCAAAGATGAATTGACAATATCATTGTGGGTTTATTTCTGTTTTTGTTGTTGTTTTTGTTCTATTCTATTGATCTATGTGTCTATTTTTATGTCAGTACCATAGTGTTTTATTTATTATTGCTTTGTAACATAACTTGAGATCTGGAATCGTGGTACCTACAGTTTTGTTTTTCTTTTTATAATTTTTTTAACATTTATTTATTTTTGAGAGACAGAGAGAGACAGAGCATGAGCAGGGAAGGGACAGAGAGAGAGGGAGATGCAGAATCTGAAGCAGGCTACAGGCTCCAAGCTGTCAGCACAGAGCCCAATGCGGGGCTCAAACTCACGAATTGCAAGATCATGACATAGGCCGAAATTGGATGCTTAACCGACTGAGCCACCCAGGTGCCCCTTGTTTTTCTTTTTTAAGATTGTTTTTGCTATTCAGGGTCTTTCGTGGTTCCATGTGACTTTACTGAATTAATTTATCAGTTCTAGTAGTTTTTTGGCAGAGTCTTTGGGTTTTTTCTATATAGTATCATGTCGCCTGCAAATAATGAGAGTTTTACTTCTTCCTATTTGGATGCCTTTTATTTCTCTGTGTCATCTAATTGCTGTGGCTATGACTTCCAGTACTATGTTGAATAAAAGTGATGAGAGTGGACATCCTTACCTTGTTCTTGGCTTTTCACCATTGAGTATGATCTTAGCTCTGGATTTTTCATATAAAGCCTTTATTATGGTTAGGGATGTTCCCTGTAAACCTTCTTTGCAGAGGGTTTTTATATGAATGGATGCTGTACTCTGTCAAATGCTTTTTCTGTACCTATTGAAATTATCATACGGTTTTTATCCTTTCTCTTATTGAAATTATGTATCACATTGATTGTTTTGCAAGTATTGGACCACCCTTGCATCCTAAGAATAAATCCCACTTGATCATGGTATATAATTTTTTAATGTATTGTTGGATTCAGTTTGCTAATATTTTGTTAAGGATTTCTGCATCTACAGTCATGAGAGATATTGACCTGTAATTCTCTTTCTCTTTTTTAAATTTATTATTATTATTATTATTATTATTATTATTATTTGTGGTGCCCTTATCTGGTTTTGGTATCAGGGTGATACTGGCCTTATATAATGAATTTGGGTTTTCCTTCCTCTTGCATTTTATTTAGAATAGTTTGAGAAGAATAGTTATTCTTTTTTAAACATTTGGTATAATTTGTCTGTGAAGCTGTCTGGTCCTGAACTTTTGTTTTTTGGGATTTCTTTAAATTACTGATTCAATTTCATTGCTGGCGTTTGGTCTGTTCAAACTTTCCATTTCTTCCTGCTTTAGTTTTGGCAGGTTATATGTTTCTAGGAATTTTGTCCATTTCTTCTAAGTTGTGCAAGTTTTTGGCATACAGGTTTTAGGGGCACCTGGGTGGCTCAGTCAGTTAAGCATCTGACATAGGCTCAGGTCATGATTTCGCGGTTTGTGACTTCCAGCCCCAAGTCAGGGTCTGTGCTGACAGCTCAGAGCCTGGAGCCTGCTTTGGATTCTGTGTCTCCCTCTCTCAGTCCCTCCCATGCTCATGCTCTGTCTCCCTCTCTCTCTCAAAAATAAATAAATGTTTATATATATATATATGTGTGTGTGTGTGTGTGTGTGTGTAGGCTTTAATTTTATTCTGTTATAATTGTTTGTATTTATGTGGCATTGTTGTTATTTTTCTTGTTTCATTAATGATTTTGTTTATTTGAGTCCTCTTTTTTTATTACATCATCTTAAACATTCAAAGAAAACCAACACGATGAATGAGAAAAACCCCACGAATTATAATATAAAACATTTCAGCTATCATAACACAAAAAAGTGAACATTTTGAAAGAAATATAATACATATATGCAAAGAGATAAAAAAAATAATGCATTCATGAAACAAACAGGTAGGGACAAAGGCAAGCATAACAAAATTCTCAGTGAATGTTAATGGTGTACATTTTTCTTTTTTCTTTTTTTTTTTTATTTATTTTTGAGACAGAGAGAGACAGAGCATGAACGGGGGAGGGGCAGAGAGAGAGGGAGACACAGAATCCGAAACAGGCTCCGGGCTCTGAGCTGTCAGCACAGAGCCCGACGCGGGGCTTGAACTCACGGACCGCGAGATCATGACCTGAGCCCAAGTCGGCCGCTTAACCGACTGAGCCACCCAGGAGCCCCTACATTTTTCTATTTAAAAACACTTTCTGATTTTACAAAAAATTTGCCGTATGCTGATAGTCTTACCTAAACAGATAAGGTAAAATAAGGTTGATAAAATAAGGTTGAAAATAGAGTTGAAAAGACATGTGGAGAAGATATTCTAATAAATATTATATAGCAATTTTATTATCACGTTAGAGAATTCAGCCCAGAAGGCCTTAATATGAAACAAGGTAGCTTTCATTTCGCTAAGAATCAAAGTCCATGGAAATACCCATCATTCATGAATCTATATAGGTATACCATAGTAAATTTAAATGTGTGCAGAAAAAAACTGATAGAGCTTCAAGGGGTAATGGGATATTTTATAATCACCGGTTGACAGTAAGTACTTTTTAAAATGAAATGGAGGGGTGCCTGGGTGGCTCAGTCTACTGAGCGACCGACTTCATCTCAGGTCATGATCTTACAGTTTGTGAGTTCAAGCTCTGTGCTGACAGCTTGGAGTCTGGAGCGTGCTTCAGATTCTGTGTCTCCTTCTTTCTGTCCCTCCCTCCCCCACTTATGCTCTCTCTCTCTCTCTCTCTCTCTCTCAAAAATAAATAAATAAATGTAAAAAAAGATAAAATGAAATCTGTAATTAAAACAGTTAAAGCATAACACATTTAAATATCACAGTTAATATCTGTGAGCTTTATAGTCAATAGCTAGGAAATGAGCTTTATTTTTAAAAACACATGAAACATTTGAAATCTTACACAACAGCATTGTCCAAAAGGAAATATCAATAAATTAGAAAATGCTCATGAATTTCAGGCTATGTTTTCTGATGACATTATAATATATTTAGGGAAATTAACAACAGAAAAAAGCTGTTGGACTTCTCAATGTTAAAATTTCATGGAAAAAGATAATAGAGTAATATTTTAAAAATTGTGAGGAGGGAAAGCCTTCACACCTCAGTATTTATATTGTTCATTAAAATGTGAAGGTAAAATAAGTAAAATTCTCTATCTTGCAAGGGCTCAGAAGTGTTACCGTATAAATATCCTTCTATACATCACTATTACAGGAAGTATATCAGTTAAAAGAAGAAACAGAAAAATACTAAAACATAAAGAAAGTAAGGATGATTAAACAACTTTAAAAATTGTATTAATATGCCACACGCTCCTGCACAAACATGTTTTTTATATATTTCCTTTTTCAGAACAATTACAATTCTTTTTTTAAATTTTTTAATGTTGTATTTATTTTTTGAGAGAGAGAGAGAGAGCAAGCGAGCTTGAGCAGGGAGGGACAGAGAGAGAGGGAGACAGAGAATCTGAAACAGGCTCCAGGCTCTGAGCTGTCAACACAGAGGGCCAACACGGGGGTTCGAACCCACAAACTGAGCCGAAGTCAAATGCTTAACCAACTGAGCCACCCAGGCTCCCCAGAACAATGGCAATTCCACCAGAATATCACAAAGAAGGTAGAGCGAGCAGGGCAGACAATGGGGACAAGACAGGTAATTGAGAAGTTAAGAAGTTTATAAGGAAGCAAACACAGGTATCGGTCTTAATAAGTTCAATCATAATTTTAAAAGCCATTATTTGTGTATACTTACTATACCCCAGGCACTAGTTGAATAGCTAGATATGAAACAGTAAGCAAAATAATCTCTGACCCATAAAGCAAAGAGACAGGTAAATATAAGTAAATGAATATATAGTAATACTGGGTCAAGTAGTGATAAATACTATTACAAAATTAAGTTGAGGGGAGGTCCTCTGGTAGGATTACATTGGCACAGAGAATTGAAGAGAATAAATGAGTGAATTGGTCACGTGGGTAGTGAGGAAAGAGAATTTCAGGCAGAGGCAACAGCAAGTACCAAAGCATGCTTATCCTGCTTAAAGGGGTAAGGTGGGAGGAGAGTGAGCCAGATGGAGACAGGAGAGAATGAATTCAAGGTCAAACCAGGTCATACTATAGAGACTAATAGGCCATTGTGACTGTATTGTGTTTGTGTCTGAATGATACAGGAAAACCATTGGAAGATTTTAAAGAGATGAATAACACAGTCAATATTAGATTTAAAAAGAAACACTTGATTCATTGTTTCTTATTCAGACAAGATGATATAGAGCAATCTTCCCTTGGTTCCATTCCCCCCCCCCCCCAGCACAGCTATAAACCCAGGAAAGGGTATAAGAGGCAACCAAATAAAAACTTAGAAACATTTTAAGAAGAAGAAGAAGGCGAGTTGGTTCGGGACCCCAGGACTGGAGGAACAACACAGCAGCCTGTGTCTTGCTTCCCTCTACTGAACAGAAGAAGGCGAGCCAGACCCTGTGTTTCCCGATCTCTGACTTAGAACAAGAAGGCATCTCTGGAAGCCTCATCTCTTCATAGAACAGGAGTCTCTCTCCCAACATCAGGTAAGCCCAACCCCACCGCAAGGATAATCCATTGGGAGAACACTCTCCTTCCCCACCAAGCTTGGGACTTTGTTTTTCCATGGAAAAATCTTCCATGGAAGAATCTATAGGTTCCAGGCAGAACCTATAATGAGATCCACCTGCAGTAAACAGCCTGCTCTGTGGGGCCTCTTTGTTCAGAGGCATCTGATACTCTCCTCCTCTGCCCAGAGACATCAGGGGAGGTAGGCAAATGGGAAAAAGAACTCACAGTTTACAGACCTGAGATGTTTCAATACTGCCCAGAGACAAGGAAGTGGGCAGAACCACACAGTTAAAAGTAACCCAGTTCCAGCAAGTGATCCAGTTCAAGAAGCCTCTTTGTCCCTGAGACTCTTTTCTCCCAACAAGAGACACCGGGCCTGTGTGTGAAACCAGAGAAAGGAAACTGGTCATAGTGTGCTGGCCAATCCAAGATTGTTCCCATTGGTCTGGGAATCTTAAGAGACACTGGAGAAGCCTGGACAGCACTCACTGTTCTTCTCCACTAAGAGACACCTGGCATCCTGCCTTAGGGAGATGCCTTTGCCACTCAAGCAGCACCAGTATGGACCAATGGGAGTCCCAGATGGCACCGGCTAAACTAAGCAGAATGAAATAACACTGCAAAGCGCTGGAAGTTAAGCTACCATTGGAACCACAACTCATGAAAATAGGCAAGATCAAGCTGCTCACCTTAAACAAGGTGCCTGTCTCCTAAAATAAAAGATTCAAATAGAACCAAGAGTCTCTTAACATAGCAACAATAAAAAATGTCCAGGATACAATTAAAAAAAGTCACCCATGTAAGCATGTGACCTAGCCATTGTAATCTTGTGAATTTATTCAAAACAAATAGATATTTGGAGGGAGATGATGATTACTGAGGTGGAAAAAGCTATAGAAGTACAGGCTTTGGTGGATGGAGTACCAGAGATTTAGCTAAAGTTAAATTTGAATTAACTATCTTACAGCCCAGTGGAAATGTTGTATCAGTAGTTGAATAGAGTGTAGAGTTCAGGGTAGTGGTCCTGACTGGAGATACACATTTGGGAGTCTTGGGCTTATAAATGACATATTTTTTTCATTGTATTTTATTTTGATTGCTTTTTGAATTCCCTATGTCCTGTGTCTATATTTAATCTTGTGTTTGGCAACCTGAAACATTTATTTCTAAAACTAATTATGTAATTATATAGCATGTGCATGGCTTGTGATGAAGACATACATCAATTAGGCAGTCTAGGATCTAACTCTTAGTGCTTTTGAAATTTTTTTTTTAAAGTGTTTTCATTTTTGAGAGACAGAGAGAGAGCGTGAATGGGGGAGGGGCAGAGAGAAAGGGAGACACAGATCCGGATCAGGTTTCAGGCTCTGAGCTGACAGCACAGAACCCGACGTGAGGCTTGAACTCACAGACTGTGAGATTATGACCTGAGAGAGGCTTAACCAGCTGAGCCACCTAGGTGCCCCTCTTAGTGCTTTTTTTTTAAGAGCAAGTAACTTATTGGGGCACCTGGGTAGCTCAGTCCATAAAGCGTCTGACTCTTGGTTTTGGCTCAGGTCATGATCTCATGGTTCGTGAGTTCGAGCCCCTTGTCTGGCTCTGCCCTGATAGCACAGAGCCTGCTTAGGATTCTCTCTCTTTCCCTCTCTCTGCCCCTCCCTTTCTCTCTCTCTCTCTCTCTCTCTCTCCCTCTCTCTTTCTCTCAAAATAAATAACTAAGTAACTTATTATAAGTTACTTATAACTTATATATATATAAATAAGCAAGTAACTTATTTTTTAAATTGAAGTATAGTTGACACAGGATGCGACATTGTTTCAGTTGTGGAACATGGTGATTCCACAGTTTATCCTATAAGAAAGACAAAGAAAGACAAATGCCATATGATTTCACTTATATGGGAAATCTAAAAAACAAAACAAATGACCAAAGAAAAACCATAAACAGACCCATAAGAACAAACTGGTGGTTGCCAGAGGGAAGGGGGTAGTGGGTTGGGTAATATGGGTGAAAGGGAGAGGGAGATACAGGCTTCCAGTTATGGAATGAACAAATATCAGGGATAAATTTACAGTATAGGGGACATAGCTGATGGTACTGAAATAGCATTGTATGGTGACAGATGGCAGCTACACTTATGGTGAGTACAGCATAATGTATAAATGACATTTAATACTATGACACTCAATGCCATTATTAAAGGGTTGACTGTAGTTAGAAAAACATTCTAAGTATTGAACCCCAGAACACCCCAATGTCATACAGTTGGAGTTATACTGAGGCAGAGTGACCAGTGAGGGAGGGGGAAAAGGAAATCATATGTATGGTGTCTTCCGTTTTTGAGATTATGCTTTCTGTTTCTACTTCAACTGTTCATCTAGTGAATTGTAGCAGTTTATTTTATGTGAAAGCAACCTTGCATTTCTAGAATAAACCCAACTTGGTCATGAAATATTCTATTCTTTTACACATTGCTGAACTTTTAGGATTATTTAAAGCAATGTTTATTGCCATACATTGAACTGAACTTTTTCCCTAAATTTTAGTGTCCAATAGAATAATTCTATAGATTTTTTTTTTCAGTATCTATCAAACAGGTTATAGTGATAGCAAGAACACTGAAAGCCAAAGTAATTAAAACTGGAGTATTGGTGAAGGAACAAAAAATAAACTATGGAGGAGAATAATGAGTTTAGGAATAGATCTATGCACGTATGACAAGTTGGTATACAACAGAGGTGCCCCACAAAGCTATGAATAAAGATGAATCACTCAGTATATGATATGGGGAAACCAGCTTATTGGAGGGAAAAAAAATGAACCTGCCTCCTTATATCTTAAATAAATAATTTAAGTAAATAAAATAATTAAATAAAATAAATATTTTTTATTTATAAATAAAAATAAAATAAATAAATAAAATAATTAAAAATGCAAATATGAAAGACTTTATATTGAATAATACAAAAAGAAGGCAGATAGAAGAGTATTTTTGTCACTCCCTCAAGGGAATGGGGGAATTGTTCATACACAAAAACTCAAATATAGAACATATAACTATAAAAAGTGATGCATTTGACAAATTAAAATTGAAATTTTTCTTTTAAGTTTCATTGAATGATACCAACAAAAACTAACAAGTGACATATTATAAATATATTTACAATATATTTACAATATATAAATAAATATATAAGTAAATATATATATAAATAAATATATAAATATATTTACAATATATTTATAATATAAAGAAATCTTATGAAGGAAACATAAGAAATTGCTGCTTTGAAACTAGTAAATAATTATAAACCCAATTTTGAAAATTATAAAGACTTTATATAATTCTTTATAGAAGAAATTTAAATGGCTAACTAATTAAATGCTCGCATTCACTGGTAATCACAGAAAATCAGATTAAAACAATGAGCTGGATCTTTTACCTACCAGATAAGCAGAAATTTGAAATGCCAGACAGTAAAAAATAAATAAATTTTAAGAATTTTAACAAGTTAAAAAATATATAAGATGCCAGATAAAAAGTAACATTAACAAGAATGTGGGAAGATGAGAATCTTTGAGAATTGCTGCTGCAGTGTAAACTATTATGGCTTTCTGGAGAGCAGTTTGGCAGAGCTTAGCAAAATTAATTATGTGTGTATACTGTGACGCAGCAATTCTGCGCCTGTGGCTACACCCCTGAGAAGCTCACACGCGGTCCACAAGGGGATATGCACAAGGCTATTCATCATTGTGCTTGTGAACACACAGCGCTAGAGCTAGCCTAGGTGGCTAATGGGTAAGCAAACTGTGATGGCTGCTTAACCTTACACACCATGCAGCAGTTAGAAGCAGTCAAGTAGGTGTACATATGGCAACAATGACAGATCTTAAAATTTTATGCATAGTAAAGTAGGAAAGGGATGTATTCTGTAATATACTATTTAGATATAAATTACTTACATATTAAAACAATAGCATGCTTTTCATAGATATTTACAAATCCAAAGACACATATTAGAATATATATATATATATATATATATATATATATATACATACACATATATATATGTATGTGTGTATATATATATATATAATTTTATTTTTTTGGTGGGGAGACTATAGATAGAAGCAAAAAGAGAATGATGATGGAGGATTATGGAAAATAATAGTGAAATAAACGGAAAAAAGAAAAGGGGCTTATATGAATTTGTGATATACCATGGAACAAACAACTTGACTAACTCAACTCGTTGAAACTGAGATCTCGCCAAAACAAACTAATAATAAATATTGACTAAATGACACATAATTATTCATCTATCAGAATAACCCAAATTAAGAAAAGAGTTAGATAACGTCTAGGACTTAAGGAGGTATGAGGAAATTATCACTTATAAGCAGTGATGGTTGGAATGGATATTGATACAGCATTTTTCAAGAGCTTGCATTATCTTGAAATATTGAAAATATATGTTTTGGATAATTGCTTTTTACCACACCAAAAGCTAAGCAATAAACCATCCAACTCTTCTAAGTACCCACCCTTAACACAGGCATTGAACAAGTGTATATTATAGCTGGTTTACAAAGGATAAAAAATGAAATATAACCAAATATTCACAAATTCATATGTCATTAAATAAATTGAGATACATATAGACTGTATAGTATTATGTGACAATAAAAAAATAAAGTTAACCCATGAGTGGGTGACATGATATATCAATTAACATATCATTACTTGCAAAAGAAGCCACTCACCATACAGTATGACACCAATTATGTTAAAACAACCAATATAAGCAAAAACTATTATCGTATATACATATATAGATGTATAGCAGCAGTATGAATGAATACTCAACTTGATATCAGTAGTTACGTACAAAAGGTCACAAGGACTTAACTGTAAATTTCTAGTGTACCTTATTGTAGCTTACATGCATGTATTCATCTATATGTTTGTATAACTAAAAAAGATCTGTTTCTTAAATCTTTCTTCAGGTAATACCAAATGTGCTATCCTAAATCTCATTCTTCATATTCTTAAAAAGAGGTTCTTCAATTACATAAGGCTGAAAATTAATCCAAATTAATTCCTAATATTTAAAATATACATTAGCACATTAGAGATGGGAGGTCCTACACAGCCAAATAATATTTTGAACTTTGTCTAGTAAGTATTTCCTGAAAACTAACATCCTTTCTCCCTAAAGAACACTTAAAGAACACTAGGTGTTTGTATTCCAACAGTTTGAGAACAATGATACAGGACTAGAAGAAAAAAATAAGAGCTGGAGGGAAGCAAAACAAAATTGTTAAATTGTTGCTATGATTCTGTATAAAACTTTTGTCTAAGCTTCCTGACAGCTAAGAGAAAATCAGCCATGTTACATTCAATTCTTATTTCTTGTAAAGAGAGGGAATGAGTTCTGGGTAAACAAAGTTTATCTTAACACTAAATTCTGAAGGACATGTCATATTTGGTGAATTATGTCGATTCTATTGAACCAAGTGGTGGAGAACATCTTCAGCATCATGACATTTGTTCAGGTTTGAATATATAGTTAGTTGACAGCTCAGTAAAAAAGTTTCATCAACACAAAAAAGACTGATGATCATTGTTAGCTTTCAGAAGTCAAATTATAAGTGAACAAACCCTAAAATGCCTAGAAACAGATGACGTGTTTCTTCTATTTTACATACCATAATGCAAGAGGATGATGTTTTTGATTAACCACCCATTTATCCATTAACCCAAGACAAGCATTTTTTCACCAAGCAATCTGTATTAGGCACTCTGTGAAGAAGCCTCACATCCGATGTCTGATGTTAAGTTGCTACTAGTCTGTGTACCTCTCTGAAGGTAAGCATCGGTTGTGAGAAATAAGCCAGAAACATCTGGAAAGCCGCAAAAAGACTAAAACAGCCTCGCTCTCAGAATTAGTAAATTATGAAAGCATATTTTTAAAAGTATATCATATAATAAAAGATCAAATTCTTTTATCTTCAAAGATCAAAAGGAGAGGAAAGGAATTGTATTTAAGGTCAAAGTGATTATTTCTGTTGCTAAACATCTTTCTTCCTGATCTCTTTATACCTTAACATGTAGAATTTGGCAAAGCGATTTGGTTTTTTATCATAAGACTATTAACACTCATAGAATTAAGCATTGTTTCATTCTTTCTATGGACTAGACACTGGATTAATACCTTTATGCTCACTTCACTCTGAGGAAGGTGCTATTTTTACCTTCCCTTTTCAGTGAAGAAAAGTGATACACAGGGACATTAGGTAGTCTGAGAAACAATGAATGAATGTTGGCAAGCTGTTTTGAGAGCTCACACATTTACCTCAACATTTGCACTTACATCAGTCATTTCAAATAATAATAATACAACAGCACAACACTATGATGCCATTACCAGAAATAGCAGCCACAAAGTCAACATTGGACAAAACAGTGTCAACTCATTTCTGTTTGTAACCAGTGAGGTTATATATATGATGGGACACTGAGTGTTGGGGAAAGCATAGGAATGGAAGAGGTCTTTGCTATTTGTGCAGTCTTGATATTACCCGAACATTGGTTGGCCCTTTGGGGTGCTGTAACTCAACTTTTTCCTGGCATTGAGGAAATGAAACCCTGTTCTTGTTCTCTCCACCTGGAGTCTGCTTTACTTTTTCTCCTCATTATTTTAAAGATAGTAATATATCCTGTAAGGTCATGCCCAATTTAAGCTCTAATTTTAAACCTTGGAGGTCATAGTGTCTCAAATGTGGTATTCACTATGCTTTCTGTAACTGGTAATTTTCCCATAGACTCCTGGGGATTGACTCTATCCTGTCATCTGGCACTGCCTAGGAAATGATAAACTATTTTTCCCCTTAACCACTAAGGCAACAGGAAAATATTTGTTGGCTCCTTCCTTTGAAAGTAACTAAAGAAATGCAAATGAGAATTAAAAACAATACCACCAACAACCAAACCACCTTAGGCTATAAGAATTGCGAAGTTTTATTTATGTTGTGTTTTTTTTTTTTTTCTGCCGCTGAACAGTTGTTAACCACAAAAAACTACATATATCTTAAGTGTTTTATTTTCAAGTATCCATCTGGTTCCGTTGTTTTATGTAGTTATTTTCCCCCCTCGGCATTTGCTCTATAACAATGCACGGATAATTGCATCCATGAAGACTCCTGCAGTGCTGTAATAACTATACAAACCAAAAGATGGTTTTTCAATGGAATAAAGCAATCCTAAGGATCACATAAGACCTATATAATCAATATTGTACAATTTCTGAATGGGGCACAGAAGTGAGAGAAAAACCCTTGTCAAAAACAAGACACATGAAAGGTTCTTTTGTTCTCCCTATGGTAGAAAGACTTTCTGCAGTTAGATAGAGGTAAAAATATTGCCCGAGTTCTCTAGGCTATGTTATGATCACCTGAAGTTTTATGTGCAGACCAGTGGTTGGCAAATTGAAAGCCTAATCGATGTCATTGTATCGATTGCATCTTTACACAGTAAACATACAACTCTATGACTAGATGTAAACAAAATAAAACATATACATTATTTTTGCTTATCATTTATTCTCTCAAATATTAGATTTTCTACCATAGGCATGTTATTTTTCTTTAAGAACTAAAAGTAATTTTTGAAAGCAAAATGAATAAAATAAAACTTCTTTTCATCATCTTCTGGTTTCTGAACTCTTATTCTCTCAAGATGCAATTCTAAGGGTGCCTGGGTGGCTTAGTCCATTAAGCAGTTAAACCTCTGACTCTTGATTTTGGCTCAGGTCATAATCTCACAGTTCATGAGATCAAGCTTCACCTGGGGGTCTGTGCCCAGGGAACCTGTGCCCAGGGAACCTGGGGAACCTGCTTGGTTTTCTCCTTCTCTTCCCTTCCTCCACTGCTACATACATGTGAGCTCTCTCTCTCTCTCTCTAGCAAAAATAAATAAATAAACATTAAAAAAAGATTCAGTTCTAGTGTTGTCATCTCTGTGAAGTATTTATTCCCTGCCTTCTCACCCCCCTTTTTGATTAAATTGGGTGTTTCTTTTTCTGTGGTCTCCTAGATTCTTACCAAACTAATATAATAAATAAACTTAACATACTTAATTATAGTTGTTGGTTTATATACCTGCCCCTCTATCCTGCAAACCCCATTAATTCATGGAATATGTTTTATTTGTAATTATTGTCTCCATCCTTCCTTGTAGGGCACTTTGCATGAAGTGTTGAAACAAGGCTATTGTCAGAGAAAAGCAAATCATCAGCTGAATAATGATACAGCATTGATGACATTGTGTTTATATTCAAGTCCCTGTTCCCCAAACTTGAAACGATTTGGATTACTTTTTAGTATGTTAAAAATCATCTGTGGCCTGTCAGATAATTATGATTATACTTTATATGATCATGTAACTTCCACATAGAGATTTTCTAGTGTTGTAAGTCAATCCTTCTTGTTGAGACACCAAACTTTGAAAGAAAGTTTAAGTTTCTGAAAATAACAGAAACTTTACTAAATGTTTTACAAAACCTAAATTTTAAATGCCATTTCTCTGAATATTTCCCATAATTGTCTTTTCTCCAATCCTAACCAGTGCGTATCAACATTTAATAATGGATTTTTTTCTGATAAAGCATTGCAGTGACTTTGCTACTCGCTCACTTTACAAGGCACAATTGAAAGGATTTTATCACTATTGGACCACTAAATGACTGTTTATAGCAAGGTCATATAAAACTAGTATCTGTTAGTTCAAAATAGCATGCAATTGGTTGCAACAACATTTTCTCAAGAGGCCAAATGGAACTTTCTTATTCAAACTTTTATTGAAGTTATTGCATGGGTAATATATCATTGTGCATAGAAATAAAGTCCCAAGAGAGTCTTGGATTACTAAACTTCTCAGTCAACTCTATGTAAGTGTTGCAAAGTGGTTGTAAGTTAATGTGTGTGGTGACCATAAATATTGTTTGGAAAGGTAAAATGCTCTGCATATTAGTAAAATTTTGCAATGACATTGACCCATGTCACAACAATCTTCCTTTTAGACTTGAATGTGGACTACAGAGTTCACAATGTGAAAATCTAAATTACTGAGAAACTCTTACCAAAGCACATTCAAATGTGTACATTATAAGGCTACAATGATGAAAACATGATGGCATTGGTATAAAGAGAAATATCAGTAGACCTATGTGACAGAATAGTTCAGAAATAGATCCTATTTTAAATTTGAGGTTGACATATGATAGCGGTAGTAAGATAAATCTGTGTACAAAGGATCCATTTTTAGACAGCTTTGTTAAAAAATGCACTTATATCTCTAACAAATGCTATGTACTAGATTAAGTAAGTTAAATGCTGAAATATCAAAGGTGAAATTACAAGGCAAATAGATAGAATTGTAGAATTATATCCTTTTGAATTTGGAGTAGAGAAAATTTCTTAAGCTGGACTCCAAAATCATAAAGAAAAAATGAAGATATTTGACTAGATAACATGTAAGACTTCCCTATACTAAAGGGTGTTAATAAATAGGTAATAGAATGGAAGATATAGGCCATTCTATAATCTATAAAGAATTAATATCTGGTATGTAGAATACATTTCTATGGAACGGTAAGAAAGAGACAAGAGAGCTCAATGTACTTTACTTTATTCCATAATCTTTGAAAGTGAGTAAAAATATTAATTCATTTAATCAGCACAAAATTATGAGGTAGAAAATATTATTTGGTCCCTTTTAAATGAAAGGAAATTAATACACAAAGAATTTACATAACTTGTCCAAAATCCCACTGTTTTTTAACTGGTAGATCTGGGATTTGAAACCAGATAATCAATTCTAAAATTGGTAACCTAGTAATCAATAGGAAAACAAATAGGAAAATGAGCAGAGGATATAAATAAGAACTTAGAGAAGAGGGCACCTAATAACTGAGGAGAGACAGACCTATTTACTACCCAGAATTTCCATGGCTCTTTCAAGTAACCTAGCAATCCGCTAGATCCAATGAAAGGACTGCAAGTTCTCCCAGTGATAGAGCCTGAGGTATACAAACTCTGCAAGTTATCTGACTTCTAAGGTCAGGACGTTTCTCTCATTGATGAGACTATCCCTCCAATTTGAAAGCAAGACCTACTAAATCCCACTCTCTGCAGCTAATGCTCCAATTTGCCTTCTACAAGAGGCATAAGTTAAAACAAACCAGGCAAACATTATATGCATCTGGACCAACTTGTAGCTGGAAGATGCATTTGACCTCATTAAGGAGACAAAAGTTGGAACCGATTTCCACAGACACATTTGTAAAATATGGAGCTGGTCCATACAAATATCTCCCTGGACCACATAGAACACATATTAGCAAGCATCTGATTGACAATATTTGCCAGGCACTGAAATTTCCCCATTTAATAAAATTCATCAGTGGGATTCTATTTATGTCTGTCCCCACCTTAGGCCTCCAAGCATGGCATTTGGTTGTTCTTGTCACCATTATACATGGGAAGCAAATACCATTGAGTAATGGGATGACTTTCAAAGGTTATCTACACCAGCCTCTCCTGCAATGACTTCTGCTGCCAATGGGTGATTGAATTAAAAACAGTTGAGAATTGGCATACACTGTGAAGATTTTCTACCTGGATGAAGCTCCTAGGCCTCTGGCCATCAGACATAGGAACAAAGAAATGAAAGTCCATCTGATAAATCAGTATCCTTGTATCTCTATACAACATTATGAGGAGTTTTATATATTTTTATATATTTAACACAAGTATAACATATTTCTGCATTTTGCCCTTTTAACCTAGCACATCTTGGAGATCATTCCATTTTAGTCTATGAAGAGTCTCCCCTTTTCTTCTATTTTCTTTTCCTTTTAATGCTACACAATACCATATTTTTGTCTGAGTTGTAGGAAATTTAACGATTTTGTATCTCAGCATTCATTCTTCCTTCCCCTTTATTCATAGGCACCTTGACTCCCAGTGAAGAGATGGGGATTTGGATTGCATGGACTGAGGATGACTGGATGAAGATGCTAGAAGTGATTTTTGGGTCCCCTTGCTTCCAGGATAGTAGCATATCATCCCCTGTGAGATGTGTGAATCCATCTCTCTGGGATGACAGATATCACTATCATTTTCATGCTTTCACTACACATTCCCTTCCCCCTGCAGTCCTCATTTTTCTTCACACAGCTCATCATGGTAGGCAGAATGGTGCCTATCAGTTTTCTGCAGAGTGTATGGCTGCGAGGAAGGACAAGCACTCAAGGTGTTTCCCAAAGAACAATTAATACATGAACACATCTGACCTTGCGGTCTTGGGGAAAAGGTGGTCATCAATGATGTTTCTCATTTCCCATTACAAATATAACCAGCCTAAACACCTACCTATGAATGTCTCAGTAGGTGGCTTATAGTGATGTTGCAAAGAGTCCCTAAATACTGACCAAGACGTGGGGGACCATGTCAGATCCCATTCTCTTTCCTACACAATTCCTAGTGATTCCTAGACAAGCACACCTTCCTGAGAGCTGTTGCAGCCTTGTTAGCCCATTTGCCTTTGCCTTTCACCTTCATGTTTCATCAGCCACACAAATTACATCAGCCTTTCCTCATTAGAAGAATGATATACTTCTGCTAATGTCTTGGCAACTACTCCAAATAGCAGAGCTTACTGCAAAAGCCATGGCTACAATTTTCTCTACCCTCCTTAATGCAACTAAAAACATTACCTCCATCTTAAATAGCAGAAAAGCTATATGCCCACAGCAGGAGATAATCAATACTGGTTGAAAACATGATTTAATCTCAAAACAACACTTTTTGTCCCCTAGGACTTGTTTTGTCTGGAGTAGGCAGACTCTCTCTTGCCTTTCACTGAGATATAATATTGTTTGCTCTCTGGAGGGAGCTGTCTGATCCTTCATGATGACTCAAGAACAAGGGGTGAGGAGGTACAAGATGACAGTGTCCACACAGATTTCTTGCACTGTCAGCAGCATTCTTAGGTTAATAAAGAATATATGGGCTTTCATTTAAAGGATATTAAAAAAAATAACACTGAGCCATTCCTAATTTGATCCTAGTAGTTTTTTCTTGTTTCTCCAGCTTGGGCTTCATAGCCAAGTGGTTTAGATAAGCTTCACATATCCTTCTGAGAATTTTAATAATTTTGTTGCCTCCATGATTATAGAATATCATCTCCATGATTTTCAAGAGAAGCTAGAAGCTTCACTGGAAGTTCAATTAATTTCCTGATGGGAAAATTTTTGTTTAACCCATTCTTCTCCTAGGGACCAGTTGGTGAATAAGAAGATGCAGGGCCATTAGTTGGATAGATGGGTAGATGGATGGATGGATGGATGACCCAAGAAGCTTCCCACTCAGCTACCATAGTAATCAACTGGTTCAGTACAAGAGTCCACAAGGTCTCCTTCTAATACCAGCACTGGGAATCAAATTCCTATAGACTCGGGAAGTCAAGCTCTTCCTTTCACCAGTAAGGACACCTCCAAGAATGGAAAGGTCAAGATCTTATGATTCTCAACATTACATAATTAATCAGGTGCTTTCTGTCTCCTCCCAATTTCCCAGTAAACATGTGAAGAAGAAGGTTAATGGAATTTCTTGGAGCACAAGCTACAATGTGCTAGCTACATTATGCCCAGCTGTACTAGGCTAGTGGGCTAGTGAGGACTCAGGAGACTACATATAATCAACTTCTGCATAAGAACTCCAATAAACCTGCTTCATACTTGTATTACATTACCTGTTATGAGGCTATTCTATCAATACACAGAGAGAGAGATGCTCAAGTTTACCAGTAATCAGAAAAAAAGCAACAATGAGGAAATTGAAAGCAAACAATAGAAATTTGAAGCAACAATGAGAAAATTGAAAACTAGAACTGCCTGGCCAAGGATATGAGAAAAGATGAACACTCAGGTGCTTCGTGGGGAACGTGAAATTGCTACTCTCAAATTCACAGTATTCTTTGAATGTTAGTTGGCATATAGCTCACAATACAGGCATTCCTGTTCTTGGGATGTAACCCAAAGGAACGCTCACAATGGTCAAAAGAAATCGTGAATGAGGATGGTTTTTCACATCATTTTCGTCAGAGAGAGAGAATGAGGGAAACAAAGGAAGCTAAATTTGTGCCCACCTCTATGGGACTGGATGAACACTATGTGGTTCAGCATGATATTGAATGGATAAAATGAATACATTATATCTATAGGTAAAACACTGATAGATGTAAAGAATATAGAAATATGATGAATTAAAAAAGAAGAAAATCAAAATTATAGCACACCATTGTTCAATTAAAGATACTTATTTGAATAGGCACTTTGCAATAGAGGTGTGCCATTTTCAAATGTGAAAAGACACACAATTTCATTAATAGTCAGTGAAAAGCAAATAAGAACCCTACATGTGCAATAACACATTCCAAAAAAATGGCTAAAATGAGAAAAGACAGTATCAATTGTTACCAACAACATGGAAGAAGGGCAATTCTCCCATACTGTCCTGAGAGTGTGAATTGGTATAACACTTTCAGAGAAATGTTTGATAGTATCTAAGATGCTGAACATAATGTATACTCCACGACCAGTAATTGCTGTTCCAGATAGATGCCCAATATAATCACACACATGTGCTCACTAAAAGGCATGTACAAGAATGTTCCCAGCAGCATGAATCAGAAAAGCAAAAACCTAGAAGCTACCCAGATGTTCATCAAAAGTAGAATGCTATGCTAGACACTGTCAGTGCCCTGCCCTGCCCACATACCTGGGACCTTACTGTTGTAGTGCACAACAGACTGACTTCCAGTTACCAGCATCTGTAACTCATTGCCTGAAGCCTTTCTCAAGTGGCTTCCTTTCATTGTACCATGGGCATATCAGGAAGTAAGTGCCAGAGAATGAACGTCTCAGGGAGCAGCCTGGAACCAGTGACTATTGGGAGTCTATGTGTAAATACCTCAGTTTGTTGTTCTCCTGCTGGGTTAACTCTGGGAGATGAATTCTACATCAGCTTCCAGAGTTTTCCAGTGGGATTAAGGTCTAGTTAGTTGTAGGGATAGCTTGCTTGATGATAAGTCAGAACTGCTTCACTTCCTCCTTTTCCATCTAGAGTCTCCTGCTATCACTCCAGTCCTTATAATTATTGCTCTGAAATAAGCTACTTTTGCGAGGGTAGTGGTAGTTATAAGGACTATGGAGGTGATTGGTTGTTCTTAAGTGCCTTTGATTCACGGAAGGAAGGAACTAATACAACCAAATCAGCCAGCTATCAGCTCAGGGCACAGTGTGGGAATCAAAAGACTTTGACAGCAGTATGTAAAACACCCTCATCTCCTGTAGCCAGAGAGCAGGTTGTGCTAAAAATGAGGCCCCAGATCAAATTTTGAGAATAACAAAGTTTCCAAGTAAACTGAATTTATAATCCTGGCAAGTCTTCCATGCTACATTCAGGACTCTGACAAAGAAAGAGACCCAGGTTGGGAGCAGTTTGATGTGTTTGAGAACCCAGAACCTCCAAATTTCTCTGAACCTTCTGGACAGTATAAGCGACCTAATCCCCTTAGCTAGAAGGTAACCACTTCTCTTGCTTGTACACTGTGTAAATAATTCATCTGAGGTGATGCCAGATGCCTCTTACCCTTCTCAAAATCTGCCTTCACGTTGTCTCGTTGCTTTGGGGCCAATGGAAGGAGTCAAATGTCAGCATGACCTAAGTGGTTGTCCTCAACTTCCCCATTGCCACAAAGTCTGGCCCAAGAAATTATTATCTCTCAGCAGGGTTATTGCAAAAGCTTCCAAATTGGCTTCTTGCCATCACCCTCCTTCTCCACCATCTCTGCCTACTTAATATGCCAGCCCAAGTTATCAGCTTATGGCTCTGTTCTCAAAATACTTCAGAAGTGCCCTACTTGACTTGGGATAAAACTCAAAATGCTTACAATGGACTCTAATTCCCTGACTTCAGTCCTATTTCCATCCCCTTCCCTCAGACGACTCCATCCACAGTGGCTTTCTTGCTGTTCTTCAAACAAGCCAAGATCCCACCCCAGCCCTCTTATACCTGCTCTACCCTCTGCCCAAAATGCTGTTCCTTAGAATCTTCACATGATTTCCCTCTCTTATCTCTTTCAAGTGTTCTTTGAAAGGTCCCTTTTTTAGTGCAATCTTTTCTTACCACCTTACTAAAATTAATACCCCCTCTCTCCTGGGACACCCTATGCAACTTGCCTGCTTTATATTTTTCTCCATATCTCTTTCTACTAGCTGGTAAGCTCTATGTGCAAAAATGTGTTGATCTGTTTTATTCTCCTATGCATCCCTAGTACTTGACACACAGTAGGTGCACAATCCATAAGTGTTGAAAGAATTAGTACATAAAGCATGAAAGAAAGGAAGAAAGAAAAAAGAAAGATAATAACAAAAATGATAATAATAATGGCACCTATGTATTACTGAAGTCCTACCAGGTGCCATATAATAAAACCTGTAGATTAATCTCATACATAAATCTTACATCCATTTCACAGATGAGGAAACCAAGTCTGTGGTATATTCAGTGAGAAGTTTAAGATTATGCAGCAAGAGTAGGGTAATGAGCGTTTGGTGGGTCTGCCTGACTCACATCTCAGTGGTCATCTCAACATAAGCCTTCATCAACTACATTCTTTTTTAGCCATTTGATATTTTAATTGAGAAACATAGAGACATTGATAAGCAATATATAAATCAACCTGATTGCAATAATAGGCATTGGTTAAGAGCACAGGTTCTGGTTTTGGACTGGAGGGGCTCACATCCCAGCTTTAGCAAGTACTGGTTAAGTTGCGTTGGGCATTTTTGTCCATCTCTCTGTGGCTCAGCTCTCACATCCTTAAAAAGGGGATAACAATAATACCTCCCTTATCAGTTTTTTTATAAGAATGATGTGAACAGATAAATAACATTTAACATAATGATTTTATAAGCATGTGTTATGCTCACTTATATTACATAGCTTTTAAAAGTTTTACAGTGTTTTCACAATGTTTCCGTTTAATATTTATAGTAATTCCATGAGGTAGATAAGGAGAATATTTTATCCTTGTGTTATTCTTTGATTTGATGGTCATTTATCATCTAATGTTTGAGATGTCCTGGTGCAGGCTTCAGACTTACACGGATAAATAAAACATGCTTTTTGTCCTTAAGAACACCTAGCTAAGAAAGAAAATAAGTACAGCGTAAGACATGCATTAATAAAGGTAGTCCGAGGATACTGATAAAAACTGAAACTTCCAGAGCTTAAAAAACAAAACAAAACAAAAAAACCTCAAGATTGCCCAAATGATAAGCTTTCTTATTTTATATGCAATGTTTTCCTTTCAAACGCCAGGAGGAATGGTGGGTAAATCAATCTTTTAGGTGGAAAATACGGGTTCTAAGACTTTTTCTTGCTTCTAGGAAAATTCCCAACCTCTTGCATTGCAGTGAAGGACTGGTCTTACTCCTCCTTCTCTCACCTGGCCTCCGGGCTGGTGGACAAGATCCCACTATCCTGAAAGCATACATCATAATTCTTATTAAAGCACCAAAGTAGTGTAAGAGGATGCTGTGGCCATGCAGTCTTATCTGACTGGTTCACAGATTCGGGTAAAGTCAATGTTCCACCGAACTGGAGATCTGGAAGCCTGCATTTGACCTTGGGCAAATGATTTCGCCTTTCTGCACCTTGGTAAATGTTAGCTGTCACTATCACCTTTATGGATTCTAGAATGACTTCGATGGGAGCCAGATCACAAAAAAGAAAACCAAAACAAGGCCCTGCATGACTCAGGGAGTGAGTTCATTTCCATGTTGATTCTCCACCATCTTTTCCAACATGTCAAATTTGGTTTGCTTGTTAAGCTAAAGGAAGTAAGTAGCACACTGCTTTGTACAGAGCACAAATTCAAAAATATTTGCTCCACAAATGAACTGTTATCCAGACAAAAAAGCATATTAGTAACTCCGTGTTTAGAAAGACAGGTCTATACATCTTTAGCTCCTTTTAATCAGACAGAGTCTCATCTTTGAGACTCAATTCGTAACACCTGCAAGTCCTTTAGCGTGTTCCATTTCTTTGCAAGGCAGCTTTCCCTGCAGACAGACTGTGTTCTGCCACAGCTGCACCAATTAGTCTCCCTGCCTGAGAAGAGTGACAATAGTGATATTTTTCTGGATGAATGATAGACCTACTGGAGAGTCCACAAATCAAAATGTCAATTTTCTTTTCTCGTTCAGTTTCTTTTGTGTTGTATGTTTGTATGTAATTTCTTCTACAAAAATGCCTTTGGATAG
Organism: Panthera uncia; assembly: GCF_023721935.1. Taxonomy (NCBI): domain Eukaryota; kingdom Metazoa; phylum Chordata; class Mammalia; order Carnivora; family Felidae; genus Panthera; species Panthera uncia. The sequence continues at coordinate 40,208,277 of NC_064810.1, forward strand.
AGAGAAAATATCTTTTATTTTCAAGTTTAACTAAATAATAAAGCAGATCTGTGACAGATTTGGACACGTTTTAGAATTACAGTTGTTGCCTACAAAGTGTGGCAATTGCATGAGTTCCTTGAAAAGAATGATTTAAAAGCACCAGTGGTTCCTAGAAAAAAAAAAAGGACGGCCTATAAAAGGGTGCAGCTAATGCACGCTGTAATAATGATATGAAGCAGAAAATATGGACTTCCAACTCAGGCCCAAAAGCCCAGTAGATTTCCAGTTCACAATATGTTTTGTTCTAATTATAACACCATTTCTTTACAGTTTTGTCCAAGCTTAAATATTTTATAGTATTTCAAATTTCTGGTCAACGTTAAAAGAAATACATGCTACACTCAAATGGACTATGTTGAAAACCAAAATTAAGGTCAGGATAATTACATCAATTCCTCTATTTTCTATTAACAATATCTCCAATGACTACTTCCGAAATAGTTTTTTTGTTTATACTTTTGTTCATTTGCATGTATTTGATTCAGCCATCAAGGAGGGTTTTAGATTGACATGCAAATTTTAAGGTGAAATAATGTTAAAAATACCGTACCCCAAAGAAATCTAAGAAAGTACATGACAAACAATGAAAGCACAACGAAGAAGGGAATTCAAAGCATGAATTTGCAGCTACAAATCGTGAGATCCAGATATGTTCCAGATAAAATGATTGCACTAAGCTTGAGGGTAGAGTGGCTTGATTTTATTTTATTTTTTTAATTTTTTTTTTAACGTTTATTTATTTTTGGGACAGACAGAGACAGAGCATGAACAGGGGAGGGGCAGAGAGAGAGGGTGACACAGAATCGGAAGCAGGCTCCAGGCTCTGAGCCATCAGCCCAGAGCCTGACGCGGGGCTCGAACTCACGAACCGCAAGATCATGACCTGGGCTGAAGTCGGACCCTTAACCGACTGAGCCACCCAGGCGCCCCAGAGTGGCTTGATTTTAGAACATGGTAATACTTTGGCTTTTAGTGGTCATCTAGCATTATGTCTTTTCCACATAAAAGTTTAAGAGTCCGAATTCCTAGGTTGAGTTCTCCCACAGCTGTGAGATGCATTTTTGTCTATGTATTTTTTTCTGAAAGTTTATCTTTCCACATAAATATTTGGAATTCCTACAATGTGTACTATGCTAGATGCTTCTAGAGGAGGAAAGAAAAAGAACAGAATGCTGTGCTTAATAAGTCTACCATGTAAAGGTGAGATAATACATATATCTCATTAATTTTAAATAAGAGAGCAGGGAACACACCGTAAGAGATAATATGCTCTAGCATTCCAGAAGAGGGAAATATATCACTAACAAATGGAGGAAATAGGCAAATTCTTGTAGAAGAGGAGATATCTGAACTGGGTCTTAAGTGACAGGAAATATTTGGTATAAAGGTAAAAATAGTAGGCATAAGGCATGGCATATGCAAAGGGAAGTTAGTAGCTCTATAGAAAGAGTGTTTTTTTTTTCTTTTTTCTTAAATTTTATGTGTTTATTTTGAGTGAGAGAGAGTGTGAGTGAGCTTGGGGTGCATGGACGTGGGGGAGGGGCAGAGAGAGAGGGAGAAAGAATCTGGAGCTTAACCATCTAAGCCACCCAGGCGCCGCTAGAAAGAGTATTCTGCAGGCTAATTTAACTGGAGTAGGAATAGATGGAAGCCAGTTTGTGGATGTAATGAGGACACATTTGTGGAAACCTGAAAATCATACTGGATCTATCTAGAAGTGTTGTGAATAGGTTGTAAAAAAGCTGTGTAAAGTGTAAAATGTCATGCAAATTTTATTATTATTGGCTTTTTAAAAAGATTTTTTAAAAATGTTTTTTTATTGAGGGATAGAGAGAGAGAGAGAGAGAGAGAGAGAGAGAGAGAGAGAATCCCAAGCAGGCTCCATGCTGTCGGTACAGAGACTGATGTGGGCCTCAATCTCACAAACCATGAGGTCATAACGCGAGCTGAGATCAAGAGTCAGACACTTAACCAATTGAGCCACCCAGGCACCCCTCGGGTCTTTTAACCATAGAAAACATATGGTATGTGGTGGTATGGATAATTTTAATCTATCAGGTAGAACAGTTGATAGTGAAAAATAAGTCATAATGTGAATGTGTCTTGGAAAAGATCAATATAATAGTGTTCATGAAATATGAGAGCCTTCAGAATCCCTGAGTCCTGGCAAGGAATGCTTTGATTATTTTTTAATTTTTCTTTTGAAGAAGAGGAAATGAAAGAAATAAAGAAATAAAATCCAAATATTTCAGATAATTAATTTTTTCTATGAAAAACAGCAATTATTTTAATGTGGTATTTGTGATAAACTATTTTTTATTGATTCGCACAGCATGAGCAAGCTTTTAAGAAGTATGATAAGCAACAAAGAATAACTGTATAACAAGCAATCACTTCTATTTTGCATACAGGATGAATAAAAGTAGCATTAATAAAGCACTACAGGGAATACATATCAGATGGTTTCAGCAATGTATTATTGATTTTATGTTTTAAACAATAAGCATTGAGAAATGCATTCCTCTGAGTGTAAGAATGAGAGATATTAACAAGTTTACATAATCTACTACTGGTAATCCTGTTGCAACCCATTGGAGATTGACTATATGAAAATGGAACATTTCCGAAAAATTCACTGTATAATTTAGCAGTTATCACTGAGTCACTTACAATTTCCAAGGAGCACAAATCTGTGCATGTGGCATTGTCTTGAAGGAAGGTATTTCATTCAGGCATTCTGTGCAGGACAATTTAATCAGCCTGGTGTTCAATATAGGACCAGAATATTTTAACCGCAGTTGACTTTATGGAAGAAACTCTAGATAAATAGTCCCTGTGTAAACTAAAGGCCTTATTTTACTTGTAACTTATATATCAATATTTTAAACAAATGTAAAGAATGTACCCATCCTATGGATTTAATTATGTAGCATTTACTGAGGGAAAAAATTAAGTGTTTTGATATTTAGATCTCAGTAAACACAATATAATATACTGGTAAAAAGCATAGATTCAAACACCAGATTGCCTTAGTTTGGAGCCCATTGCTGCTACCTGATAATTGTGTAATCTTAAATAAACTTTTCAACCTTCCTATGCCTTAATTTCATTATTCGAAACCCTAGAACTAGAGTTATTGAAAGAATTAAATGAAATGAATTGTTTAGAATACAGTGCCTAAGAGAAAGGGAGTGCTTAGTATTTGTTAGCAGTCGTTTTTATTGTACCATAGCTCTTATTATTATTACTACTACTTTTATTCTTTTTTTCCCTGGAGCATTGGTGAACATCTTGCATCAAATGTAATTAAAGAATCCTCTTTCTCTCTGAATTCTCTTCCTTCTTTGCCACATTCTGCACTATCCTTGGAGCTCCGGGAACCCAGGTACCGATCCATGTGTTTTTCTTGGGGAGCTCCATCATCTCTCTCTCTCTCCAATCCTTCATTTCGCTTTAGTAGGATAACAGTTTGTGTGTCATCAGCTTTATAAGTGAATGGGATTTAAGTAGCTAAAACTATGATTGCCACAAAGATTTTTTTTATATTTTATATTTAAAACACTGAAAGGTAATATGCAATTCTCTGTACAATAGGAGAAACTGAAGAGTGTCAAGTATAAGAATTCTTATTTTACCAGCCACATTATTAGAAAGAACAAGCAAACCTTATCTTTGGTGCATTAAAGGAAAGGTCACTGAGCAGCTTTTCATTTTCTTCATTGCATTTTCCTTTTGGTGCAAGTGTCAGTTCCAGGCAAGAGCCTATCATTTGTTCTTGCTTTGTTTTTTTTTTTTTTTTTTTCTCTTTCAAGATACTTAGGAATCTAAAAATATCATTTTTTTTCCCACTTGGTTATTTCTCAAAAAAGCCACCCTTCTACCCTTTTACCCTTCTACCTTTCTTTATATCCTGTGGACATATTTTTGCTATGTGACTTTTTAGTTGTAGTTGTTCATTTGGAAAAGGGTTAATATCAATTCTTGACCCTGTGAAATAGGGGTGAGATAAAAAGCTATGTGCTTTGATATGAGACACAGTAAAGTCAACTGAGGGAAGCCAAGGAAATCCAATCTGGGGTACTTGCAAACCTATCAGCTTGCAAACAGCTAATCACATTATAAATGATGTATATGTTTAAATTTCCACAGTAATTTGTTTATATGAAGAATTCTTATAAGTTGAACAGAATCTTTTTAAATCTTCAGTGAAATTCCATAATGTATAGATGAAACACACTTTGTACAAAAATCATATAGTTTAAAAAAATTAAACAAAATATTTTTAAAATAATATTTCTTAAAAAAAAGACCAAATCTGTATGAAGGAGATGACATTTTTAGTATCTATTGATGTTTATTAACTGTATCATGAAGTGAAAAACTGAGATGAAAATTATCAGCAACACCTTTCTGAGTTTAAGTTAAAATGACATTGCGAAAATGGTGTGGCCACAGTCCTAGAATTACAATTTAAGGCATTTTTTTAGTACATTCTAAAGATTTTTTAAATGTTTGTTCATCTCTCAGAGAGAAAGAGAGAGAGACAGAGCATGAGTGGGAAAGGGGCAGAGAGGGAGAAGGAGACATAGAATCTGAAGCAGGCTCCAGGCCTGAGCCTGACGTGGGACTCGAACCCAGAACTGTGAGATCATGACCTCAGCCGAAGTCGGAGGCTTAACCAACTGAGCCATTGAGGCACCCTTAGTATACTCTACTTATTTGGTCTTAAAAAAAAAAAAAAAAAAAAACCCACACCACTTTCACTTATTTATTTATGTTTAATTGTGGCAAGAACATGAGATCTACCCTCTTAATAAACTTTCGAGTACATAATACAGTATTGTTAACTGTAGGCACGATGTCGTACAGCAAATCTCTAGAACTTACGTTGCATAACTGAAACTTCATATGTGTAAAATACCAGCTCCTCAGTTGCCCCCAGCCCTGGGCAACCACCATTGCACTGTTTTGATGAGGTTGATTATTTTAGAAACCTTATAAGTAGAATCATATAGTATTTGTCCTTCTATGACTGGCCTATTTCACTTTGCATACAATCCTCTAGGCTCGTCCATATTGTGGCATATCACAGAATTGTCTTCTGTTTATCACTGAATAATACTCGCTTGTACATATATACCACATTTTGAGGTTCTTTTATTCATTGATGGACATTTATATTGTTTTTCTAGGTTGGTTGCTATGAATGATATTGCAGTAAACATTGAAATGTGGCTACCTCTTTGAGATCCTGATTTCAATTCTCTTGGATATATATCCAGAAGTGGAATTGCTGGATCATATGGAATTATTTTAAATTATTAAAACAGTACAATATTGGCATAAAAACAGACTGAAATATATGAAAAGATGCTCAGAATTACTAATCATTAGGAAAATGCCAAATCACAACCACAATCCGTTACCACCTCAGATCTGTTAGGATGCCTGTTATTTAAAAAATAAAATAAAATAAATAACAAGTGTTGGTGAGAATGTGAAGAAAGGGAACTTTTGTACACTGTTGGTGGGAATGTAAAATGGCGTAGCTGCTATGGAAAACAGTATGGAGTTTCCTCAAAAATGTAATAATAGAAATGTACTTGTTAATCTTGATAGCACCAAATATTAATTCTAAGTTCCCAGTGTTGCTCTGATATATTACTTATGCTTCTAAACTTAAATCTGCTGTTAATAACATTTATAGACATAAAAGCAAATACAGATATACATCCATTTCTAAAATATAGTAAGCTTGAAGCAAAAATTACTATAAATCTATAAATAATTTAAAATCAGCATTTTGGACAGATTGTTTTAGTGGAAACTCTTATAGCACTTCACTTTTAGTTAGGGAAGTTTGATTTTTTGTTGTTGTTTGCTTGTTTTAATAGAAAGAATGAGAAAGGTGTTGCAGAAGGAAATAAAGTAGCGTTTTAGAAAATATAGCAAGGTTATTGCTAATGTTAGAGCGTAGTATAAAAAAGCCTTAAGTGGTGAAATCAGAAGAAATGGATTTTAAAAAGTTAAGCCGGTGGCGGGCAGTATAGTGTATGAAAACACTATTCAGCCTTTGGTCTATTATTTTAGTTTTACAGGGGGAAAAAAAAAAGAGTGGGTGGAAAATCAACTTCCTACTTGGTTTGCCAACACAGGCAGCAGGAGAATTGGAGCAGTACCTCCTTCCACCAGGTGGGGGGCGGAAGATTAGCTCCCCGTTTGTTCCAGCCAACACCACTGGTCAGTCAGAGAGACCAGTGGTGTTGGCTGGAACAAAGGGGGAGCTAATCTTCTGTTTGGGTGAAGGGGGTGTAGGGTGGAAGACCAACGAATTTGGTGTGGAAGTGTTGGAAGATCAACACTTTGAATGTAAATTTCTACTGGTCATTCAGATGAGTGTCCATCTCCATGAAAAAAGTACATGTTCAGCCCCACGGCAACCATGAAGGAAAGGGTTCTGTTGGTATTTGGCTATAGTACGGTGGGTATTTCCAAAAGTGGTTTTCTGTTCTGTTAGGTCTCTTCAGGAAACAATCTTTGCTTGTAGGTTTTTTGCTTGTTTGTTTTTGTCCTTGCCTGTTGGAGGTTCTGGGTTGGAATCCTCTCCAGCACTCTGGAGACGATCAGGAAACCCAAGGGACCCACCGCCGTGTTACTCCTCAAGTTCCACGGTCCCTAGACAATCCACATTCTTGTTTCTGCCTTTCAGAGTCTTATACTTGCTTGTTGTGGTACATCCAGGGGATTTTAATTGCAGTGGGTATAACCCTGGAGAAAAGGGGCCACTCCACTGGGGTTATAGTGGAACTGCACATTGTTCTTTTTTGTTATATTCATCTTAGTGCAGGAATTTTTTCTATTCTTCTCACAAGCTCTTTTAGAAATGCACATTTTTAAACTGCTTTTCCATTTGTGTTGTAATGTCTTCTGAATACGTACCTAAGAATCATGGATAATGGACAAAGCACTACCTATAGCGAAAGATCCTTACTCTCTTTTCTTCTGTAGGGGGCAGTATTACAGATTACACTGTAATGATTCAGAGAGAATAAGGGACATGGCCAGTATCATGTACATTTAAAGTGACTGATCCTTAATTTTTAACCAGGCCTCTGAAATTCGGAAACAGTTTTGTTTTTGTTTTTCTTTTGTTTTCCTCCACTGTATAGTCTTCCTTGAATGAAATCACTTTTCATTTCATTGCTAATCTACCACGAGTTCTTCACATAAGCATCTGTTTCAGCCATACTTTTATGTCTAGTGCTTAGCACCTACTAAGCATTTAATAGAGTTTGTTTGCTAAATAAGTGCTAACTGGAGCCCCTTTAAAATTGTTTTTAAAAAAGGAAGCAAAAGCTCTTAAAGACATTGAAGAGTACACTGAAAAATAGAAATCAAGAGGAGATAATTGTTTGTAAAGGATCTTTTTTTTTTCATATGAAAAAGAAGGAAAACTTAGAGGCTCTTACACAGAAAAGAAAAAGATTTGAAATAAATGTAAAGTAAGGGCAACTTAACCTGAGACTAGAACATGAAGGGAATTATTAAATCTTCTTTCAGCTTTATCTGCAGAGTCATCAGTTAAATATGCCAGATGAAGAGTTTGTGATGGAGAGCGCTTGCTGGATCAAACCCAAGAATGAAAGGTAAGCTGACAATTTATGACAAATGTTTATCATGTGTTTTTCAACTTAAAGGAAAAGGAAAAAAAAAACACACCTAAATATGTACAGATTGCCAAAAGGTTTGTTTTCCACATAAACAGATATATAAGAGAAAAAGAAGTGTTTGATATCCATGGAAGTTTTTTTTTTTTTAACTTTTGTTTAATGAGTAGAATATAAGTACACTTGAAACTCTCAAAACTTCTGTTAGCAGCTGAGGAAGAAACAGCGTAGCCTTAATTTTCTTTGACTTTCCCACAAACAATGTAGAAAACAAAATACTAAAACATTCTTCAAGTGCAGCTTCATCTAAAAACTACTTCCTAAAAGAGATGGGGGTGGGAATGATGATATAAACATGAGTTCTTAAAAGAATAATGAATATTTTATGTATCTAGACAGGTACTCACTTCTAGAAAATTCAGTCATGATCAGCCGAGCAAGAAAACTGCATAAATAACCAAAGCCTAATACTTAATGTCTCTTGATCTTCAGAATATTTAATTTGGTGAAAATGAAATTGCCTTGAAGTTATTTTATAAATTTTACATATGTTTATAAAATAAATATATTCATATTTATTTTAATTTATAATGTATATTCCATTTATTTACAAATGTATGTATCTGAATATTTAAAGTAAGTATAATTATAGTAGGGATCCTAGTTAGACAAGATATAATGTCTGTTTAGACTGGTGTGGAAATTGGTAACACCACTTTTTCCAATTAGTTGAAACCATGCTTTCTGTGGGGCCCGAGACACTCACTCAGGAGAAGAATGCCTTAAACTACAGCCACAATAAAGATCCTTGCAGAAAGAAGCTTATCCAAGGACTGGGAGAAGGCAGAAATCAAGGGAGGACATGTTGCTGAAAAGAAACTAGTGATCAGAGCCTAAAGTAAGAGATACAGTTTTCACTATAAAGAGAAGAAGGAAAAATGATTAGAGCCAGGAGTCCTGCTTGGTAAACAGAGTCTGAAAGTCAGAATGAACTGGGTGTTCATGCCAGTATGTTAACAGGTCCTTGAACTTAAACTTTAACTCCTCTAGTATTATGCTTTTTACGTAAAGGGAGAGTTACACTTGCCTCGGATTGCTTGTTTTTTACTATAGCTTTTTGTTTTCTCTTCTGTCCTTTTAAGGAAAGGGGTGGGGGCAGGTATAATGATAGAGATGGTCTGAAACAACTTTCATAGTATCTGCCCACAATACACTAGTTTATTCATTTCGCTGGAATGGAGAACCCTGGTTATTTCATATTTGAGTACTCTCATTTTAAAAGGCGTCATCAATACTAAATCATGGACATTTTTTAGAGTCATAAGTAGTATTGTCTTGCTTAGTTTGCAATTGTTCAAGTTTGACTTCTGACAAATAAGTAAACTACAGGATCAAAGTTTCCTGGCAATGTAGTTACAGTTGTCATTATTTGTAATATTCCATAATAATGACACATCAAATATTCTGCTTATGTTTTTCAATTTTATGTATTATAAAACAGCATTTCCTAAAACAACAAATATTTTTAACCATTAAACTTATAATTAGATGACAAACTTGTCAATTTTAAAATGAAAATATATTTTGCTAAAAAGGACTTTTTTAGAGGCACTTTAGATTCATATCAGTTTCCATATATTCTTGAAAGTATAGCATCAATGGAATACATCTTAAATTGGAAATGTTTTTCAGATTTTGGAAACACTTTGAATTTAAATTTCCACTGGTCATTCAGATGAGTGTCCATTTCCATGAAAAAAGTACATGTTTCATTCTGCCAAAGTTGGTAGTTGTGAAGCTGAAATCTTCTTTAATTTTTTTTAATGTGTATTTATTTTTGAGAGAGAGAGAGAGCGCAGGGGGAGGGCAGAGAGAGTGGGAGACACAGACTCCAAAGCAGGCTCCAGGTTCTGAACTGTCAGCACAGAGCCCTACACTGGGCTCGAACCCACAAGCTGTGAGGTCATGACCTGAGCTGACGTCTGGCACTTAACTGACTGAGCCACCCAGGCGCCCCTGAACTTTTTTTTTTTATTATTTAAATACAGCTGTGCCTTTGGTATCTTGCAGTGAAGGTAGCTAGATTTATAGCAGCTAGTTTGATTAGACAAAATGTTTTGGTAAGGCAAAGACTGTGATTCAATGAAAGTTGCTTCAGAAGTGGATGAGGAACACCCTACAAAATAGTTTTCGTTAAAATTATGTGAAAACTGATAATATTTAAATTGTTGATTTGTGCAGACTAATTAATTGTGCTCAAAAAGCCTATTAATCACCTATAAGTATTCTTTCCAACACACACGCCTATTGATAAAATGAAAGAGAGCAAAGGAATAAAAATGGTGATATTAATGGAGTAAAAATCTGAATCCAAAAAGTCTAAAGAGGAACAAGTGAGTAATCTGTTACTCTATTCTCACTCAGGGCCAGAAAAATGTGCCGCAACCCAAAATGTTTGAATGATGGACAGCTGATATTTTGGCATCATATTTAAATGTAAACAGAGGGTTTTTTTTTTTTAATTTCCAATATAATTAGAATGTTTAGCACTAATGAATTTTGAAATGATGTTAAGGGACAAAAAACGTCTTATTTCCTTAAAGTTATGTACTCTAGGGGCGTCTGGGTGGCTCAGTAGGTTAAGAGCTGGATTCCTGATATCAGCTCAGGTCTTGATCTCAGGGTTGTGAGTTCAAGCCCTGTGCTGGGCTCCACACTAAACGTGAAGCCTACTTAAAAGAAAAAAAAGAAAAAAGGCAGGTACTCTAACAGGAACATAGGGTGTTCTGGGAGTCAAATCCGAGTCATTTGGCATTTGTATCTATAGAATATATGGTCTGCTTGAGGCATTTCAGTCATCCTCTTCAAGTGATAGGTAGCAATTGTTAACTTTAAAGAAATGGCACATAAGAAATGTCTTATACTTAATATTGTATACATGAGAGATGTATTTCAGTTGATTGGTGGGCTAACATAAATTTAGGAAAAATGTTAAAAGGTGAACAGTTTTATTGTCTCTAACGTTCTTTGGAGCACAAAAATTCCATAGTTCTATGATAATCCACCTGGACTATAAAATACGGGTTTCTGACATTGTAGTCATACCTGTCATTATTCACGTCCTGCCACAACTTTAAAGCTCAGATAATCCGATATATAACAGTGTTGGCAAAAAAAGATAGAGTGCCTCTTTTCCTTCCTTTATTCACTGAGATCATTCTAGAATATACAATTGTTTGGCAACACAAGTGATAAAAACCAGACATATTGAGAGATCTGTTGGTATGGATAAATCTTATCTTGTTTTCCTCCCTAAACTTGGCAGCTACTTTTGACATCTCTCAAGTTAATCCATCAAGGTTAGAGAACAAATCATGGCATATTCAAACACTAAATCTTAATTGATGAGGAATAGCATTGGGTTCCATGTCTTTTTGGAATAAACCACAACATACGGAGAGAGGTTTCTGTGTTGGCGTTTTGTCTTATTTCATACAGCAGTCTGGAAGAACTGTTTATCTGTTCCAAATTAGAAATCAGATAGCCCCTTTTTTTCTTTCTTTTTTAATCATAGAGAGATTTCACATTTCCAAAGATAAGCAAATGAACAAGGAATTAGGTTTGATCCAACAAAATGAACTTATTTAATAATAGAATTAAGTGAGCCAATAATATATAGCTAGACAGTAATAAAGGGATTTACTGTGGGGAGTGGTTTAGTGGTTATAGGAGCCCCTGAGGAAGTTACTCTTCAAAAATTGAAAATGTGAGGAAACAAGAAGAGAGACAATATAGCAACTACCAGCAAAATTAAGTTTCTCTCCCTCTTAGCATAAAAGGGAGGTCTTGGTAATGTGCGTGAAGGGTCAACTGGTGGCCATAAGACATGGCAACCTGACCAAGTCAGATGTGGTTAGAAATTCTTTGCCATTTCTAACAATCAATGCAGATAGGAAACATGGACTGCTAGATACGCAACCAAGATCTCATAGGTCCAAAAAAGGGAATAAAATCCAACCTAACGTTCCCTACAATTTAACAGTATCTATAATTTAGGCAGTCTTGGCATAGGTGATATATAATATTTTCTCTTTTAAATTAAACTTACCAGTGTAATTTTGTGGTAAGTATGCCTGCTGTATTTTAGAACTTCCCAAGACTGCTTGGAAATGCACATTCTTCAATGATACCTTACGTGGATGAATGAAATTTCCATAAACAGGTATGCCACAAAAACAACTTTGAGATTCAGAGGCTGACTGAGAAAAAAAATGTCATTTTCCCTCTTTTCGTGAAGCTTGGTTTTGTTCAGTTTGCTGTACACTGGGTGGTTTAAACAGCAAACATTTATTTCCCACAGTTGGGGAGGCCAGGAAGTCCAAGATCAAGGCTCTGGCAGATTCCATGTCTGAGGAGATGAATTCCTGGCTCATAAATTATTGTCTTTTTGCTGTGTCCTCTCATGGTGGATGGAGCAAGGGAGCTTTCTGGGTTCTCTTTTATAAAAGCACTAATCTCATTCATGAGGACTCCACTCTCATGACCTAATCAAGTCCTAGAGGTCTTGCCTCCTAATACCATCCCACTGGGGATTTGGATTTAACACACGAATTTTGGGGTACACAAGTAGCCCCCCAAATTGAGAAGTCTTACTTTAACCAACTTTTCAACACTGCGTATCTGCAAAACCACTCTTAAAACCGCTAAATTATTTATATATATGTATATATAACATTTATTTTCCAGAAATTTGGTACATACCCGCTATCAAGATCTCTGGAAGTCACAAGTGTTTTTAAATGCCACTAATTCAAATTTACCACATCCTAAAGTTCCAACCTTAACCATTGAATCATGAGGCTTGGACAGGTCTTTCTTTGTTTTCCAGTGCATTCTGTATTCACATAAGATTTTCCCCCAAAGGTTAACAAACCTGGGAGTGAACTCAGACAAGCTTTGTTTGTACTCATCCTGAGGATTCAGCAATTTCTTTACAATAATAGGTTGGAACTTGGAAATGTAAGTTATGTGGTTACCTCTGTTAAAATTCCATGTACTGATTGATTTAAAACCTGGAATACTTTAGGAGAAAATTTTCTCTCTGTGTTTGGACAAATCTCCTCTAGGAAAGATGTAATTTAAATCAAATCATTTCAAATCATGATGGAAACCACTAGTCAGGAAGACTCATAATCAATGCTTATGTGAAAAAATGAGTATGTGTATCTTGACACAACTTCAATGTAGTTTCCTCATAGCTCAGATGTAGATGTTTTGTATTAGGAGGTACACACATTGTAAGGCAGTGTATTGTTTGCATGCATTAGAAAACCATGCCTATAATACACCCATTCATCTCTTAATGCTTATGTGATACCAACATATTGCCTTTACCTAATGATTATATTTTTTTACTATTTATTTCCTGTCACACATCCTGGGGTAATGGAAACTTGCATTATCACTATTCTCTTTATGCAGCTATAAGGTAATAAATATTTGTGGATTAAGACTCATCTTTTTATTTTCTGTGTAATAGCAAGTACCTAGCATTGAAACTATTACCACATCAGTAATTCTTTGACTTCTATTTGTGATTTTTTTGATACGTAACTATTTCTCTCAAAAATAATGTATCTGAGATCAGAATGTAGTGTTTTTGCTCAGTGCTATGTTTCTTGTGCCTAGCATGGTTCTCATCACACAATTGTTAATAGTTACTGAACAAATGAATAGTTTGAATGAATAAATATATTCCCATATCTCCTTTTCTTCGTAACTGTCTGTCTAAAAAGAAATGGCATAAAAATGTTTTGGTATAATTATAGAGCAACTTTTAGCATTTAATGGTTCTAGTGTTAGTTAAACTACATGCTAAGCTTCTATGAAAAGAGATCTGGAAACAGTGACTTTATAAGACAATGTTTATTTTCCATTTACCTGTCAATATGGATATGATCTGTGGTGACAAGGTTTGCTCTTCTCTATGGTGTCACTTAGGGACTGGATCTTATTAATATCTCTACTTGATAACTTTTCAAAAATATAAAACATCAGACATTCCATCAAATGGTTCTTTAAATATGCTATTAGCCAGTATGAATGAGTGCTTTATGGGTACTGGCCTCTTTGAAAGTTTTTACTTAACTTTTGTTTCAAATTTCTTTGTCAAATTTTACAGACTGAATTAATTAATATATAGCTTCCAATTGAGACAATCTTTCCTTAGTCTACAAAGGTAGATGAACTATGGATAGTAAGATTATACTTAAGCCATATGTACATACCCATATATGACATGATATACAAGAAGCATTTTTTTGAAAGTTTTTTAATGTTTATTTATTTTTTGAGAGAGAGAGAGGGGAGAGAGAGAATGCTCACGAGCAGGGGAAGGGCAGAGAGAGAGAGGCAGACACAGAATCTGAAGCAGGATCCAGGCTCTGAGCTGTCAGCACAGAACCTGATTCGGGGCTTGAACTCACAAACCATGAGATCATGATCTGAGCTGAAGTCGGATGCCTAACCAACTGAGCCACCCAGGTGCCCCTACAAGAGACATTTTTGAGCAAAGTGTTGACAGTGATTATCTCTGGAGGTTGAACTTATAGGAGACATTACCTCTGAACATTATACATTTCAGTGAACTTAAACTTTAAGAACTTTCTATGACTTGTAATCAGAAAAAAATATTTTAAAGAGGATAAAATTTTTAGGCAATAGTTCTTTATGAGGATGCATATTTTAATCATTTGTGACAGAGTAAAGGAATTGTGCCAAAACACAAAAATCCCAAATTTTTTGACATTAAAATTTTACCTTTGAAAAATCCCTTAAAACATATGAAAATAATAGCAAAGCCCTCATCTTTCAGGAGGCCAGGATGTAATTAATATTTCCAAAGATAGTAAGGTAAAACATGCTAACTTTAAACTTTCGAATCTCAAAGAGTAATTACCATAAATATGAAACCTATTTCGGAGCTACTATTTGAAAAGAATGAACTATTTAATGAAACTGTAGCCAAACATGTGCCAGTTTTTTACAAACCTGATGCAAAAATGATCCCCAAATTTAATCTGAGAAGAACTATGCAAAATTTAATTTCATCTATATGAGAGTCAGTTTAATCAAGCTTGGCCCTTTGTTTATTCAGCATGGCCTTCACAGTAATGTTCCATGAAATTCCACAATATTGCATACTTGTTTGGCCCAACTAATCATAGCAGTCAGCACAAAAGCTTGCCTTTCCTAAAATGTTTCTCAAAAACTTTTCAAATAAGTGTCATATGGACAGAGAGAGAGAGAGAGAGAGAGAAACAGAGACACAGATAAAAAGATCCGACAATAAGGATATTGAACAAAGATTAGTAATGAAACTGATATAAAAAACTCAATAGTATTTGAGAAATATTTGCCACTTCACCTGGAAGACATGTTGTGCTTACAAATTCAGTTCAATCAATGAGTATTTGCACTTCAGTTGAAGTCAAATATCAACTCATATGGCTTAAATCTTACTTCTGGAGTTTTACCTAGATGAAATATTGAGACTTGTTGGAATAACAATAAAAATATATATGTTTACTTCTGAATAATATTGCAAATATTCTAAGGTTTTCTCACTTATAAAATGTAAACCTAAAATTTTTTATAACATTTATTTTTGTTGTCATGACAAACCTGTGAGGGAAGCTATCTCCATTACACAGATGAAGAAACTTGTCCACAGTCCTGCTGCCAGAATACAGATGGGATTTGAACCCAGGCAGCAGTTGGCTCCACCATCCCCATCACTAAGCTACCTCATGATAAAGCTACTATGGACTTGAGTTACTTGTAATATACTAGAATCTCTTCTCTTAGACATCCCTCCAAAATTTGAGTAGTGGTGTGTGTGCAATGTTAGCTATTTGCTTAGTATAGATCTAATCACCACTACATTTTCCTCCTCCAAATTATTCAATATTTTGAAGTTCCTATTAATCACTTCTTATATTTCTTCATAGTTTAATGACCCAAATGTACCTTGGACACTAGTTTTTAGTTCACTTCTTTAAAAATTTTTTTTAACGTTTTATTCATTTTTGAGAGACAGAGAGAGACAGAGCATGAGTGCGGAAGGGGCAGAGAGAGAGGGAGACAGAACCTGAAGCAGGCTCCAGGCTCTGAGCTGTCAGCACGAGCCCAACGCGGGGCTCGAACTCACAAACTGCGAGATCATGACCTGAGCCGAAGTCGGACGCTCAAACCAGGCGGCCCTTAGTTCACTTCTTTTGATGATTTACTTTTGAGTCTTCATTATTCTACAAGTCCTCTTCTATTCCTTTCTTTTCTTTACAATTAGTTTGTTGAAGAATCCAAGCTATTTGACTTTTTTAGAGTTTTTCAAAGTCTAGATTTTGATGATTGCATGTTCTCCTCTCCTCTGTATTTCCTGCCAATGGGAAGATGAATTCAGAATCAAAGTCTCTTGGATCTGATCACTGGCAAATCTAGATGATGTTGTGTTCTTTCACCAGGAGGCACATCCTGTCTGGTTGTCTCACTCTTTATGATGTTAGCATCTGTTGCTGCTTAATATCTAGATCGTGTATTTAGAGTGAGCTGGAAAAATGGCAATATTTTAAGTTTATAATTTATTTTCAATTATTAGATGGACTGGTTCTAGAAAGAGATATTTTTCTTTTTCCAATAGTTCATTTTCCAGTGGTACAATTGATCTAGTAAAGACAACATATTTTCCCTTTAATTATAAGTCCTAAAAACAATAAATTGTTCACCACAAAAATGAACAATTATATTTCCCACTCCCCTATAGTATCATGATAAAGTCATTGGTTTAAACACAGTTGATCAGTTTTGTATTATTATCTTTCTGATATGCTTTTGCTTTCTGTAGGTATGCTATTTTGCTACTTATTCTCTTTCTCCTTATACTAACATTTTATGGGTTTTGAGCCATAATCCTTTCCCATTGCTCATTGTTATGTGAAATCAATTTTTATGGATGTTTAAAAGGAAGCCACTTCAGGGTAGCTTTTCTAACTTAACAGAGCTTTTTCTTTCGTTGTTTTTATGTAGTTTTCAAAAATATGGTGGTTTGATTTCTGAGATTCCCTAGCTCTGGTCTGCTCCTTCACTTTCCTCTTTAAAGTCTCTTTTCTTTCCTTCTATATTATCTGATGTACCTATTTATTTAAGTTTATTTATTTTGAGAGAGAGAGAGAGGAAGGAGAGAGAAAGAGAACAAGAGCTGGGGAGGGGAAGAGAGAGAAGGAGAGAGAGAATTCCAAGTAGGCTCCATGTTGTCAGTGCAATCTCATGAACTGTAAGATCATGACCTGAGTCAGAATCAAGAGTCAGACACTTAACCAACTGAGCCACTCAGGTGCCCCTGTTGTACTTATTTAAACATTTTTATTCTCATTAAATTCTTCTAAATGTGGAGCCATGTTCTGGACAGAAATTTTTGCTGGTCTGTGTCAAAAGTTTATGCTAAGAGCCTGCTCTAGTCTCTTTAGACCTAACTAGAACCCTTACACCCACCTGCTAATGAATTGCATAAAATTCCTTTCAACTATAGCTCTAAAATTGACACACAATGTCTTCCTGTTGGCTCTTGAGTACTAGTTTTAATTCTTGTTTTTTTGAAAGTATTTATTATGTTTATTATGTATTATTGTTTGGTCTCCAACATTCACTTTCTAAGGTATATGGTTTAGTTTATTTTCTTTTTATTTTATTAATGATACTTTATTCAAGTGTCTTAATTTTTTTCTTTACAGTATGTCATAAATATCAGCAAATCTATTTTGTATTTGAATACACAACTTAAAAAGAATTGCTAGTCGCTCATTTCTTTACTGTTAATAAAACCCTCAGGCAGAAATTCCAAGTACATCCAGAGAAGGTATTTAAACTAAAGTCTTTATCACATTAGCACCCTAACTTTCAATAGTGAGCTTGAATAATTATTTGTTGAATAAATATTTGAAATAGATTTGTTGCTATATGTTTAGAAGCATACTGACAATTCACTTCCATAATCTTCATCAATTGAATGACTTATTCAAGTTATAGAACATAGATAATTAAATGACAAACTATAAAACAGTCAGTTCAAAATAAAATATTCCACGAAATATAATTATAACTTAAAGTAACTAACTCATTTCCTCTACAGTGTATACATAATGCACTAAGTAATAAATGCAAAATTATACTTTTTATGTTGGTAACATCTGTTTTTAAAATTTCAGTTGTGTGTAGTCTGCTTTCATATAGTATGTAGAGAAAAGAAAAGAACATTGCTATGAATCTAACAAGAGAAAAAGGAGAAACTACAAAACCATAATTTTTCATAAACTCATGAGAGATGGGTTGCAGAGTAAACAAGCAGTCTTAAATCTAACGAAAGACAGACTTCTCCAAGAGGGGATGGAGAGTCAGCTCTGACTCACTTTTGGTAGAGTTTAGGAAGAGATTCTGGGTGTCACACAGGAATGTAAGAATTCAGGTAAAATTATTGGTGAAGTGTTCAAGACTGAGTGGAAGTGGTAGTTAGAATATAGAAATGCTGGGAAAAACAGACACAGAGTTTTAAATAACTTAAAAAATATTGAATGTCTAAAGCAAAAATGGTAATAATGTGGGCTTATAGAATACATAAAACTAAAATGTCTGACAGCAATAGCATAAAATAAGAGAAGAATTAGAAGTACACCATTTTAAGCATGTTTCTTCATTTTATACTTATATATAAATTTATTTATGTATAAATTTATATATAAATATATAAATCACATCATATATTTATATGATGTGATATAATGTCATTTGAAGTTAGACTAATTAAATATAAATACTGTAAATACAAGGGTAATTGAAAATAAATAGAATAGTTATAAAAATTAGCCATTACTAGAGATAGCATGAAATCATAAAATAAACTAAGTTAATCCCAAAGCAGGTATATAAGTGGACAAAAAGAATAAAGAAAAAATAAACTGTGTAGAAAACAAATACTGTGATTATAGATTTATATCATGTTACATCAAAAGTTGCATTAAATATAAATGACATAAACATAACAGTTAAACAATAGAGATTGCCAGAATGGATTGAAAAAACAAGATTCAAGTTATATTCCCTACCCCAACCACCACAAAAGCAACTTTAAATATAAAGCTATAAATACACATAAACTAAAAGATTGGAAAAAGGTATATCTTGAAGCACTAATTAACAGAAAATTATAATAACTATATTAGTTATTTATTCTAAATTTATTATTAGTCAAAATAGACTTCAGAAGAAACAATATTATCAGGAATTAAAAAAGACAGAGATTACACAGAATGAAAAGTTCACTCTTTCAAGAAGATACAACAATTCTAAATATGTATGTCTCTAACTGTAGAGTTTCAAAATTCCTTAAGCAAAAAGTGGTAGAACTAAAAGAAGAAATAGACATATCCACAATTTTAGTTGAATGTTTTAACACTTCCTTTTTTGTAATGATAGAATATGAAAACAGAAAATGTACAAGATCTATAAAGACAATGCAAACTATCAAATTGACTTAACTGCAACTTATAAAACAATTCAACCATCAACAGAATACACTGTATTTTTAAGTACACATGGAACATTCATTCACCGAGACCAAAACTTAACATAGTTAAAAGAATTGAAATTATAGAGCATGTTTTATGACCTCATATAAATTTAACTAGACGTCAATAACAGAAAGCCAGAAAGTACACAAATATTTTGAAATTATGTCTGACACTTATAAGTGACCCATGGGTCAAAGCAAAAGTCACATTAGCAATGAGAACATGTTGAATTAAAAGAAGACAAAACATATAAAAATTTATGGCATAAAGATAAAGCAATATTTAGAGGATTTTTACAGCATTAAATGCTTATATGACAAAGGAAGACATCTTAAATAAATTTACAATTTTAAGAAATAAAAATAGAAAAGGAACTTAAACCCAAATAAAACATAAATAAGGTAATAATAATGATAAGAACTAAGAGCAGAGATCAATGAAAATGAGTACAAAAAAAATAGAGCAAGACAAAGTAATCAAAGTTGATTCTTTAAAAATATCAAACAAATATGTAACCCCAAGCCAGACTTATAAAGAAACAGAGACACACATTTCCAACATACAGAATAAAGAGTATATATATCATTATCAACCCTTATGATATTAAAGGGTTAATTTGGCAATATTATAAATAATTCCAAATCAAAAAATTCAATATCTTACACATAACTGATAAATTTATTGGAAAAAATTAATTATTGAAGTTCATCTAGAATAATCTATATCTATTAAATAATTGAATTTTTTAAACAGTTTACTAAAAACAATCACAAAACACAAAGCCCCCAAAACCTAAAATCAAAACCAAACAAAAATCAGGCCCAGATAGCTTCAGTGATGTTCTTGCAAATATTCAAGGAACAGATTATACTAGTTCTACACAAAGTCTTCCAGAAAATATCATAAGTTGAAGCACTTCCTAACTTACTTTATGTGGTCATTATTGCTCTTATACCAAAATCGTACAAAGGAATAACAAGAAAATAAATCTACAGAGTAATATCCCTTGTGAACATAGAAGCAAATTTTCCCAACAAGATATTCACAACTTTAAAGCAGCAATAAATGAAATGGATAATACATTAGCACTAAGTGGTGATCTTAGGAATGTAAGTTTAACTTACTATTCAGAAGTCAAAGACATAGAAGCATAGGTAAGTAATATAATTCACCATTTCAACAAATGAAAT
Organism: Panthera uncia; assembly: GCF_023721935.1. NCBI lineage: Eukaryota > Metazoa > Chordata > Mammalia > Carnivora > Felidae > Panthera > Panthera uncia. The sequence continues at coordinate 40,228,797 of NC_064810.1, forward strand.
AAGAAAAAAAGAGGATCAACTTAATAGATGTAAACAAAAATTGGAAAAATTCAATATCCATTCATTATTAACATTGTTAGCAAACTAGGAAGAGAAAACAGTTTCTCCAACCTTTCAAAACAAAATAATAAAAACAGAAGACTACAGCTGACCTCATAGGTCATTGTGGTAGATTGGAATAGAAGACTTACACTGATCTCGCATTACTTATTCAACACCGTAATAGGGATCTTAGGCTTCATGGTACGTTAAGAAAAAGAAAGAAATAGGTACCTGCATGACTCAGTCAGTTGAGCATCTGACTCCTGATTTTAGCTCAAGTCTTGATCCCAGGCTCATGGGATCAAGCCCCCTTTGGGCTTTTTGCTGAGCATGGAACCTGCTTAAGATTCTCACTCTCTCTCCCTCTGCCCCTCTTCCTTGCTCATGCTCTTTCTCCCTAAAATAAAAAAAAAAAAAAAAAAAAAAGAAGGAAGGAAAGAAGGAAGGAAGGAAGGGAGGGAGGGAGGGAGAAAGGAAGAGGCACACAGATTAGAAAAGGAGAAATAAAAACTGTTCATTAATGTCATGAATCTTTACAAAGTAAATCCCAAAATTTCTATAAAAAACCCAACGTAGAAATTAATTTTGGGTATTTTTAGAATGAATAGTTAGAAATTAAATTGTAAAAAATATAATGTTAGAAATAGCATAGAAAAGGAGAGATACTAAAGTAGAAGTCTAAAGACATGTGCCCAATAGGCTGGAAACTAGAAAACTCTGATGAAAGCAATTAAAGAAGATCTAAATAAATGTAGAAATAATGCCACATTTATGGATTGGAGGACTCAATATTATTAATGTCAATTACTCCCAAATTAATCCTAGAAAGATATATGTATATGTCTATGTACATATGCATGTATATATGTATGCATGTATTTATGTATATACATATTTATAGGTAAACTGATTCTAAAATATTCTGGAAAAACAAATGAATTAGAAAAGTCAAAAATTAAAAAAAAAAGAGGATTCTCAATACCTATTTTCAAAAATCACTATAAAGTTTCAACAGTGAAGTCTGTGGTGAGACACATTGGATATATTACATAGTATAACTTGTTGATGAAATTACTTACCAAACATATCAGCTAGAATAGATTCCAACCAAAAATCAAGGGCTATACTAATTTATTTGTCTTTTCTCTTTTCTTTCCTTCCTTCATTCCTTCCTTGCTTCCTTCTTTCCCTCCTTCCATCTTCCTCCCTTTCTCTTTCCTTTCTTCTTTCCTTTCCTCCCTTGACTCTTTTTTATAATTTATATTTAATCAAAATGAGTTTTTGAATTATTCCAGACCATGGTTTGGAATTAGAAAAACATGGGATTGATGCCCGATTTCTTCACCCTGGCTGTTTTTCTTTGCAGGGTACTTAAACATTTCAAACTTTATTGTCTTTCAATTCTGAACTGTAAGTATCAACATCGGCCCTATGAGTTTTGTGTATGCATATGGAGAAATGATTAGAATTTTTTGTTTTTATTAAAATGATAATTTATTTTGATCATCATAAAATATGTTTATACAATTCAGTTTACAATAAAAACCTAAACAAAACAAAATACACGCAAGTAAGGCTGAGGCTACTTGCATAGTAAGTAAAAATATTTGAATCTCCAATTTAAGGTCAGAAATAACTTCTGCTCTCCATCCCATCCAGCCAATGATGTTTTTCCCTGATTGGTAGAGTTTTTCAATGAAGCTATAATTCCTCACCATAGCAGAGTGTATCTGTATATGTATATGTATATGTATATGTATATGTATATGTATACATATGTATATGTATATGTAGAGACATATTTTTGCAGTGGGTGGGCTTTAGCTGAGACATCCCCACTATACCTGTTCTCTTATTTTTTTCTCTAATAAGTAAGCTGAGGAAAAATAACATTACTGCTGCATATTTACATATTTCAAGCTGTTCTTCAAAGATTCTTTGGCTAGTGGTTCTAAAATTATTCATCGGTTGCATTCACACAAGCCACACATTTCTCTTGTACAATTTCCTTAGTATTGTAGAAGTATGCCAGTTTTAGTATGATTACCATGATATTTAGTCTGATATTAAAATCCACATATCACCGGTTAATGCTCTGATTCCTCCATTACTCATTCCCCACATAATCTAGCCTGTTTCACTGACACTCACATTTTTTTTCACTTTACAAAGCTTTGTTCCTCTTCTCACTTAATAGAAAGCTATCATTGAATTTCATATTCTAGCTTGAAACCTACCTCTTCAAGTTCTCAATAAACAACTTTTTTTGTTTGTTTGTTTACTTTCTTGCTTGAAAAAAGCTTATTTTGTAAATATTTTAAGGTTGTGAAAAGTTGCTGTTTGCCTCTTTGGTTTGACTGTAAACACCCTGATGGATGAAATTGGGTTTTCTAGCTGTTTTCTTGTTTGTTTTTTGTTTTGTTTTGTTTACTTTCCCAAAGTTTAAAATATTTAACATACAATTTGTGTTCAATAAATCTTAAGAGAGTCACTGATAAATTGATGTAAGCTTTCAGTCACTAAGAAATCAATGACTACATTTTAGAAAACATTTCTGTGGAACATCTATTCATCCATCATGCTTATTTTTCTCTTGGTAGTGCAAATTGTAAATGTTTTTCTACTATTAGCATACATACCTGCACAGTATCCCTCATGAGTTTCCTTTGCTACAGTCTTTTCCCCAAATCTGTCATTATGCTTGCATTGTGCATTTTAATGCATAATGGAAAGCCTGCATGCATTGTGAACAGTGGCATAATGTATTCTTCAGGGTGATAAGTTATGTTTCATGTAATGTCGGTTCCTCTCTCTGAATTTACTCTGTTCTCAGTAGATGTGTTTCAAATTAATAGAGCATTAGTCCCTAATCAAGGAAGTATTTAGGAATACATTTTTAATTAAAATGAACTATGGGGAGGAATAAATAGTGTTAGGGTTTTTGTGTTAATTTGACATAATACATTACTCATGTATCTTTTTGCATTATTAAAGATTAGTGTTGCTGGTGCTGCTGTAAACGCAATATAAAAATGAAGGCAAATGGAAAGAAGCAGAATTCGTAGGACATGCTTTTAAAAAGCTCAACATCACAGAGACGGTGATGTAAACCAATTCATAGCATATATACTTGTAAGGATCTAAAGCAATTACAAAATCAAGCCACTGACTTGCTTACAAGTAAAGAACACTAGAAGTCAGAGACACTGCCTGTTTGTAATTAGAGACTACGTGATCTCTCTTTGTAGCATCATCCTCTTTGTCATCAGAAAGTTCTTTTACAAGACAGCTTTGATGAACAATAATGTCAGTCTTTTTGTTTGCTTGTTAAAATATATTCATTTATAGGTCTCCAAAAAAATCTACTTCGCATTTTAATCATGAAATATAAAAGCCCCTCAAGTTCTAGCCCTAAGGATTTCACAGTTAACTTTTAGACATCAGCAAAAATTCAGAAGATGTGAAAAACAAACAAAAGACTCAAATCTGCCAGATACTGTGAAAAGACACCATCTTATATTCTTGCAAGACATGCGAATTAATAGTAAAGATAGTATACATTTTCTGTAATTGGAGTCTGTGGTCTTTTTTAATCTTAAGACTAGAGAAAGAAAATACTTGCTCGACATGAAAATGTTATCGGAATTAAGATTGTTCCCTTGACACTGATTTTTTTAAGAAGAAAACTATGTGGAATTTGCAAGCCACATATGCTAGGGCATGAGTGACGACTTCTTTAGCAACCATTTCCAGGCTGTACAGAGGGCTGCTTATGGCATGACATGGTGCTCAACAATTGCAAATTTACTTTCAGAAAGAAAGAGACCCCTTTCCCCAAAGATGTAAAACCTCTCTCTTCTCTGTAGCAGTCCACAGAGAGTCTTTGATGAAGCTCAGATCCAGAAGTCAAAAAAGGACGAAGAACTACTGCCCCAGAAGGATAATGTGCTCAGCATGCTCCACTTAGAAGTTCAAAAAAATCAAAGCCAAGATTAATAAGCAAAGAGTAAGACCTACTGGTGATAAGTTCCATAGGCCTTAAAGCAAAAATGGGACAGCCCTGAACAGACCAGTCAGAAGAGGATACAATTGGAAACAAATTATTTTCTGATTCACATTGAGTAAGGGGTTATCATCAAGGCCTGTGTGTAGGATGCAAAGACAGATGATAAAATCTATTATATAATTCATTTTACGCAAATGAATATAATATGCCATTTAGATTCTCATTACAGAACTTGGGTCACAAGAGGTTTTACAAAGTTTTTATTGTATTCATAGTTAAAGAATCCTATCTGTACTGTTCTGTATGGCTATCTGGATGGGGCAGATATTACAAAAATATTTTGGTTATATGAAAATAAAACTAGAGAAACAACACCACGTGCCCAATTTGACTGTAAGCACACTTGTTGTCCTGACTGGTATTCTGCCTTTCCTCATAGGACCTCAGGTAAGATTGTGATTCAGATTACGGAAGCCAAATAAAACTTACAGCACTGTCAATTAATAGTTGTGCGAACTTAAGCAATTTCTCCAGACTTCACATGGCTCACCATAAAACGGAAACAATTGTTACTCAAAGGAATTTTATGAAGATAAAAGGACACTATGGACATTATTACATCTAAATCAATGCCTGGCACATATCAGCCACTCAGATAGCTAAATATGAAAAATTGTACATAATAGATGGTACTATTTCTAATGTAATCTTTCACAACTTTCTTCCTAGCACTCATTGCTGTAACTGACATCTACTTGAATGACTTTTTCTGGAGAGTAAATGGTCACTCTGCCATCTTGCACTGAAGGTGTAGTCAACAGAAACAATTTGTTTGAATACCACCCCAGGAAAGCTGACTGTGACTTAATTACAACAAGAAACAAATGCCTCAAGATCCCCGTGTCCATAAGTTATATTAATTTGCAAAGCCCAAACAAGCCACTGTGTTATAAGTGTATAACACAGAGTTATAAGTGTGTATAAACAGAGTTAGATGCATAAACAGAGTTATAAGTGTAAAAATGCCTCTACTTACCAAATTTGGAGAGAAGTTGCTGTTGTTTATATGGAACTTGGAGTTAATTATGTCTGTGATTCAATTTCACTGTTAAAAACGCAAACGTCACCTTGGGATTTAGTGTTTACAACTGTGCTCTGCAAGAAGAAGCACACAATGAGTGTGGATTAATCATTCCTTGAAAATCTGAAAGCTCCAAGGGGAAAAATAAATGTGCAAAAAGAAGCGATATTTGCAAACTATTTGAAAATGACAAATAACTTAGTAGAGTGTATGAACTCATCTTGAAAGTGGCCATTTCTCTGATTTACTTGTACTGAAATATTGCTTTGGATGCTGGCAGCAAGCAAAACTGCACCAGGAACTCCTGACCGCCCCCCCCCCCCGCCCCCCGGCCCCCCGACCCCACAAGATTTCTGCTATTAAGCCTTTGCTGGAATATGATTTGAGGTCATCATAAATGGATTGGAATAAATGAAAGAGTTTTCACTGCAAGTAGTCTTTCTGTAAGAAACAAAAGATGCATGGGCGCCTGGGTGACTCAATATGGTAAGCATCCAACTCTTAGTTTCACTTTCAACGGTTAGTTTCAGCTCAGGACCTCTTGGGTTCCTGAGACAGAGCCCCACATCCGGTTCCATGCTGACAGTGATGGGCCTCCTTGGGATTTTCTCTCCCTCTCTCTCTGCTCCTCCCCTGCTTGTGCTCTCTCTGTCTCTCCCTCTTTCCCGGTCTCTGTCTCTCTCTCTCTCTTCCTCTCAAAATAAATAAATACATTTAAAACAAAAGAAAAAAACAAAAGATGCAGGAATTACATAGAGTGTATGTCAACATACAGGTTTCCCCCACTGTCCGAAAGTAGAGAGCATTCCTATGAAACTTTTCGTAGCCAAAATGGTGTAGAGCGAAGAAGCAGTTACTGTTATTTTATATGGAAATCTTTTTGGCCCAAAAAATAAGCTCTCTTAGATTTCCCTGATACCATAGGATACATCTTGCTAACAGATGCACACAATAAATTGAGGTAAAGCACAGATGCTCACAGCTATGGCAGCTTGATGCTGAGATGCTGAGCATAGTTTCTGGGATGGAGCCTGGTGGTGCCCCTCTTGTTGTTAGGGGTGTGTGCTGCCTCTGTAAGGACCTGAGGCAAAACAAATGCTGAATGCTATTTGCACTTTTTGCCTTTTTTTCCACAAAAGCAAAAATCCTCTTTGGATTTCTTTTGGTTAGCAAAAACGGATACTAATGTAGGCCTCTGTAAACGCAAAGTTGAGTAATGTAAACTTTTGAAAAGTTGAGGATAATGGTATGACTACATATTTTTGTCGTTAAAAAATTGTTTTTTCATTTATTTATTTTTGAGAGACAGAGTGAGACAGAGCGCGAGTGGGGGAGGGGAAAAGAGAGAAGGAGACACAGAACCTGAAGCAGGCTCCAGGCTCTGAGCAAGCGTTCAGCACAGACCCGGATGCGGGCTTGAACCCATGAACCGTGAGATCATGACCTGAGCCGAAGTCAGACAGTTAACCAATTGAGCCACCCAGATGCTCCTCTACCTATTTTTGTTTTTTATACATTTATACTTTTATACTTGTGTATATTTATTGTATTAAATATTTAAAATAATTATATTTTAGTTAATATATTTGCTAAATATATTTATTTTATAAATATATTAAAATATTAAATATAGTTTATCACATAAAATATAAAATGTTTATATATTAATACATATTGCATATATTCATATTTTTATATATTTAACATATGTTGTTATTTTTCCTTTGTCTTTTTTCTTTCATGTTCCTGTCAGCTATAAGAGAAGACAGGCTGTTTGAAAGCATATTTAAGCTTGAGTATTGAGAAAGGTAGAAAAGGAATTTAAAATTTAAGTACCAGCCTAACCATGGCAAGGAAATTAGAGGAGATGTATTTAGAATTTAAAAATATTAGGCCACTCACAGTATTCTATTTGTAATTTCCTTTACTGATAATGTGCCCCAAAAGTTTACTAAAATTCAGTGACAAAAGTATTTCTTTTTTTTAAATTTTTTTAATTTTTTAATTTTTTATTTTTTTAATATATGAAATTTATTGTCAAATTGGTTTCCATACAACACCCAGTGCTCATCCCAAAAGATGCCCTCTTCAATACCCATCACCTCCCCTCCCCTCAAAAGTATCTCAAAATGTATGTACACATGAGCTAGTTTGGTTCAATACTGGGGATGAGCATTAACTGATGATTTGTTAAAGTAGCTTTCACCTTAGTTTACTGTCAAACCCGTAACAAGCTGTGCAGAGGACAAACACAAGGTCAAGAGTACAGGGAACAGAATCAGTCATGCCTCCCTTGTTCATCCTGGGGATGCACCGGTTATTCTGGAGGCACGGTGCTGGGCGCATAGTGAGGAATACGTCAGGACTGAGAAATCCCAAACCAGAAGTTCACCTTACCACGACAGAGGGCAATTGTTGCTGTGCTACAGTTATGCGATGCCACTTTTTGTTTCCCACATTGAAACCTGCCCGACTACAGGCTTCAGTCAGCTGGCCTGGGCACGGCTTATTACCAGGGACAAGCAAGCACGAGGCTACCTCCTCACTGAATATCGTATTTGTCTTTGATTACTCTCTCCTACAAATTTGTGCCCTCCTTCTGTTTGGAGATATGTCAGATGTTTTACAAGACTTTATCTTTTACCCAAATATAAAATTTATCTGAATTATTATTACAATAAATTGCCACTAAAAGTTTTTTGTAATAGAAAGTAGTTATAGAGAGTAAAACAGATTCTAAAATATATTCTTTAACAGATTAGTATTTCAAAATTATTTCAGTGGTAGAAAGAAGAAGGAAATACAAAATACTGTTATATATGTTATAGGTTTTAAACTAAATCAAGACTTCTGGTTTCTTCAGAGGAGTTAGAAAGCTAAAAAGAACATTGCTCCCACCCTTCCAACAAAGAGCTGAGCATACGAAATAACCAAATGACCCCAAGTCCATGAAAACACGGTTGCTCCAAAGAGAAAAGGAACACAGTGCCATTTACCTGAGGCAGATTCTGCCAAGCACCCAACAAACTGGTGAGAAGAATTCAGCTAAAATCTTTACAGATTGCTAAAGGGTGAGTGTGGACTAAATGAAAGTTTCAAACTCTGTCGATTAAGAAGTACAAACTTCCAGGGACGCCCGGGTGGCTCAGTCAGTTGAGTGCCTGAGTTCGGTTCAGGTTATGATCTCAGTCTGTGGGTTTGGACTCCACGTCGGGCTCTGTGCTGACAGCTCAGAGCCTGGGGCCTGCTTCGGATTCTGTATCTGCTTCTCTTTCTGCCCCTTCCCTGCTCATGCTCTGTCTGTCTCTTTCTCTCTCTCTCTCAAAAATAAATCAACATTAAAACATTTTTAAAAAGCAGTACAAACTTCTAGTTATAAAATGAATAAGTCACAGAGGTGAAAGGGACAGCATAGGGAACAAAGTCAATAATATTGTACTAACTTTGTATGGTGACAGATGATAACGGTACTTATCATGGTGAACATTTCGTAATGGAGAGAGTTGTCGAATCACCGTGTTGTACAACTGAAACTAATAAATGCCAACTATCCTTTAACTTTAAAAAAGCAAAATGAATGATTGAATGACTGAATGCAATTTTCCGTCTCCCCACCAAAAAAAATGTGGAACTCAGAGGAGTTAACCATACAGTGAATCAACTACCACTCAAGTGTTCTTCTGCATGGACCTCACCAGGTGCTCATGAGAAAACTTTGAGCAAAGCAAGAGTCCTGAGAAAGCATGAGCCTGGGGGACGGGAATAGGAGCTGTTGCTGGAAAGGCACAAAGCCCACCTGAATCCATCTCCCCCTCGGGAAAAAAAGCCCTACAATACTTCAGGGAAGGCAGCAAACATTGCCATCTGCATGGTAGCAGTATAAGACCAATGCAGCTGGGGGAAGAAACACAAAACATCCTCTCTGGGGGCAGGGGTATGAATTAAAAGATAAAGGTTTGGAGACGAAAAATCACTAAGAATCTTCACCCCTAAAACCCACAGACACAGTGCCTGCTTCAGGCTGAGGTTAAATCAGATCAACAGAGAATTTCCTCTCCCCCCCCCCCCACCCTATCACGAGGTCAATAAATGCTGACTAATAGTAACAATCATCTAGTTCGGGGAGAGGGACAGACAGGAGGCACACTGCTAAATAAGAATCTGACACTGAGCGAGACGCAACATTGACAATTCTTTAGTAACACAGTTTCCACCCAAAATATAAGTTAAATTAGAGAAATTTGAAAACTGTGGTACACTGAAGGCAAACATAATAATAATAATGCGACTCAAACTCAGTTCAATTCCTGACTAGATTAACACAAACCCTGTACTAAAGTCCTGTCAGAAGAATATGTATGCCCGTTTCCAGGCATAAAGCTCTTTACATCAGTGTCTACTGTCTTACACAACAACATGGATGGATCTCAAATGCTTTCGCTAAGTGAAAGAAGCTAGACCTAACAGACTCGGAGTTGTATAATTCCATTTGTATCATGTCTAGAAATGGAAAAACTACAGAGAAAGAGAATAAATCGATAGTTGCCGGGACCTGGAGCCTGGGGAGGGGATATGGGCTAATTTGTTCTATATCTTGATTACATTGTTGTTTTTACAACTGTATATATTTGCCAAAACTTGCAAGATTGCACACTAAAAAGTGCAAATTTTACTGTTTGAAAATTGTACTCTAAAAAGAAGTGTAAGTGATCATAAAATACATCACAGGCTTAAGAACAGACTTTGTTTTTAAAAAATATAAGTATTACAGTAAATGTACATATAATTTTGAGATAGATCTTTATTTCAAAATGTCAGTATGTGGGGAATAAAAGGTAATTCTTAGAAAAGAGGATGCATGAGGTGGTATCTATTTTCAAGAATCACAAAGTGCAATTAGCATGTTAATGACTGTACAAAGAAAAACTAGAGAATTTTTTGGCCTGTGTGCACTTTTTTTTAAATAATTTTTTATGTTAATTTAATTTTTGAGAGAGAGATAAAGCATGAGCAGGGGAGGGGCAGAGAGAGAGGGAGACACAGAATCCGAAGCAGGCTCCAGGCTCTGAGCTGTCAGCATACAGCCCAACACAGGGCTTGAACCCACAAACCATGAGATCATGACCTGAGCCAAAGTTGGAAGCTTAACCGACTGAGCCACCCATGTACCCTGGCATGTGTACACTTTTAAAGGCAATACCTTTTCATGGATCACACACTGAAAAAGATGACCTACCAGTTTTGAAACTTTGAAGAATTTATTGCTGTATATGTCTGAGATTTTCAAATAAGCCATGTTAGATAAGTGCAATTATTTATATACATTGTCAGTGAAGAAAAGCAATATAGGCTCCTCCCCTTGTCAAATGGGTGGTTGAGTTGGGAGAATTGACCAGTAGAAATGTATTCTCTCATTGTTAACATTATGATAGCTGTATGAAAATGGTTTGTCCCCCAAACCTGTAGCTGTATCTCAGGAAGTTGTGCTAAGAAAGCCCCAGGTGGAAATAACAAATGGTCAATGCCAGGCAGGGCTGGCTACATAAAGTGCAGGGTCTACTGTGAAAAATGAAAACATGGAGGTGTTGTTCGACAAGCAGGAAAGAAAAAGCTGTCCTCAAAAGTACTACAAGAAAAAACTCTTCCCCTTTTTCCACAGTCTCTCTTTTTCACTTTCTTCAGTGTTTTTTACTTGCTATTTAACGTCCTTTCCTTTTGCACAGGATACCCTCCTGGTGAATGTAGATCCTCATACATGTCTCTGAACTCTGACTCCAGACCCCACATAGGCATGTTCATGCAACAAGGGAATTGGTTTCTCTTTTCCATGGCTGGCCACCCCAGTCCCCAGAGGTTGGGCAATCCTGGAGGGATTGCAACACAGAACACCCTGGTCCCTGGTTTGGAAATGGGCAAGAGTCACCTGCCTAACATGCCATGGTTCCGGTAACCATGGATGGAGATGGCCACTGCTGTGCCCACCTGGGAGAGATCCCACCTTACACTGTATAGACTCCTGTGATGTTAAACACACAGATTCCCTGCTTCACTCATGAAACTTCTTGTTCACTAAGTGTCTTGACTGGGGCTGAGAAATCTGCATGTTTAAGAAGCTGTGCAAATTATTTTGATGTGCAGCCACATCTGGGCGTAAGATATTACACGTGTGAATTTGAGGAGAGGCTGCTACAAGGGTGAGTTTGGAGAAGGTCTGATTACATTAAGTTGGCATCTGAGGTGAGAGTATTTTTCTGAATCTTTATTTGGGAGCAGAATTCAGCTGAATTCAGCCATTTTAAAAACGTAAAAAAAAAACTTCACACTTTATTTCTTGTAAAAGACAAAGAATTGGAAAGAGGGAGTAAGAGAATATTTAGAATTTGTTGTCAGAGAAGTACCTTAAAGGTGAATTCACATAAAAGTTCCTTAGAAGCAAAGTAATCTCACAAGAAGCAAGAAATATTAGCAAACTTATGGAGGAAGCAGATGGGCCTGCTCACTTGAACGGTACAAAAGTAAATGTACACATCATCACATCCATATGAAACCAGATTATTTCCAAAGTAACCAACGAAGCAAAACACTGACATTTTTCACACACTTTTGTCACAATCATTTCAGCATCATTATCTGTAGACAATTAACCAGTTTTAAAATATGAAAAGGGATAATACTTTAAAATGTCCAAATGTTTTTGATAGAGAAAACAATTTCTTAAGCTTTTAAAGTTACTCGAAGATAATAAAATTGTAATAATCTGTTGTTATGTCCAAGTAACTTGTACATACACAGATAAGTAGCATAATTTGCATTTTACCAACCTCTACTTCAATTCTTCTTTCATACATCTCAAAGGAACATCTATCTGAACAAAAATATGATCTTGCTACTATCTTAATATAAATATGTCACTGGCTGTCTAGGGTATTCAGCACAATTGTCAGTTATTTAGTATGGCATAGAAGAACTTTAGAATTTGGCTGCTGCATTTGCCACTGTCTCCTCCACCATCAGTTGTTTATAGCTTCCAGGCTCTCTGGACCGCTTGCTTTCATATAAGTTGCTTTGTGCCTTCACCACTAGATTAATTTTCATTCTTTGAGCCTGTGCATAAATGTTACGTCTTTGGAAAAGCCTTGCCTGGGCTGTTGTAGACTTCATTAGATGCTCTTTTAGAAGAGAAGCAGGGGAAGAGGGAGAAGGGACAATTGCGGTGGCATAGGGAAAAGAACCCAGGACAGGTGTCTGGAATGCTCCTGATGATCCTGGTTTTGCAACTATTTTGTCTTTGATCTTAAAAATGCCACTTCATCTTCTCTCTTTTGGTTACATCATTGATTAAATGAGAAAGATGGACCCGATGACCTGTAAATTGCTTTCTAATTCTTATGACTGTTTGCTTCAATGGAGTTAAGAGTGAGGAGGGGGAGGAAATGAAACTGAAGACAACATGGAATAGGGTAGCAAAGCAGTTTCAGACTTTGGACTTTCTTAAGAGACTGGGGACAGAGAAGAGAAGAGGTAAAAGTATGTACAAGCAGTGAGGCTACGTTGAAAAAAGTGGAAGCTATCCAACAGGAGGAATCCTAACTTCTCCCATCACAAAATGTTTGTGATTTAAAGAAGACAGAGGATGAAATGGCAACCCATACCGAATAGTCTTGAGAGTGAAAAGTAGTGGAGATAGAACAAAAATCAGAGATGACACGTACCAAATATTTACTGAGCATCTACCAAGCGGGACATTCTGTTCCAGGCTATGGAGGCCACCACAGTGAAGGGAACAGGCAAGTCAACCTTGGACCCTCCCCTTACGGAGCATCATTAAGATTATCAAACAGTAGTATTGGTTTTATAGCATGAATTTCTGGAAGGCCCAAATGGCTGAGATTATAATTTGCTTCAACAGTGCTCAGCAGCTGGCTATTGGGGAAGAAAAGGCCATTCGTTTATCCTAAGGATTTGGTGAAGAAACTGTTCAGAGATGAGGCATTTTAGGACGGTTGTCAGTTTTATTTAACACACAGACCTAGTTACTTGGAAAGACAAATGAAGCCTAAATATAAGAAGTCACAGATTGAGGTCAAGACGAGAGTGAAGAGTGAATATTTTCTAGTTACGATATTCAGTTACAAATGACTCAAATTTATGATTTTAAGCAAGCTAAGCATAACAAAAATATATAATACGCAAGGCAAGAGGCCAGCATTCAAAAAGCAATGATATTACAGCTAAATGAAAATTATTAACTCCAGTTGTACACTTGATTACCCTTGAGCAGTTTCAATTGATTTGGGTAAGACCCACAGATGAGGAAATCTGAGATTTTATCCTGCATTTTTGGCTCAATTTAGAGTCCTCACGGAGACACCAAAGTGTGAGTCCAAAAGACTAGATAACAATGCATGAGATAGTTTTTGAGTTGTTGGTTTCTTTATGTTCATAAAAATATTCTCGATGATTTGGTGAGAAAAACAAAGAAAAATTAATTTGGCGATATAACAGAAATGTGCTAACTTAAAAAATAATAGATGAAGAAATATTTTTAGACATTTAATCTCTTGAATGTCAGTTGTTAAGCCCTTGGAACTCTTTATATGATCTGAAGATAAATCAAGTGCAGCAGCACTCACAGGACTTATCAGTGCACTGAAAAGCATGACTTGGCAATTTGTATTAATTAGTTGTTGCATTTAATCCAGAGAAGTGGATATTGTTGGGGACCCCAAACAATAATGATTTACTAGGAGAAAAATAAAGCAAAGGGGGTAGAACACTTGATTAGTTCGGCAAAGGAAATTACTTTTAGTGAAACACAATTAAACAATAGTACAGAAAAAAATCATTCCAAGACATGTTCTTTTCACTTAAAAAGATTGATTTGCTGTATATTTGTGATTCTATAAATTCTTACTAAAAGTAATCCTCAGTCTTCCAATTTTTTTGTTATTGTTGAAAGTGTTACTGGATATCAAGCTGAAGCATCAATGACTTGATTAAAACTAGACCAAGGGCTGCTGTAAAGGGAAGTCATTTGATTATTCCTCCTGAAATGATGGCAGATTTTAATGTATGCAGGGCAACATTATGGACAGGATATCCCATACATGTATATAAGTATTTGCTTTTGTGGAAACTGGAAATTGAGGCAATATCTAATTAGTCATGACAAGAGTGACTGATACATATGGCCTGGTATCCAGGCCAAGCAGGGACTTCACTAAACACTTGAACTGGTGCACAGAATCACTTAATGGCAGTGAAGAATCCTGTTGGAACAAAAGCTGTGCTACCGAAAACTGAAATTGTTTTGAGTTGCATGCAATAAGATTTCTTGAAGGTATTTTGCTAGTAAATTCAATTTTATTCTTGAGGTTATTTTTTTTAATTTTATTTTTTATTTTTTAAAATTTACATCCAAATTAGCATATACTGAAACAATGATATTCTTGAGGTTATTAAAGGGAAGAATAAAATACATATAAAAAAATCTGTGTCTCTGTTTACATGCAACAGCTGTTCATTGAGATCTGTTCTTGGCTAATTGTTAAAAATTTATTTTGATGGTGTGATATTTAAAAAACTCCCACATACCTGACTATGCTCCGAATCAGAGCCCCAAGATGATGAAACACTGTGTTGCTGTGCAGCTACAGATTAATTCTTGGACAGATTTTTCTGCTTCACTACCTCTTTTGCTGGTGCCAAAAATAATTGCTGATTTTGCCAAGTTGTGTCTTTATCACCTGTCAAAGATCTCAGTGCACTGTCATGTGGCATCTAAGGTAAGCGCGCATTTACTGTTGACTTTACTTTTCTCACTGCACTGGGCTCATGAAGCTTATTTCATTGGCCTTTGTCATCTGTTGTATGAGATGAGCTTTAAGTCCATGTGATGTTTCTATTTTGTTCTCATTTGCGTTTTCAAATGTGAATTCTTAAAGCCACCTAAGAATTAGAAACCAGAACAGCAGTC
The DNA here is from genome assembly GCF_023721935.1 of Panthera uncia. NCBI lineage: Eukaryota > Metazoa > Chordata > Mammalia > Carnivora > Felidae > Panthera > Panthera uncia. The sequence goes on from NC_064810.1 coordinate 40,243,902, forward strand.
TATTTTCACTGCCACTTAGCCATCTTTTGCTTTTCAAGCACATCAAACTACAACCAAAGCAAAAAAAAAAAAAAAAAAAAAAAAAAAAAAAAAGAGATGAGAGAAACTGAATTCTGGACAAGATCCAGAGGGTTTTCTGCCCAAGGCTCCAAGAGACAATGTTGGACACTACTGTGATTCACATCCTGGAAGTATTGATTCGGTGCAACTGGTAAATATTAAGTATATGCTTTTGTGGATTAAATCTTAGCTCTTGTTCCAGCATTACTTAATAATCATTTGGATTGGCTTGTTTGGGAAAACATCTAAATAAAACACAGCACTATATGCAAGGATAAAAACCTCAGAATCAGTCGTGCTTTTCTTTTCTAGTGTCAGATTTAAAAGGGCTTCATTTAAATTTATATTTGCAAATGTAATGAAAGTATAAATACATTTTATACTAACATTTTGTAGAAATACATCAGCTTTTTCCAATTATTTTCTGCACCCACACCATTATAAAGTATAATATATGAAATGGCATTCCTGGCTTTCTAGTATTCTGGGATTCAAACATAAGAATTCTGAAATGAAAATCACTTATTTACATTAAATGATAGTAAAATGTATAAGTCACTTTGATTATACAATCCAAAGAGGGATAGAAATAAATAATACACCTACTTAAGCTTCTGCTATTTTTTTCAGGTCATTAATTTTTAATTATCTAAGATGTTCAGTCACTATAAAGGAATTAAAAATATATTTTATATCTGGGTAATTGGTAATATCAAAAGTGCTTTTCTGCACTAAAATTCAGTAGGTGAGATGAGATATATTCCCTTTTACACACTAAGATGCGACATTTTTTCCCATTATACGTGATGAAAGAAAATATTGAAATTACTCTTTTGCTCCTGTTTGCAAACGTATTAGATTGATACAGTTGATTTTTATGAAGAGTAGATCTCGAGTTTTGCAATCTATAACTGAAATAGCTAATCAATCACTCAGAAAGTAGTTCTGTGTGAGGAATGACAAAGCAGAACTGATACCAAAGCTTACGTGATTTGATGAACACATTTTGAGGGTTTGCTCTCTTCACCTCCCAGAGCGTGGACAGAAGGGGAGGATTTGCACAAGTCCAATGGAGAGGACTTTTAGAGGAGGTGCCTGGCCTGAGGGATTTCACCTGGGATGTCCCAAAGGCAAGCACACACACCCAGTGCCTTTGCTGCACCTATCGAGATTAGAATTATTTACTGTGAACTATAGAAAGTATAAACAAATAATAGTTTTAAAAACAAAAAGCTATATATATGTATACGTATACATGTATGTGCACACACATGCCTACACATACCTGTGCATGCCCACATACACAGATGTACAATTTTGTGAGTTATATCTCTGCGATATGTAGTCATGGTTGATTTTTTTTTTCCTTTGTTTGAATTGGAACTATTTGAGCCTTCTCATTTTGTGGATTTGTGGTGGCTTCCCACTTGGAAAAGAAGAGTGGGAGATAAAGAAGCCCAACCCTAGATTCTGATTTCTAGAAGGTGTTCTCCAAGGCTTCTAGCTCCACTGTCAGCGTTGTTCTCTTTGTTCATCCCTATCACCTTTGGGGACTGGAGAGCTTTTGCAGTCTCCTTCCTGCTCTTGGGCCCAAAGGTTGTTTTAAGTTTTGGACACTAAAACAGTTTTCGGTCCAGGTTTGTGGTTTCTTTGGAAATAAAACCCTTTCAAAACTAGGACACTTTGAAGTTATTTCCTGCCATCCAGCTTCATGTGCCAGTAACCACATCCAAGTTTTTTCTACACATAATTCTCAAGCATGATTTCTTCCTTTTGTTCTCATCCTCATTTCTCTCTTTCTCTCTTCCCTCCTCATCCCCTATTCTCTTTTCTTCTCCTTCTTAATAGAAGACAATTTAAGGCTATTAAAAAAAAAAGAAAAGGTAGTCTTGTGTGGGCACGTAACACCCTTTTTTTTTTTTTTTTTTTTTCTCCCCCTTTTTTTTTTTTTTTTTTTTTTTATTTTTGGGACAGAGAGAGACAGAGCATGAACGGGGGAGGGGCAGAGAGAGAGGGAGACACAGAATCGGAAACAGGCTCCAGGCTCTGAGCCATCAGCCCAGAGCCTGACGCGGGGCTCGAACTCACAGACCGTGAGATCGTGACCTGGCTGAAGTCGGACGCTTAACCGACTGCGCCACCCAGGCGCCCCTATTTTTTAATATATGAAATTTACTGTCAAATTGGTTTCCATACAACACCCAGTGCTCATCCCAAAAGGTGCCCTCCTCAATACCCATCACCCACCCTGCCCTCCCTCCCAACACCCTTAATCTGATCATCTGATCATTGCTACCAGATTCAGTACTTGAATCAATTGAGAAATATTAACGGGCCTTTGTCACTCAAATTATTTTTTTTTCAGTTTTATCTAACACTTGACCTCTAACAATCTTCTTTTCCAAACTGTAGAGCCCTCGATCTCATCATGAAAGCCAGTCAATCTGGATAGTCAATCACTGTCCAGAGTTCATTTCTGTCTCCTAATATGTTTTTGGAGGCAACGAATAACCAAAGTACACTGTGACTCTTTCCAGTCATTTCCTCTAAAATCACTTGTCTAGTTGTCACATGGTCTTACTCCTAAGGTATCTTGGGCCTCCATTTTATAAATGTTTAACATGGCAGAACAGGGGGCTCCAGTCATAAGGCCTACATATATCTGTGTCCTCACCACCTGCCACCAACCCATTAAGTCAATTTTACACATTTAGATTTTCTTGTACCAATTTATGTTTTGTTGTAGTTAATGCTAGTTGGTAAATGTCAGCTCTGTTATTTTAGTGAACTGGTAAAATGGAAGTTAATTGCCGTGCATATCGTGTTCAGTTGATGACAGGAAAGGGGTGGGGATTTTGTTTCACACGGTCACTCAGTGACTTAGGCTCCTTCAGCTCCTGGAGTCTCAGTGTTTTGCTGGATCTTCTGCATCTGGCTGACAGATGGAAAAGTAGGTAATGACAACTCATGGGGGCTTTTTATGACCCAAGACTAGAAATGACACATATTGAGAAATGTTTGCCCATTTCTTTTGGTCAAAATGCAGACCACATCTCCTCTTCTGAAAGGAAATCTGTATATCCAGGGGAAGAAAAATGAATGGATGGTCTAAGAAGTTAGTGTCTACTGCAAGTATGAATTAAGCTTTATTTTTCTTTATTGGAGTTTGCATTATCTAAAAAACTTCTAAGTCATAGATTTGCGACAAATTATCTTTTTCTTAAAAAGGCAAAGTATTGTCGATACATTCACTTTCATCATAGGAATTTCTTAATCACTTAAAACAAAGAGGTCAACAAATTACACACCAGGGTTTGACTGCTTATTTTTGTAAATAAAGTTTCATTAGATCAGAGCCATTCCCTTTTGTTCACATATTGTCTATGACCACTTTCAATCTACAATGACAACATTGAGTAGTTCCAACATGGAGACCTTGTGGTCCACAAGGCTAAAATATTTACTTTAAGAAAAGCTTATGGATCCCTGATTTAGAAAATACAAAATTAGCTTTGCATATATCTGCTTAGGACAGTGAATGAAAAATGTTGTTTTTTTCCATAGATGATCTTTTCATTGATCTCAAGCCAACCTCAGTAATATTTTGTTTAAGGAACCAAATGATGATTTAGTTTCTTTTTAACTTGACAACACCATTTTCAATTCTTAAGCATTGGCAAATTAGATGTTTCATGTAGGAAATAACATTTAATTATAAAATCAATGTGATTTTGGCAAAATCCCAGACAGGAACTTCATTTCTATCTCTTTCTTCATTTGATTAAGATGCAATAAAACAGAAAGATATTAGCAAAATAAGCATTACCAAACCTCAAAAGAGAAATGATGATTAATTTTTGGACAATGAAAATTCTGGATTGTTTGATATATCAGGAATGGTCTGTGAATTAGGAGTTTATCTTGTGAGCAGATTTAATGATAATACTCGGTTTGCATTGAAACTTGTTTTCCCTTAATTTTCATGATTATGATGTGTATACATCATCCCTAATATATAATTCTAAAAATTGGCAGACCAATGCCACTGCATAGGTAAGCTGGTTTGAATGAGAACTAGAAACAAGGCATCTGACATTGGATTCATTGTGGTTTCCACTGTGAGGCAGCTTTTTTTTTTTAATTTTTTTCCAATATTTACTTATTTTTGAGAGACAGAGACAGAGCATGAGTGGGGGAGGCGCAGAGAGAGAGGGAGACACAGAATCCGAAGCAGGCTCCAGGCTCTGATCTTTGGCACAGAGCCCAACGCGGGGCTCGAACCCAGGAACCCTGAGATTATGACCTCAGCTGAAGTTGGACACTTAACCGACTGAGCCACTCAGGCACCCCTGTGATGCAGCTATTTTTAAATTAACTAGTCGTGGGTTTTTAGTTAATTTCCCAAATAGTTACAATTTTTCAACTTGTTGTTCTACTCTTTGATGAAATGAAAATTCTGCCTTCACACTGAGCTAGGAGCTTTCCATGTATTGTCTCATTTACTTTTTCACAATATTTGACTTGTGCATTAGTATCATTATTATCTGAAGAAAAAGTGGACTTGAAGAAGATAAGTAACTTGTTTAAGCATACATAGAGGAAAAAAGGTCCTTATGTCTATCACTTTTTCTGGCTATAGTTTTTTGTTTTGTTTTGTTTTTGTCTTGTTTTGTTTTGTTTGCACTAACAAGTGTTTTGAAAGACACAGAGGAAAGTGAGATGGATAGGCAGGTAAAATAGGAGGAAACCTATCAAATTGGGTGGCTGTAGAGAGCCTCTCTGAAAAGTGATATTTATCTTGAGACCTAAAGTGAGCAGTCAGCCATAAGAAACTCAATAAGTTCTTTCACAACAGAAGTCATACCAAGTGGAATGACCTTTAAAAAAAATAAGTTGTGTTTTGCATTCTAATGAACACTATTATAGTTTCTTTTCTTTTCTTCTATTAAGCATATCCATTAAGTTTTTACTTCTAGAAATTGTACTTTTTTAGTACTAAAATAGTCATCTGTCTCATTTATAGATGTCACATATATGGTAAAATTCTTCATCGCTTCATCTGTTTTGGCTTAGAACATTTTAATCCAAGTTGCAATAAAGTTTTTTTCTGATAACCCCCAAATTTTGAACACTGGTGGTTTATTTCTATTGTCTATTTTTTCTCTTTGTTTTTGATAATTTATTTCTGTCTTGTCATGCCTAGTAATTTTTCACTGAATGTCAACCATTGTGTAAGAATTGTAGAGACTCTGAATGACGTTACTTTTCTTCAGAGAAGATTTAATATTCAACTATTAGGCAAGTAGCACATGAGTGGAACACCTTGATCTAATTTCAGACTGAGATTTTTCTAAACTCAGGTGTCAGGCTTTCCCAGGGCTGGTCTACTTCTGCTTGGCTTTTAGTCCTAATGGATTTATATCTCAGTGTTCTCAACTGGGCCCTTAAGGGCTCCTCCTTTTTGGTGGACAGCCTAGTAGTGTCAGATTGTTAAACATTCTTATAGTACTTTAGCCTGTATCAACCATTTTTCTTCTAGTTTCTTGTCTTTTTGCCCATTCATGCAAAGATTAAGAGTTTGTCACAGACTTAAGGGAAAACATATATCAAATGACATTTCTTCATGACTCCTTTTTCTCCCAGTTTAGCCTTTCAAATCCCTGCTGCCATGGTGATCATAACCTCTAATAGTCTGCCCTTTCTACCTCAGTGAGTGGGCCACACACTTTATGATGGTGTTTTTTGTCCAGCCTCTATGTTCTGATCCTGGATATTTGAAAATATCCAAAGTGGAAAAAAATCAGTGGTAAATGGAAAGCTTTTTTCATTGCATTTCCATTATCTTCAGAATCATGGCCTCTCAAATCCTGGCCTCCTTGTCTACTCCAAGACTCCTTCAAACTGCTATTTGCTTGTTTGTTTTAATTTTAGCCAGCTTTAATGGCTTCTTGACAGAAGAGTCTAATACAAGTTAATCATAGGCAGCAGCAGAAGACAGAAAAGTCACCCTGGGTTTGAATTTCCTGTCTACAGTAATAAATGTGTTTACCTCGGCATTTAAAAAATACCTCAATATAGGTTTTCTTTCCTTGAATGGGGATAATGATAGTTTATGAGATTGTTGTGATGATTTAAACACACACACATGCATACACACACACACACACACACACACACACACACACATAGCAAAGCACTTGGTATGTAATAATGAAGCAAGAAATGTTGGTTCTCTCCTTTTCTTCTGCTGTTTTATTCAAAGGTCATATTTTTGACTGTTCATTGATCCATATTTATCAGGCTAGTGACATTTCCATGATATATGTAATAAGTTTTGGATGATGACAGAGAAGAAATAAATATGCAGAAAGTATAACATGCATGGATATATTCCAAGAAAATACATTTCATCTGCATAACAGGTACTGTCTCAAACATTAAATTTTTTATGAATTTATATTATGTTGTTTTCACTATGAGCTACTTAGAATAATATAACTTAACATTAAATAAAACCAGAACAAGTACATAAGAGAAAACATAATAAAATGACTTAACTTTATTTTATTCAGGTATTCAATGATTGGTAAAGAGAAAGAGATATGCAATACATTTCTGTGTGCTAAGATCTACACAAAATAGGTGAAATGATGTAAACTAAATTTTGTGAAAATACAAGTATATTTTAAGTGCATTTGTAGTGTTGGCTGCTGTGTCATTCAAATAATATTACTAATGTTTTGTGGTCACATGAGTATTATTATATTTATTTATATTTAATAAAGTCACCATTTATAGAATTCTATCATAACTGGTAATCATCTCTTCATTTGCTCTCTCTCATTGTGAATTCCCAAAATACAGTGCTGTAGATGTATTTTCAGTGTAGCTGATTACTTATCACTCCACCTTTCCAGGGCTTGCAGCCTAGCAGATCAATGAGAAACTCATTGCCTTGAAAGAGATTAGCTGATAGGTTTGTCACCGGAACAATTCGCTCTAGTCAAGAAATGTGTAAAATTAATAGATTGCTCTCAAAATTCCATTTAAGAATTGAACAATTTAATCATTATAGTCTCTATTTTCTTTGGAAAGAATATGAACTAAATATAAATCCAAACATTAATTTAATAGATTTGAGGAAACTAAAAGCCACAGAGAAGAAAAGCAACGCAGATACAGGTCAAAAGTTCACCTTTCCTGATAGACAATGCGTATTAAGTCAAGTGATCATTGGGATTGATCAAATTAGGCCAGTCACCCTAGATGTGACCACACAGTTCTACCCGGCCTCAAGTTGCTGAAGGTTTAGTGTAATAGCCCAGAAGAAAGGGGTGGTCAGTTGTACACAAAGGCATGGCGAATAAGCCCAATAATAGCAGTTTTCAGAATTTTGTATTTTTCATATACCAATAAAATCATAAAGAAGTTTTTAGACTGATATATGTTTATTTTGTCAAAGAAGGAAAATCATTTTTTAAAAAATAAAAGACACTAAAATATTTTCAACCATAATTTATTTCAGAAAAAAATAAGGACATTTTTTAAAAACAAAATATAAGGAAGAAGCAACCTAAAAAAACAGACTATTGAGTAAAAAATAGTGAACTAGCTGGCAATCTTACATGTACATTCACACACACACACACACACACACGAGGTGCATCCATAGTTCACTGCCATTACTTTAATTTTGAGGACTATCGAAACAAGGGCAGAGAACTGCCTAAGCCGTAGAACGTTATTGACAGATTAGCTTTAATAGGATTTTTATAGTCTTCTTTGGAGACAAGGGGTGTTCTCATGTTATTATTTCATTTAACTCTCTTTACCACTGTTAAACTTTTGATACCTGACATCTTCTAGCTTCTCCGCTGAATCCTTTCAAGTTATTATTCTAGTGTGTTTTATTTGTTTTGTTTTTCTTTGACACTGAGCATTAATATGTAGCACTTAAAAATTTTTGAAGTTCTGTGTGTGTTTAAGAATGGGAAAGAAATGTTACAGTAAGTCCCCCTTTTATCTCTTAAGCCTGTAACTCTGTTTTCCAATCCACTGGTCATCTGACTATGTGGTTGGTCTTTTAACCAGTTTCCATGACAGTTGAACGTAAATAAAGTGCTGCTTCCACGCTCACCCGAGAAGTTGCTGTGTTATAAACATATATTTTATGCTTTAGGAAATTATTCCATAGATGAACCACCTGTGAGCAAACATTCATTTGAAAAAGTGCTGGCTTCTATGGGGCTCCTGGGTGGCCCAGGCCGTTGGGCGTCTGACTTCGGCTCAGGTCGTGATCTCACAGTTCGTGAGTACGAGCCCCGCGTGGGACTCTGTGCTGACAGCTTAGAGCCTGGAGCCTGCTTCTGATTCTGTGTCTCCCTCTCTCTCTGCCCCTCCATGCTCATGCTCTGTCTCTCTCTCCTTAAAAAACCTTAAAAAAATTAAAAAAAAAAAAAAAGAAAAGAAAAAGTGCTGGATTCTAAATCTGCCTCAATTCGACGTTCATTTGACATCTTGTAAAATGAGGATATTAATTTTTGTTTTTTTTGTTCGTGGTGGTGTGTTGAAATATTTGAATTAGTTGCCAACACTTCCAAATTGGGAGTTTTCATATAACATTCCAGATTCCAGGCTTTAAAAATTTTTTTTTAATGTTTATTTATTTTTGAGAGAGACAGAGTGTGAGTGGGGGAGGGGCAGAGAGAGAGGGAGACACAGAACCCCAAGAAGGCTTCAGGCTCTGAGCTGTCAGTACAGAGCCCAACTTCAGGCTTGAACCCACCAATGGTGAGAGCATGACCTGAGTCCAAGTCAGACATTTTACTGACTGAGCCACCCATGTGCCCCATAAGGCGTTTTTTTGTTTTGTTTTGTTTTGTTTTGTTTTGAAAATTCAGTTTACTTCACCTCTCTGTGCCTCAGTAACCTGGTCTATGAAACAGGAATGATGATGGCACCCCTCTCACAAATACCACTCATTTGGAAATTGATGGAATGGTTTGTGTATGATGTTGTGAGGCTTAATGAACTGTTGCCTATCAAGTAATGAGTGTAGTTCTGGCACGTAGTCAATGTTCCACTGATGCTGAAGACTGATCATGCTCAGCACCATGTCTGAAATCGAAGGACCAGGGTGTCCCCCTTTTCTCTGGTTTCTGAGGTTGGGCACCTGACCCATGAGTCTCTGGGTCTCAGTGTTTGCTAAGTTGGTTGGCAGTGCTGAACAAGTGTATAAGGTGGGCAGGGGGTAGCCAGTGAAGACCCTCCTGCTGCACATCTACAGACAGAATGGGCAGTGTTGGAATTTTGTCCTCCTTTGCTTGGGCATGGGACAGAATCTGTATAGAATATGACCCCAAACTGAGCAAAACCTGTAACAGATTTAGGGGCGCCTGGGTGGCTCAGTCAGTTAAGCATCTGACATCGGCTCAGGTCATGATTTCTCAGTTTGTGAGTTCAAACCCCACGCAGGATTCTGTGCTGACAGCTCAGAGTCTGGAGCCTGCTTCGTTCGGATTCTCTGTCTCCCGCTATCTCTCTGCCCCTCCCCCGCTTGTGCTCTGTCTCTCGAAAATAAATAAATGTTAAAATTAAAAAAAAAAAAACTAACAGATGTAAAAAAATTAACAAAACAAAGCTATGTTTTCTGACTGTAATGCTGACTTAGAAATAATTTATAGATGCTATGTGTATATATATGTTTATATTATATAGTTAAACAGACTATTTAAAAATTTTTTTTAATGTTTACTTCTGAAAGAGAGAGAGAGAGAGGGAGAGACAAAGGGAGAGAGAGAGAGAGAGGGAGAGACAAAGGGAGGGAGAAAGAGAGAGAGAGGGAGAGAGAGAATGCAAAGCAGGCTCCAGGCTCCGAGCTGTCAGCACGGAGCCCAATGTGGGGCTGGAACCCACAAACCACGAGATCATGACCTGAGCTTAAGTCAGATGCTCAACCAACTGAGCCACCCAGGTGCCCCTAAACATAGACTATTATAAATATATATATATATACACACATATATATATATATACACACATATATATACATATATATACACATATATATGTATATATATATATATTTATATGCATTACATCTGTATAAAGTCATATGTCTGAAACCCCAAACAACCATGTTAGTAAACACTTAGGTTAAAGAAGAAATGATCAAAAAATATATAAAGTATTTATAAATATTCCACTATGGTTTTCAAAGAATTTTTGAAAATATTATATTAAAATTTATGTATAGGGACAAAGATCCATAAAGAGTTGAGTCAATTTTCAAAAATAAGAGAAAGTGAAGAAACCATAGAGTGATTATCCATCATATCAGACATTTATAAAACTCACTACACATCTATCATTTTAAAACAATGTAATACTGTCCTGGTTATAGACAAATACACGTAGAACAAAACAGAGAGGTCAGGATCAGAGTGCTGTGTGAGAAGAGAGATATGCGGTACAAGCACCATTCATTGGGACTAGATGGAGTGTTTTGTATATGGGCCAATGCTGGTACACTAATTGGAGCAAAAGGAAGCTCTTTAAAAAAAAACAAAACAAAAACAAAGAATCTCAACTAAGATGGATTAAGAGAAAATAAAGTTATACAACTAAAAGATGGGCACACAGGAGAATAATTCTGTCCATTTGTGTTACAGGAAGTTTTTCTTAACGAGACCCTAAAACAAATAATAAAAAGTTGGATTTTGTTACATAAAAATAATTTTACAATAAAGGTCATCAAGTAGCATTTTTAAATAAATATCACCACAGATTTTTGCATGAATGGAATCAAGTAGGTATTAAATATCTAGATGTACTAGGTACATATACATACTATCTAGAATACTAAAGGAATTTGTAAAATAAACCAAATAAAACCAAACGAAACAAAACCAAAATACAGGAAACACATTAGGAAAGTAGCTAAAATTAATAGTTAATAGTTAAAATTGGCAAAAAGTTAAATGACTACGTGACACACAGGGGGAAGTTCTGAATGGTTAACGAATAGAGAAATTCTGTGAATAAATGGGGCTGTGCAATTAAAACAACGAGGTGTACATGCTCTCTAGCTAAGATTAGCAAAAACCTTCATGTTGATCAGTACCAATTATTGGTGAGAATGTGGTAAAAAATATTCAGTGTTGGTGCTGTAGGAACTGGAATGGTCCTTCTACAGAAATGTACAATTATTAATGAGATTAATATTCATGTAGCCAACACTCAAGCATTCTGTTCTTCACAAATTAACGGTCACAGAATGCATAAGGGGGACTCTTTCAGGACATTCTCGGCAGCACAGATTGTAGTATTAGGGATCTGAAGACTATTTAGGTGTTCATCACTCTGAAAATTAATATGTAAATAGTTGTGTAGGCATTTTTCATCAGTAGGCATAGCTTTTTCCCAGTTCTTGCTCTTCGCTAGACAGGGCTTATTTCTGTGGCCCTAATTCCTACAGAGAGGTTCTTGACACGGTCCTGGAACCTGCCAGATTTCCCTGATGTCTGAATTCTGATAAATACCACTCCTTTCCCAGTCTTATTCCAGGCCCAAGAGGGGCGTAGCAATCTCCAGCTGTCTTTTTGCTAGTGCTCTCCTCTGGCTAATCCCTGCTTTGTTTCACTGTCCTCATTTTCCTTCTCAGCTTTTCTATCATTCGTCTAATTCTTTATGCTGAATTTCTTACCTGAAATACTAGACTGGTTTTCTGATTGGAATCTGACTGATAAGGTATTTGGGCGGATCCCAGGATACGGGACCCTGCAAGTAATACTGAGACTGAGAGACCCATCTGCCGCACCTTTAACATGGTGATAACTTCCTTGCGAATGGAAATTGAAATTATAGTAATCCATGAGAGGCAGAAAGGAGCATTAAGGCTACAGGGGCTTGAGGTGAAAAACACTGGTTGAAAGCAAGTATTTGGAAGATTGAGTAATGGCTTCATGTAACCATCATGGAAACGGTTCTGGCTACAAGGGTGCAGCTGTTTCCTTTCTCTTTCTTTCTTTCTTTCTTTCTTTCTTTCTTTCTTTCTTTCTTTCTTTCTTTCTGTTTATTTATTTCCGAGAGAGAGAGAGAGAGAGAGAGCAAGGGAGGGGCAGACAGAGAATGAGACACAGAATCTGAAGCAGACTCCAGGCTCTGAGCTGTCAGCACAGAGCCCGGCCAGGGAAGGGGGTCTTGAACTCCCGAACCAGGAAATCCTGATCTGAGCTGAGTGAAGGTGGATGCTAACCAACTGAGCCACGCAGGAACCTCGGACTACAGCAGTTTCTAACAGTGATGGAGAGTTTACAGAAAGAAAAGAAGCTCAAGGCTAGATATCTTTCTTGCTCTTGGTCACACTATGGTATTCAGAGATTTGAATTATTAGCACATTCCAGAGACCATCACACAGGTCAGTTATATTGATGATATTCAGTTTGTTCCTGGGGAGCAGCAAGAAGCAAGCACCCAAATGCTTTAATGAGATACTACATGGTGTCAGATACTGGGAGATAAACACCACAGACATTCAGGTCCTTGCCACTGAGATGTCATGTCCACGGGTCTCCTAGACTGGGGCATATTGAGTTATTTCCTCTAAAGGGAAAGATCACTTTAGATTTGGGTGCAAAACTTGCCATATTTAGTGTGTTGTTTCAAAGAATTTACTGAATAATGTGAAGGCTTTCTTTTGTGTCCTAATTCTGTTTGCTTCAGTATCTGTTGTTCGTCCCCCATAAAGCAATTCTCTCATATGAAACTCCCTCTGAAACACAAGATGGCTTCTATATTCTTGAGTAGCCATTGCCTTGGACAATACAGACCCAAAGACATAATCCTTACAAAGTAGTGAGTTTCTATGTGGCAGATAAAAATTAAAGACAGTATCAGAGTAGAAGAGGAAACTATAAAACAGTACAAAAGAAAGAGCTTGAAGAGAGTGTGTTATAAAAGAAAGAGTATGACTCTGATCATCTTAAATGACAAAAAAAAGCAATGTACACAAAACTAAGTTTCTGTGACCCATTTTTAGTGGCAAATTAGAGCTAAAACTCTGATCTCTTGACTCTTAAGCTATTTCAAGGACTCTTGCTACTATGCTATGCTTGCTTCCATGTTTTAATTTTTATTCTATACTTTTTGGGAGCCTCCTTCAGGGGGAAAAATAAGGATATATATGAAAATGCATACTACGAAGAAACGAGTTTTGAGAGTGGAAATTGTACACTTGAAGGAGGATGGTTATTATGAGAATTTCCATTAAAAACACTGTGCTACATTTTTCACCCAAAGCTCTGTGGTTTATTTTTCTGTCTTTGGGAATTTCACAAACAACTTGTAAAGTTCTAGCCAAACCTTTGAGGTTTGCCTTTCCATAAGTGTATGGAGCAAGCCAAAGGCTGCAACTGTAGCCAAATGAAACAATGGAAACCACAAGACCTGCTGGCCTGGCTCCTCTCTCCTCTACTTGATTTTGAACCCCTGGAGAGGAAACCACCTGAGTCACATTTGTGTATGGTTAGAGCTCTTGAGAACTAAGCCTCCTGACTAATAGTTTTTGCTTAATTTGAAATAAGGGATCAAAGTATTGAACCCTAAGGAAGTAGAAACAGTTTTGTTCCCACCACTCCTGTTCTTTTCTTTTTAAAATCATTGTCTTAATTGCAAACATTTAAAAGGAATCTCTGCATAGGTGCATGGAGCCAGGGCGTGCTTCTCTTTTCAGGAGTTCTGGAGGGCACAGTGACGCACATACCTTCTCAGAAAACCCTTTAAATGCATGGAATCCGCTGGGCCCCACCAGCTGGGGTGATGGACTGTATACTGCTCGAAAAGAGAGTTAACATGTTTTAAAATCATTGTACTATTCGCTAGTAAATTAAACGTCTAGGATATTATTCAGCAGAAGTTTATTTTTAACTACCTAGCTCAATTTATGTACGAGACAGGGCTGTGTCATACACTACATCTGTCTTCCTTGTCACTAGCCTTTTAGTGCCATGCCCTTCTCCAGTCCTAACCCTTATTACATTATAGTGCAAATTCAATTTAATTAAGACTTAACTATGCAGTATAATCTCTGGAGCCTGATTGCTGGAATCACTTAAACTTTTCGTGCCTCAGTTTCATTATGCACTTTATTCTTCATAGGATTGTTGTGAGATTCAATGAATGAATACATACAAAATGCTTATAACAGTGCCTGGTACGTTGGGAATGTTCCGTAAATATTTGCTGCTGGTAGTAGTAATAGCAGCAGCAGCATAAGCAGTAACAGTCGTAGTAGTAACAGTGGTAAGAGTAGTAAATTCCAATAGCATGTCAGGCATTGGAAAGTGAAGAAAATGGGAAATTCTGAGAAGCCTTATGCAGCATAATTAAAACTTTTAATTGACAGCATTTGATAATAGGCCTGCCTTCCTCTCCAGTGTCATTTGTGTTTTCATGGAGATCAAAAACTAAAGACAAACAAACTCTCAGGCTGCTGCTTCTTGCATTTAGTTAAAGAGAATTCTTGGACAGCTGGGTACTTGTACTCAGTAACCCACTCAATTATTCATTTATTCTTTCGGCAATTGTTGAGTGACCTGATGTTCCTGTGTGCGCTAGGGTAGGGTAACTCTTGTTGCTGTAACAAAGTTCAGAATTTCAGTGGCTTAACAGAATACAAGTTTAATTTTGGTATTAAGTGTGGATGCTCCTGTATTCCTGTATGGCATGCAGCTTTCCTCTAGCTGGTGGTTGAGAGACCCAGCTCCTTTCCATCTTGTGGATCCACTATCCCCCAGAGCCTCAGAGCGCTGTACTTCTCACCATAAGATGGAGGAGAAAAGGAGATATAAGGTAGCACTGTTGATTAATTGCTTTGTTCTGGAAAGGCCAAATACCCCTTCTACTTGACAAGACTCCAAGAGGACATGGGAAATAAGGACTCTGCTTGGGTAGCTCCTTTTCAAACACACCTCTCTTACACAGCGAGAGGGAGAACAATTTTTATTGTATGGTTATCCATTTCTTCCGTACAAGGATACAGGGATAAATCTAAGACTTGTTCTTATTTATCAAGGGAATAGTGGGGACACAGGCTGGAAACCAAGAGATGCAGACCCTCATTATGCCTGGGAGGTCAAGCAATGCTCTAGAGAGGAAGTGGGCAGCACGACTGCATGGTGAATGAGCAGAGTTCACCAGCACAAAAGGAAGGGTATCGCATTAGAAAAATAGAAACTATGATTTGCAGAGGTAGTGAACCAAGTAACTCCAAAAGACTGGCGCACACGTGTGGATAGCTGACTGAGAGATGAGGAATATGTTAATTGAGTAATGCTTTGTAGAGGACATAAACTAATTTAAAAAATTTACCCTGAAAACAGAGTATAATATATTTGAAGGTGTTAGAGGCTCTGAAGCTAGTTGACAGATGAAGAAACATAAGTGGAGGCGGATGGAGATGGTAGATTATGCAGGAAATTTAAAGAATTTAAAAAATCCTTTTTGCAAGTGATTTCTGCCCTTTTTGCGTGTTTCATAATACAGACAAAACAAAAACAAAATAGATTACAAGTCTTATGAGCTTTTGGAGAATTATAAATTACTTTTTGTTCCTTTAAAAGTTATATGGCAAAACAACAATAATGAGAGTCAACATAGCATGTAGGGTGCTATAATATAAATGGTACAATAAGCTTCACCGTGCTGCACTCAAAGGAACAGATTGAAGCGCACACACACACACACACACACAATCTATTACATGGGGACCAAATCAATTAGGAATTGAATATAAAGAAAAGGAACATTTAGCCCTTCTTGTCTTTCTTCTGATCACTTACTTCCCTTACATATTCCATAGTTAATGTCCCAGTAATTGTAAATCCTCTAGGAGACTTAGCTTACATGTGAGTAACCACTATCCGCTCAATATTTTCTGGGAACTTGGCTGTCATTTGGGTTTGTCAAATATTTGAGGGTTATTTTCAAAGACTCCAGGCTGTCCAGTGCCAAGCTATCCTTGGCCTAGCAACTTACCCTTGATTCTTAAGTAGCTTCTTTCTAGAGAAACTTAATCTGCATGTTTCTAATCCATTTAAAATTAGATCATCAAAATATAGTTTTGTTAAGAGCTATCCAAAATCCTTGTGAGAGAGTTTCCTCATTTTTTTTTCCAAATGAAGATGTCTAATTTGTTAAACTTCAAGTGGGTCGCAAAGCTAGAAACCCCTGAGAACGGGATTTTAAAACTTGGCAGTCTCTATTCTGTTATCCCTAAGGCATCTAGTAGGTGCTTTGGAAGTTTCTTTTTGAATATGTTTTTAGAACATTCCTTGGAGTTCATTCGTGTAAGGCTGAGTTCCTTCCTTTCCACCAAGCCACAGTTTTCCCATTTGGAATCTTTCCTGAATTCAAAGGAAGCTACACAGGTGAAATGTCATGATGGCTTCACAGAAAAACAGTCTGGGACAGATATTTGCAATTTTCAATTCAAGATAATCTTATGTACTTCTTGAAGCAAGGTTGTGTTCAACAATCACTTCCTGCCACAAGAATTCTGAATTTCATTGTATTTTCCTCCTGTTTGCTATCAGAATCAATCCCATTTTAAGACAACCCTTTTTGAATCTCCATTTTATGTATTTTTCTTACAGAAACCTAGAAAACTTACCCAATCACCATATACATGCTACATTAATTATAATTGATTTATTTTATTTGATGTTACATAATTTCTTAGTTTATTGGTATTATTCACAAGTAAAAATAGAAGGTTAATTATTTATATCAACATTACCTCAGATGAATTGCATGATTACCTATCCCTAATTCCATTTATTCGCTGAAAAATTGGCTTGCCTTAATGTTCAAAAGTAATTTAGTTTCTATGGTGAAAACTAAGATGAATAGGATAAAAGAAATTAACATGCAATGCTCAGCTTAATTGTCCAAGTGTGCCGTGCTAACATGGGTTCCAAATGTTTAATGCTTATTCAAAGGAAATCCATAGCGTGTCATATAATTATTACTGATACTGTATTTGTAGATTGTTTAAGAGGGTTTATGTCTCATGAACAGTTAACACAGTTTCATTAAACTTTCAGTCTACAGTGACAAATAAATGTTGGGGTCATGTATCATTCCTGCTGATCATACAGCCTTATCTTCTTCTAGCCCCTTAGCCACTCCTCAGCTCTGATCAGCATTGTTTCTTTCATCCCCATTTCTCTGGCCTCCCCACACAAGGCTGGGTCTAATTGTTCCTGCTCTGTTAGCCTTTGTTTACATGGAAACATTTACATTACAATACATTTGCATTTTTCACTCATCTTCTACAAAATCCTACCAAGACTATTCAGTTTCTGTAACATTCCTCAGCATTCCACTCCATCCTGAGGCACTCTTTTTCTTTCTGTAGCAACAGTCCATCCAGGTTGTCCCCCTGTATGACTGTCCACCTCTTCTCAGTCTCTTAATTTGGCTCCTCCAATACCTAAGTTTCATTAGTTCTTTATGACAACCTAATCAAGCAGGCATTAGTTTCATTAGTTTAGAAGTGATGGATTTCAAGATGCTTTCAGATTACACAAATAATGAATTGCAAAGCTATGATCTGAATCCAAGTCTATATGCCTCCAAAGCCAAAATTTTCCAATAGACACTTTGCCTTCCTGGAGCATGGTCGGGCTGGCTCCAGGGCTTGCCTTGTTTTATCTCTGCTGAAGATATCATGGCACTACTGTTAGCTTTCTTTCTGTCTTTGAGCCTACTTCTCTCCTTGCCTATCTCAACTCTAGTCATTCAGTCTCTTATATTTCATCCCCCTATATGCCTGGTTTTGAGTAGCACAAGTTCAAGTTCAAGTTTACCACTTTTTTTTTCTTGCTGTTTGAAGACCTTGCTGCAAATCACAATAAGAAAGTAAAAGGCATAACGGTGGGATTGTTACAAAGGCTGAATAACCATACCAAGTTCTTCATAAATCCATATAACCTGCTTACTTCTAAATTAGTGATCATATTTTAATGCCAAGACACTGTAATCTATTTGTTCTCCTGTACAAAGGAGAAACTTAAATGCGCTTAATAATTACATGATATCTCTTACATTTGTTTCCACAAAGATTCACAACCAAATGCTCCATCAGTAGAAGTTATGAAGTTTTAGCCATTTATAATTAACAAGAGAAAAGTCAAGTATAATTAATCTTTGCCAACTCTCTCAGCTCTCCTGTATACTTTAGTTCTATCACTTTGGAAATCATTGAGATTTAGGTGTGATTGTAACTAATACATTCCCATACGTGTCTAACACCTCTTCTTAGCAACCCCAGACTTCCTTATGCACAATCATTCTGGAAAGTGTAGATTTATTCCCTTCTGAGCATTTTCAAAAAGGTGCAAACTGAAGTGTAAATGGCATTCATCTCACCAAATCAATTGGAATGTAGCTGCTGTTAAGGTGGTTTAAAAAAAAAAAACAAAAAACAAAACAAAACAAAACAAAACAAAAAACCAAAAAAAGGAATATAATGCCTCTCTAAGTGATAAAGATTTTGAAAACAAAGTATCTAGGCACTGACACCAAATGGAGACTTAGTTCAGGCAGTTTGATTTGCATCTTTAATTTGGGGACAGTCATCATTCTGGTGTGAGTTAAAGATAAAGCATGGAAACCTGACAAAAAAATGACATAGGTCGCTCCCAGTGTAGTGTATTCCTGCTTCAGGAATGAGTGTGCTTCTGGAAGAGAGGTAAGTGGGACTTTGCTCAGGTGACAAATCTGTTCTGTTCTGTCATGCATGTAAGCACAATCTAAGGCTAGCTGTGAGGGTAATTTCATTTTCAAATAATTTATTCATTAAACGCTATCTTCCACATCTTATGAAGACCCAATGAGCATAAGAAAAAGAAAGAAAAAACACCAATGGTTCTATTAGAAACTACAATCAATCTCATTGATTCAAAAAGTAAATTGCAACCCCACTCCCTCCTACCCTTCCAGATTGAGTCTTTTAAATGAAAGAACGGCATTTAAGAATCTTTGTTCCTCTTGTGCTTCTCACAGTAATGACACACACATACAATAGAAATGCAACAAATGGTTGCTGTAATAAACTACAGACATAAATATTGCTGCTCTTCAGACATATTAGAGGATCAATAAGATGGTAAAAACATGGAGCAGCTTAACAGTCTACTATTACAAGGTTTGAAGTTGAAATTAATTGTTTTCTTATTTGTCAGACCTGGGTTTTTCAAATGGCTAAGCAATGGGTTAATTTTGACAGGTAAGTTTTATAGTTTGGATACACATTAGACATTTGGTTTTAATTGAGGCTCCCCCCCCCCCAACCACCCTCAGGCCACCCAAAAGCTTCCTTGTAAGAATATGTTTATAACTGTATGTATTTTCCCTGTCACCATTTGCTGATGCAGTATTTAATTTCTTTCATTTATGGCCTAAAGTATAATATTCTGCCAATTGAAAAAGAGTTCACTAAGTATGAAAAAATATATTTTCCAGTTTTCCATGAGGAAATCCAAACCTCCGTAGCTCCATTTGGATGCTGCATTTCACTATTTTGTCCCAATTCACTAGTTACAGATGTTTTTAAAAGTGCTGGAAGGCATAAGACCAAGATCTAACAGGAATATGGAAATTAACTCAGTAGGTATCCCAAATTTTATTTCCTCTCAACCTTCATGTTAAACTTACATAAAACTAATATAACCAGTGGACTCATTCAATTTAGTCTTTTTAATGCATGAAAATAATTGTTTCATTGCCCAATTTTTAGGTAAAAGACCCCCCCCACACACACACACAGCAAGAAAGAAAGAGAAGAGATTGATTTCTTAACAATTTTTTTCCCAAATCTGGAAGACAGCAAAAGTCCTAAAACTTTGCATTTCATTTATTGCTGTCTTCTTGAGTAGGAGAGCATCTGTAGACCCTAAGAAGTATATACTCCAGGAATCTGAGGACCAGATCAAAAAATGTCACTTTCCTAGCACAAGAATAAGTTCATGGTGAAGAGATTATTAATTTATAGAATTAACCTCCCCTAAAGAGATGGTTTGTAACTTTGTCATAAATTGAGAGGTTTGCGATTTAATTCATTTTATTTAAAGGAATACACCCTCTCAGGAACATGGCATTCTGTAAGGAATTGTGAGAAAATAAAGTTAAAAAAATAAGTATTTTTCTAGTATTATTGAAATGAGAACAAGACATTATTTGAGAGGTATCAGCACTTGAGCCATTAGAAAGTTGTATTTTATAGAAAAGCAAAGATAATTTTCCAAGCTCTACCACAGCCTAAATGAAATATCCCTCAAGACCACACAGACGCCTTTGCTTGGATTGCATGCTCAGCATATATTTTTATAGTAAGAAAAAGATGCCACAGTTTGCAAATATAAATATTTCCAGGAACCAGAAAAGAATGTTAAAAAATTGTATTCTATGTGAAAAATTGGTGTTCTATTTCATAAACTAAACTTTTGTTAAAGCATACAATTCAACAAATATTTGTTGATCTAGGCAAATAAATATGAGACATAGTCTCTATACTGAGGAAATTCACAATATGAGAGGATAGACTAGAAGGCACATATCCAACACTACTAGTCCAAACTTGTTGATGTCCTGATGGTTTAAATGCAGACACTAGAGAATATTGATCCTGTCTGGGTTTGTCCACTGATGGCTTCCTACTTGAGGTGATATTTCAATTTCAATGGATAGTTTTTCTTCATGAGTTAGCATAAATTGATTGAGTTAAATTTCATAAGAAGGAGATCATTGAATAAATTGCCTGTCTCTCTTTACTTCTATTTATGCTTTTTAACGATAATGCTGTTTGTTGAACATTATTAAAATATAGGTGTATAATCAAATAATTTTAGATGGGCCCAAGAAGTATGACCTACATAGAATTGGGTGTGTTTGAACCATTCTAGATTTTACCTTAGTATTTTATTGCAGTCAAGAAAATAGACACAATTGCATGTGCATGTACACACATATATGCACGTACAAATTCAATGAAAAAATATTAAAAACTGATACAGATTTTCTTGAACTTTTGTTTGGAGGAGGTAAAATAAATATGTACACTGCACATATTTTTAGTGTTTCCTTCTAAATTTGCTCTTGTCCCTAATGCTTCTCAAATCTCACATCTTGTCCTCTGTGCTTATACACTTAACGTTTGTTTCCATTGTCAGGAGGGGAGAGGGGGAGGGGAGGGAAGGAGAGGGGAAGGAAGGAAGGAAGAAAGAAAGGAAGAAAGGAAAGTCCACTGCTTGCCTGCCTACCTACCTACCTACCTACATCTACTATATTTTTTTTTGGCACACATATTTAAAGTGGAGATACAATTCACATGCCAAAATTCCCATCCTTTTAAAAGTGTACAGTTTGGGGGCATCTGGGGGGCTCAGATGGTGAAGTGTCTGACTCTTGGTTGTGGCTCAGGTCATGATCTTAGGGTTCTTGAGTTGACCCCCACCATCAGGCTCTGTGCTGACCGTGTGGAGCCTGCTTGGGATCCTCTCTCTTTCTCTCTCTCTCTCTCTCTCTCTCTCTCTCTCTCTCTCTCTTTCTCTCTCTGTCTCAAAATAAACCTAAATAACAATCCCTTTCTAAAATCTTGGAATACATCCAAGACCACAATTTAAAAATTAGTGAAAGAGTGTTTGACAATATTCAAACCTTGCCCTTAATTAAAATTTATACTTCTTTTTGTTAGTCAAGCATGATGTGGGGACCACATCACATGTGTAATTTCCAAATGATAATAGAAAACAGTCAGCCTAATTTTCCTTTTTATAAATGTCAGCAGGGAATGATAATAATTACATTTTTGCAATGCTCATTACATATCAGGAACTGCAGATAAAATATCATTTGTGAATCTCACAATGATGCTAGAATGGATAAGTTTTCCCTTATTTTAGCAGATGAGAAAGCTGACACAATTCCATTGAGAACATAGACAAGAACTTAGAGCAAGTTTGTCTGTCTCTAGCATCCTCACTGTTCCCTCTATACTAGGATGATTTTACACCAAGCACTAATGACAACATATTCTAAATATGTGAGCACAGGCACTCGAAAATAAATTGGCTAACAAAAATATCAACAACAAACTTCCTAAGGCTCCCAATTATCTTTGACCTCTTCATCCCCTCTCTCGCCCATAAAAATGGATATACTTATCTGCATGCTGAAAATAGTCAATTCAGGAATATTCTCCAATTGCTGAATGTCATCAAGTCCAAGGCAGCACCATGGCTTTTGTTTGGAAACTCTCTGGTTGTGAAGGAACAGAAATCTTTCTTAAACTAACCTTTTAGGGAAAAGTAAGCTTTGAAGATCTGATTTCTTAAAATGCCATTCCATGAATGATCTACCACAGATACTCAAAGCAAAGTACTTGAGGAATGAGTCCATCAGTGACCAGGGATGGTAAGTATTGATAGAGGTTATTTGAAGCAAAAAAAAATAACTAATGTTAAGCACTTAAAAATTAGCTAGGGCACTAAAATATAAAATTTTAATATGATGGTACCCTTCCACAATTATAAAATTTCTGTGCTGATCTAACTACACCTTCGGAGTTTGTTGGTTGACACAGACATTGATCAGAAAGGTACAGATGGAAAATTTTATCTATTGTATATAGATGTAAACTTTCAAACATCCCATGATGTTTAAGACTTTTTCAACCACCACTAAAACGGCATCAGGAAACTACAGGTTAAAGCATAAGACAAATGAAACAGGTAGCATGATGGATACAGAGTGTCATGATATTCCCTGAGGGAAGAATTCAAATAACATTGAAAATAACTCAGTGTGGATGTCTACACTGAGAGGAGGCAAAGGATCCCCTACAACAACTAAGAAAAATATTATCTGCTAATGAGCCATTTCCAATTGTAACTGAGTAATGTAAGAATACTAGATAGAAAGTTTTAGAAATAGTTGTTTTCTAGTACTAACCAGCTAGATATAAAATCATTTTTTCTTTACTTCAGAAATGTGTTGTACTGTACAGAGAATTTACAGTTTTAAGAAGAATGATTGATGTGTTGAATTTGAAAAAGTTCACATAATTTAGTAATATAACCTCCTTTTCTGTTATGATTTGAAGCGTTTGCAGCTGTAATGGCCTTTGAGTCCCTGGGATAAAGGACTCAGCTAAAGCCAGGAGTTGCCTATAAAGTTCTCTTTGACAGAAACTGGGATGGAATCCAGGCTCATTTCAGCAATATTTGTGGAGAAGAGGATTGAACTCAATATATTTGACCCAAAAGTGCATTTTTGGGGCTTGCACCATATTTATTAAAGCCTTGCGGCAGAAGTAGAAGTTATTGAATGGCTGAGAGCTGGCTTATAAAGACACAGTTCTTAGCAGGCATAGTTCAATTCGACATACTTTTACTGATCACCTACCTGGAGCCATATCCTAGGCTAGGAACTCACAGCTATAAAAAAAGAAAAAAAAAAGCAAATATCATCCATAGACTCAGACAACTCAAAACCTAGTAAAGAAGGCAGATATAACTAACTATAGCTCAGTATGATAAAAGATTGTACAAGAGGAAACACAGCACAACTGACAGTCATATACTGAAAAAAAATCAGGACTACAATCACGGAAACGTAGCATTTCAGCTGGGTGCTGAGGAAATGGTGCATGATCAGTGTGTGTGTGTTGAGAGATGAGAGAATGGGGGGCAGGATTACAGCTAAAAAAATTAGTAAATTCAGAATATTGTCCAGGAATTAAAGTTAGTATTTCAGGAAGCAACATTTTGGCTGGATTATAAGATACATATATTTTTAAATGTTTTATTTTTGAGAGTGTGAGTAAGGGAGGGGCAGAGAGAGAGGACAAAGGATCCAAAAAAGCCTCCCTATTGATAGCAGACAGCCTGATGCAGGCTCAGGCTCCAAATCAGGAACCAGTGAGATCATGACCTCAGCCTTAATTGGATGATGCTCCATTGAACCATCCAGAATACATATTTAATACAAAAGTAAATACATATTTTTAAAGGAAAATATCAGGGTAAATTATTTGACACATGGTTTAACAATAGTATATTTGAAATTAAGACTTTCATGTCATTGTCAACGATTCAGCTGTAGTTGGAAAGGCAGGTTGGCCATATAAGAAGAAAGATGAGAAATTTGGAAATCAAACAGAGAATGGTTAGTTGTTGTTTCACTACTTACCAGTCCTGTGATCCTGTATATAGTTTCTTATTGCTGCTGTAACAAACTGCCACAAGCAATGTCACAAAATAATGCAAATCAATTATTTGACAGTTCTGGAGATCAGAAGTCCAAAATGGATCAATATATTTCTTCTAGAGGTGCTGGGGGAAATTTTTTTTTTTTTTTTTGCCAGTTTTAGCTGAGAGAAGCCACCTATATTCTTTGGCTAGTAGCACTTTCTTCCATCTTCAAATCCAATAATACTGCATTTTCAAATCTCTCTCCTCTCTGACTACTTCTGTCATCCCATCTCTGACTCTGTCCTTTTTGTCTGTTTTTTATAAGGACCCTTGTGATTACATTAGGTCTACTCAGATAATTCAGAATCATCTCCCCATATCAAAATCCTTAACTTAATCACACCTGCAAAACCTTTTTGCCATGTGATGGAATATATTTATATTTACTGGGGACTAAGATGTGGACATCTTTGGGGGACTATTATTCAACCTCCCGTACTGTGGGAACATTATCTAATTCCCAGACTAACTTTTTCTCATTTGTAAAATAGGGGTAATAATAGTACTATCTTACATGGTTGCTCTGGGGCTCAAATGAGAAAAATAATATAAAACAGTCACCATAGTATTCAATAAGAATCATAATAACCATTGTCATTGCTGTTAATGGTGTTGTCATTTTGAGGGCTCTGAATGCCGGGTTGAGTTTTACCCACTTTATTTGGCAACATAAATCTGACCCTTTTAGGAACAAGGATTATGCTATCAGAATTTGATACGTCATAATGTTGACCATCATAAAGTTTGTGTAGGGAGATTGAAGACATAGGGGGCTCTCAGGGAAGGGGGACTAGTATCAATATTCAAGTGGACTATAGGACAAACTACAGATATTTGCAATGTATGTGATAGGTGTGGAATACTTAGGATTTTTGGAGGCCCTGAAAGTTAATAGGAAATGATATTATTCCAATAGAAATCTGGGGAAGAATGTGACAAAAATTCTGTAAGAAAGGATCACTGGTTAACAACAAATGTTGAAGGTGTATATTCTAAATCAATAGAAAACAAGTAAAAACAAAACAATAAAATGGTTAATTGACAGGGGTTTTTTTAGGGTAATGCTCATTGTTTAGGAGCATTTGTAGATGAGTTTGGAGGGTAAACTGACAGCTACAACCTTACGGAACACTTAACAGATGTGTACCAAGAGCTTTAAAATAGTCACAGTCTGGCCAATAACTGTGGACACTCTGGTGTTGAAAACATTTTTTATGCAAAAAATGTGTTTACTCTTTCTTAGTTCTTTTTTTGCTAGAGCAAGAACACAATAAACATTAAATTCCAATGTGGATTATACAACGGACCACCATGTGCAAATGTCAAAGTAGGTTCTAATAGTCAGTAAGATATTCACACATATTGGGACCATAAAGGAGGCAATTTGTTGGAGACAGAGAGAAAGATAAATAAGATTTCCTAGAGAGACTCCCCTGTGTTCCCCTCCTTGAACCCACGGGACAGTTGGACCGACCTTTTACTTCAACTGGAAGAGGAACACCAGTGGCACCACAGAGAGAGCTTAATATTGTATCTCTGTCATTAGTGGAATACGATGAATGACTATGGTCCAGGAGATTTAGAGGATGAGGGGTGTAGTGGCTATTTTGGTGAAATAGAGAGAGGTGCTACTGCCTTATAATAGGCCTACAGTATTAGAATTTTTAAATAAGAAATGCTTGAGTTTTTGCTATGATCCATAAATGGGCCAAGAGAAAGAAAGAACTATTAAGGGCCAAAATAGTGAGTAATGTCTCTTTAATGGGTAATGAGACCTCACCTTTTGGAAGCTGGAGGGGAGCTGGCCATATTCACAGGGGTTAATAAGAAATTAGAGACAACTGAGAGGCACATTATGCAAAATGCAGTAGAACTTGCTCAGTGGTGGCCTCTGGTAAATTTAGAAACATATTCACAAAAGTATAGACTTTAAACATCTGTCAGGTCTTGAGAGTACCAAGCTAGCTTATAAAAATTCCAAGCAAGTTAAAATGTCTTGATTTCCTTACCTCTTTTTTTTCTTTTTCTACTGCAACCCCAGAAAAGAAACAAACAGAACAAAACAAAACAAACAAATAAGCAAACAATGGAAAACATTCAGTAGCTCAGAGAAGGAGGACTTTCAGAAGAAACAAAAACGCCAATCATCTTTCATTCCTGAAGTCTGGTGTTCCATCTGTTGAACAAGATCTGAAAAAGTTGAGAATATTCGTCTTTGAAAGAAGTTCAAAGTTTCTATTATTACCTGAGGCTAAATTCATTTAATTGCTGAATTGAGATTGCATTCAGTGATTTAAAGTTGTAATAAGACTTTCTCTTACTTAAAAATGATTTAAAAAACCTTAAATGTGGTTTTAGAGGGAGAGTGGGAGAAAACACAATGCAGCTGCTTTTTATTACACTCTGTGAATACTGGTTATTCAATGCACTTACTACACATACGTGTAAATTGACTCAAACCATCATTAATATTAATACAAACTGGTAAATAATCTAAATATTCAACAAGGGAGGTCAAATAAATGATGAGATAATCATATATAGAACTTTACATGGTTCTTAAAGACTATTATTTTATCATAAGATCTTGGGCAACTGTTGCACAATGTATCTGTTTATTTTAATATAAAATTAATGTAAATTATTTATCAGAGAGGACTGTAATAATATTTTCCATTGTTCTGGAGGGTGTGTCAATTTGGGCTAAATTGAAGAGAACTGATACTGCCCATTAGGCTTAAGGCTTAAATTTTTGCCTTAAATATATAATATTTTGAGGAGGGAAGGACATAGAAATATACAAATTCAAATGACAACTATCCTATTACTGCCCTATGAATTTCGTCAGGGCAATCACTGAGAATTTACTCAGAATATTACAAAGGATAATAAAATAGTAGTGATTGTGATCCTGCAATTTTTAGATACTTAGTATCTAGTTGACATAAAAAAATACAGTCTTATAATATGAAAGAGGAACAATGTCTGTGATTCACTGAATAGTCTCTTCTCTGTCAGGGAATGCTCCTCAAAGAAGTTCCTAAAAAAGAAAGATTTATTCTTTCTTTCAACACATATTTATTGAGTGTCTATTATAAACCAACGAACAGACCAATTTCTAGGAATAGGGAACCTAACATGCATGGTTTTGGTATAGTAAGAGACCTAGATGTTAATCAAATAATTACTAATGCCTGTAAAATCAACACTATGATAGTGCTATTAAAGACAGCATGAGGTTTTCAGAGATCATACATTAGACTGCTTCTCCATCTTTTGGCTAAGATCAAGTGTAAGAGATCATATATCAGAAAAGCTTCAGTTAGTGAGTGCTAATTCATCAAGTTTTTACATCAGAGAAGTGGAAAGAAGAGCATTGGGGGCTGAGAAAATTGGATGTGCAAAGGCCAGGGTAGAAGGAACTTTACAAAGTGAAAAAGGGTATGTGACTCGACATTTAACACAAGAGGAAAGGTGTTATGAGATATAACTAGAGAGATAGATAGTAAGCAGGCCACACAGGACTTCATAGGCCATTTTGGAGTTTTAAATTTTGCATTGGTAAACATTTTGGTTATTTAACATTGCTTTTAGGTTGAATATTTTGTTTAAAAAAGTAAAGGCAGTAAAGACATGAACTCCAAGTGTTGAAGATTCCTTAGAGAAGTCTGGCAATGAAAGGAAGGAACCAGGGTAGTAGCTGGAAGGTACTGTCAGTGTGATGGGATTTGTGGCGAAAGATAACGAAAGAGGGAGTTCCGGAAGATGGCGGCGTAGGAGGACGCGGGGCTCACAGCGCGTCCTGCCGATCACTTAGATTCCACCTACACCTGCCTAAAGAACCCAGAAAACCGCCAGAGGATTAGCAGAAGGGAGTCTCCGGAGTCAAGCGCAGACGAGAGGCCCACGGAAGAGGGGCTCCTCCTGAAGTGGATCACCTAAGGAGAAGCGAGCTAAGCCTGCCCCTCCAGCCCCCGTGCACCTTGCCTACCCACCCCAGCTAATATGCCAGATCCCCAGCACCACAAGCCTGGCAGTGTGCAAGTAGCCCAGACGGGACACGCCACCCCACAGTGAATCCCGCCCCTAGGAGAGGGGAAGAGAAGGCACACACCAGTCTGACTGTGGCCCCAGCAGTGGGCTGGGGGCAGACATCGGGTCGGACTGCGGCCCCGCCCACTAACTCCAGTTATACACCACAGCACAGGGGAAGTGCACTGCAGGTCCTCACCACGCCAGGGACTCTCCAAAATGACCAAACGGAAGAATTCCCCTCAGAAGAATCTCCAGGAAATAACAACAGCTAATGAACTGATCAAAAAGGATTTAAATAATATAACAGAAAGTGAATTTAGAATAATAGTCATAAAATTAATCGCTGGGCTTGAAAACAGTATACAGGACAGCAGAGAATCTCTTGCCACAAAGATCGAGGGACTAAGGAACAGTCACGAGGAGTTGAAAAACGCTTTAAACGAAATGCAAAACAAAATGGAATCCACGATGGCTCGGCTTGAAGAGGCAGAGGAGAGAATAGGTGAACTAGAAGATAAAGTTATGGAGAAAGAGGAAGCTGAAAGAAAGAGAGATAAAAAAATCCAGGAGTATGAGGGGAAAATTAGAGAACTAAGTGATACACTAAAAAAAAATAATATACGCATAATTGGTATCCCAGAGGAGGAAGAGAGAGGGAAAGGTGCTGAAGGGGTACTTGAACAAATTATAGCTGAGAACTTCCCTGAACTGGGGAAGGAAAAAGGCATTGAAATCCAAGAGGCACAGAGAACTCCCTTCAGACGTAACTTGAATCGATCTTCTGCACGACATATCATAGTGAAACTGGCAAAATACAAGGATAAAGAGAAAATTCTGAAAGCAGCAAGGGATAAACGTGCCCTCACATATAAAGGGAGACCTATAAGACTCGTGACTGATCTCTCCTTTGAAACTTGGCAGGCCAGAAAGGTTTGGCACGATATCTACAGTGTGCTAAACAGAAAAAATATGCAGCCGAGAATCCTTTATCCAGCAAGTCTGTCATTTAGAATAGAAGGAGAGATAAAGGTCTTCCCAAACAAACAAAAACTGAAGGAATTTGTCACCACGAAACCAGCCCTACAAGAGATCCTAAGGGGGATCCTGTGAGACAAAGTACCAGAGACATCACTACAAGCATAAAACATACAGACATCACAATGACTCTAAACCCATATCTTTCTATAATAACACTGAATGTAAATGGATTAAATGCACCAACTAAAAGACATAGGGTATCAGAATGGATAAAAAAACAAGACCCATCTATCTGCTGTCTACAAGAGACTCATTTTAGATCTGAGGACACCTTTAGATTGAGAGTGAGGGGATGGAGAACTATTTATCATGCTCCTGGAAGCCAAAAGAAAGCTGGAGTAGCCATACTTATATCAGACAAACTAGACTTTAAATTAAAGGCTGTAACAAGAGATGAAGAAGGGCATTATATAATAATCACAGGGTCTATCCACCAGGAAGAGCTAACTATTATAAA
Organism: Panthera uncia; assembly: GCF_023721935.1. NCBI lineage: Eukaryota > Metazoa > Chordata > Mammalia > Carnivora > Felidae > Panthera > Panthera uncia. Next base: position 40,273,803 of record NC_064810.1, read on the forward strand.
TGTCTATGCGCCAAATACCCGAGCCCCCAGATATATAAAACAATTACTCATAAACATAAGCAACCTTGTTGATAAGAATGTGGTCATTGCAGGGGACTTTAACACCCCACTTACAGAAATGGATAGATCATCTAGACACACAGTCAATAAAGAAACAAGGGCCCTGAATGATACATTGGATCAGATGGACTTGACAGATATATTTAGAACTCTGCATCCCAAAGCAACAGAATATACTTTCTTCTCGAGTGCACATGGAACATTCTCCAAGATAGATCATATACTGGGTCACAAAACAGCCCTTCATAAGTTTACAAGAATTGAAATTATACCATGCATACTTTCAGACCACAATGCTATGAAGCTTGAAATCAACCACAGGAAAAAGTCTGGAAAACCTCCAAAAGCATGGAGGTTAAAGAACATCCTACTAACGAATGGGTGGGTCAACCAGGCAATTAGAGAAGAAATTAAAATATATATGGAAACAAACGAAAATGAAAATACAACAATCCAAACGCTTTGGGATGCAGCGAAGGCAGTCCTGAGAGGAAAATACATTGCAATCCAGGCCTATCTCAAGAAACAAGAAAAATCCCAAATACAAAACCTAACAGCACACCTAAAGGAAATAGAAGCAGAACAGCAAAGGCAGCCTAAACCCAGCAGAAGAAGAGAAATAATAAAGATCAGAGCAGAAATAAACAATATAGAATCTAAAAAAACGGTAGAGCAGATCAACGAAACCAAGAGTTGGTTTTTTGAAAAAATAAACAAAATTGACAAACCTCTAGCCAGGCTTCTCAAAAAGAAAAGGGAGATGACCCAAATAGATAAAATCATGAATGAAAATGGAATGATTACAACCAATCCCTCAGAGATACAAACAATTATCAGGGAATACTATGAAAAATTATATGCCAGCAAATTGGACAACCTGGAAGAAATGGACAAATTTCTAAACACCCACACTCTTCCAAAACTCAATCAGGAGGAAATAGAAAGCTTGAACAGACCCATAACCAGCGAAGAAATTGAATCGGTTATCAAAAATCTCCCAACAAATAAGAGTCCAGGACCAGATGGCTTCCCAGGGGAGTTCTACCAGACATTTAAAGCAGAGATAATACCTATCCTTCTCAAGCTATTCCAAGAAATAGAAAGGGAAGGAAAACTTCCAGACTCATTCTATGAAGCCAGTATTACTTTGATTCCTAAACCAGACAGAGACCCAGTAAAAAAAGAGAACTACAGGCCAATATCCCTGATGAATATGGATGCAAAAATTCTTAATAAGATACTAGCAAATCGAATTCAACAGCATATAAAAAGAATTATTCACCATGATCAAGTGGGATTCATTCCTGGGATGCAGGGCTGGTTCAACATTCGCAAATCGATCAACGTGATACATCACATTAACAAAAAAAAAGAGAAGAACCATATGATCCTGTCAATCGATGCAGAAAAGGCCTTTGACAAAATCCAGCACCCTTTCTTAATAAAAACCCTTGAGAAAGTCGGGATAGAAGGAACATACTTAAAGATCATAAAGGCCATTTATGAAAAGCCCACAGCTAACATCATCCTCAATGGGGAAAAACTGAGAGCTTTTTCCCTGAGATCAGGAACACGACAGGGATGCCCACTGTCACCGCTGTTGTTTAATATAGTGCTGGAAGTTCTAGCATCAGCAATCAGACAACAAAAGGAAATCAAAGGCATCAAAATTGGCAAAGACGAAGTCAAGCTTTCGCTTTTTGCAGATGACATGATATTATACATGGAAAATCCGATAGACTCCACCAAAAGTCTGCTAGGACTGATACATGAATTCAGCAAAGCTGCAGGATACAAAATCAATGTGCAGAAATCAGTTGCATTCTTATACACTAACAATGAAGCAACAGAAAGACAAATGAAGAAACTGATCCCATTCACAACTGCACCAAGAAGCATAAAATACCTAGGAATAAATCTAACCAAAGATGTAAAAGATCTGTATGCTGAAAACTATAGAAAGCTTATGAAGGAAATTGAAGAAGATATAAAGAAATGGAAAGACATTCCCTGCTCATGGATTGGAAGAATAAATATTGTCAAAATGTCAATACTACCCAAAGCTATCTACACATTCAATGCAATCCCAATCAAAATTGCACCAGCATTCTTCTCGAAACTAGAACAAGCAATCCTAAAATTCATATGGAACCACAAAAGGCCCCGAATAGCCAAAGTAATTTTGAAGAAGAAGACCAAAGCAGGAGGCATCACAATCCCAGACTTTAGCCTCTACTACAAAGCTGTCATCATCAAGACAGCATGGTATTGGCACAAAAACAGACACATAGACCAATGGAATAGAATAGAAACCCCAGAACTAGACCCACAAACGTATGGCCAACTCATCTTTGACAAAGCAGGAAAGAACATCCAATGGAAAAAAGACAGTCTCTTTAACAAATGGTGCTGGGAGAACTGGACAGCAACATGCAGAAGGTTGAAACTAGACCACTTTCTCACACCATTCACAAAAATAAACTCAAAATGGATAAAGGACCTGAATGTGAGACAGGAAACCATCAAAACCTTAGAGGAGAAAGCAGGAAAAGACCTCTCTGACCTCAGCCGTAGCAATCTCTTACTCGGCACATCCCCAAAGGCAAGGGAATTAAAAGCAAAAGTGAATTACTGGGACCTTATGAAGATAAAAAGCTTCTGCACAGCAAAGGAAACAACCAACAAAACTAAAAGGCAACCAACGGAATGGGAAAAGATATTTGCAAATGACACATCGGACAAAGGGCTAGTATCCAAAATCTATAAAGAGCTCATCAAACTCCACACCCGAAAAACAAATAACCCAGTGAAGAAATGGGCAGAAAACATGAATAGACACTTCTCTAAAGAAGACATCCGGATGGCCAACAGGCACATGAAAAGATGTTCAACGTCGCTCCTTATCAGGGAAATACAAATCAAAACCACACTCAGATACCACCTCACGCCAGTCAGAGTGGCCAAAATGAAGAAATCAGGAGACGATAGATGCTGGAGAGGATGTGGAGAAACAGGAACCCTCTTGCACTGTTGGTGGGAATGCAAATTGGTGCAGCCGCTCTGGAAAGCAGTGTGGAGGTTCCTCAGAAAATTAAAAATAGACCTACCCTATGACCCAGCAATAGCACTGCTAGGAATTTATCCAAGGGATACAGGAGTACTGATGCATAGGGGCACCTGTACCCCAATGTTTATAGCGGCACTCTCAACAATAGCCAAATTATGGAAAGAGCCTAAATGTCCATCAACTGATGAATGGATAAAGAAATTGTGGTTTATATACACAATGGAATACTACGTGGCAATGAGAAAAAATGAAATATGGCCTTTTGTAGCAACATGGATGGAACTGGAGAGTGTGATGCTAAGTGAAATAAGCCATACAGAGAAAGACAGATACCATATGGTTTCACTCTTATGTGGATCCTGAGAAACATAACAGAAACCCATGGGGGAGGGGAAGGAAAAAAAAAAAAAAAA